>NC_136876.1:1956245-2548456 GCF_949152265.1 Phoxinus phoxinus
TGGAGGTCACACACACGCACACACACACACACACACGGCTCATCCACATCAGCAGGTGGAGGTCACACACACACACACACACACACGGCCCATCCACATCAGCAGGTGGAGGTCACACGCACACACACACACACACGGCCCATCCACATCAGCAGGTGGAGTTCACACACACACACACACACACTCACGTTTCCAGACCTACTGATGATGACACTGCCAGCAGACCAGGTGACCACACACACTCACTCACACACAACTAACCTACTGACTGTGTGTGTGTGTGTGTCAGTGAGCAGGTGGAGTTCCTGCTCCCCCTAGTGGCGGGTCAGAGCGCTCAGCACAGTAACCTGGACGGCGTGTCGGTGTGGAACTCGAGCCGCAGCGAGTGGATGCTGGTGTGTGGAGCCGAGGGCCGTCTGTCCGTGCTGAGGGAGAGCGACACACACTCCGCCTGGAGCCTCGGCCCCGCCGCCATACACACGTCAGTACACACACTCAAGTCTTTCATTTCAGTCAAGGTTTACTGTTTCAATGAGTTAATGTGTGTGTGTGTGTGTGTGTGTGTGTGTGTGTGCAGTCGTCCGGCGGCGGGTCTCTTTAATGACGACCGTGTTCCTGATCTACTCATTCATCAGTCGGCCAATGGCGTCAGGAAGGTGCGCATCTCATTAGCATCTCATTAACACACACACACGTGCTCAGTGAGCTGACTCCGTGTGATCCGCAGGTGCAGATCCTGGACGGCGCTCGGGGGCGGAGCTTGTGGGAGGCGGGGTTTGTGTGTCCTCGTCTGGCGGTGGAGGATTCGTCGGTTCTCACGTCCTCCGGCCAATCCGTGTTCCTCTTCTGGGCGGGAGATCCGCTGGCGCCGGCGCTGAACGTCACCAAGGCAACCAGCCAGGCGGCCGAGCCGGTCCTCCGCAAGCTCTTCCTGCTCCACCCGTTCTATCCCACAATCCTCCTGCAGCTGAGCAGCACCACGGACACCGTCCTCACCGCGACAGGTACACCAATCAGACACGAGCCTCGTATACTCATCATGTCATGTGGTATCGCCGTCAGCTGACTCACGGGACTTCAGCGCGAGACTACAGCTAGCCGTCTCTAAAACACTATTGAGGTGAATTTAAACAATGGCTAAGTTGCTAAACGCATCTTGTTGTCATGTAAGGACCCTGCTCATGTTGGACAGACATTTTAATTGCATGTTGTGTGTGTTTACAGGCACACACACTCTTTATGAATACGCCCCATAACTGCCGTTAGCGGAGTGAGCTCTGGGCATTAGCGGTCGCAGCTCCGTGTTCAAGCACCAATCCGGCTCGGGTTTTTCTTCTATAGACAGAACTTCTTCTATAGAGAGTTAGTGAGTTCTCCTTTAAGTTCTGCTTTTCTGGCGTTTTCTCCAGGATTATCCCGCGGATACCTCGGTCATTTGCCAAGTTAAAAACAAGTTAAAGCTGTAACGGTGTCATTTTTAACAGACGGGTAAAAATGACGGTTATTTTCTTAAGTTGCGAGTCGTTAGTTCTAGCACTCCGTCCGCTTTAAATAAAGTAGAGCCGTCGGATTGCTTTTATTTGAATGAATTATCACATCTATTTAAATCCATTATTGAAAGAGAGAGAGAGAGATGTGTGCGTGAGCGAGTTACCTGCGTGCGTCTCTTCTTTAAAGTCTACCGTCCCCTCGTTGCTTTAAAATTATTTATGATTAATTATTAAATTAAATGAAAACAAAAAAATCAAACCGTTGGCAATTTGGATAGGGTATTGTTTTACCCATCATTACTACATCACTAACTGATGTTAAACTCCACATTTGCATTTATCGTGAAGTTAGTTCATACGCGTCTCTCACTCGGTTTGCAAGTGTAACTGTGTCACTATGGTTACCAATGTTTATAGTAGCGGATTCATTCAGAACTGTAATCAAACTGACTGGAACTAGCTGTGCATGAAACGGTTTTACTGCACACCTTCCAGCCAATCAGAAGCGAGTATTTAAACAGCCCGTGGTATATCAAATACTTCTGTCATGCAATAAAATGCAAAATAATTACTTAAAAATCATACAATGTGATTTTCTAGATTTGTGTTATAGATTCTCACAGTTATGATAAACTTTACAGAAAACCTGCAAAACCTGCAGTGTATCAAAATCTTGCTCTCCCCACTGTATAATGACCAAAACCACTCTACAGTACACGTGTGTTTGTCTGCTGACACGTGTGTTTATCTGCTGTGAAGCTCTGCAGTTTAACATGTGGGTCTGTGAGTCTCGTCTGCAGTCGGCCTCTAGTGGCCAGTGGAGGAACTGCAGTGTGATCTCTCAGTGCGGATGATGCGAGAGAGAGACCAGACGGTTGCCGCTCGACTGGAGCAGAGCAATGCACCCGTGTCAAAGTAAAAGTCCCCGTTCAGGAAGTGTTTTCAGTGTGTGTGTGTGTGTGTGTGTGTCCGCAGTGAGCTACCAGCCGCAGCAGAAGGACGCCTCCTACATCAGCGTCTCGTCCCGGCCCACGTCCGGCCGGCGTCCGGCGGCGCAGCTGCTGAAGAGCCTCAGTCTGAGAGCCGCCATCGCAGACGCCCAGATCCTGCAGCTGCCCGACGCCAGCGCCGCGCCCGACTCCGCCCTCCACCTCAGCCAGTTCTTCAGGCGCCTGACCTTCAAACAGGTCAGAGGTCACTGCACGGGTCAGGGGTCACTCGACGACAGGTCAGGGGTCACTCGACAACAGGTCAGGGGTCACTCGACAACAGGTCAGGGGTCACTCGACGACAGGTCAGGGGTCACTCGACGACAGGTCAGGGGTCACTCGACGACAGGTCAGGGGTCACTCGACAACAGGTCAGGGGTCACTCCACAGCTCAGGGGTCACTCGACGACAGGTCAGGGGTCACTCGACGACAGGTCAGGGGTCACTCGACGACAGGTCAGGGGTCACTCCACAGCTCAGGGGTCACTCGACGACAGGTCAGGGGTCACTCCACAGCTCAGGGGTCACTCGACGACAGGTCAGGGGTCACTCGACGACAGGTCAGGGGTCACTCGACGACAGGTCAGGGGTCACTCCACAGCTCAGGGGTCACTCGACGACAGGTCAGGGGTCAGTCTTGAGCATCAGATCATCATATACTCTTTCAGGAACATGAGTGAATCGGAACCCTTGACCAGTGATTAATTACCGTCAGTGCAGCAGTTCCGACAGCAGTATATGATCACACGAGTGTGTGAGTATGTGTGTGTGTGTGTGTGTGTGTTCATGGTGATGACACCTGTGTTCCCCACAGTGACGCCGCTGGAGTCCTGATCTGGGTTCTGCAGGACACCGGCTGATGAAGACGCGTGTACACACTTCCTCTTTAAACTGGAACTGGTATCCTGTCAGAGAAGCGGTCACGTGACACCGCTGCTGCTCATTCCTCCTTTATAATAATAATAATAATGATAATAATAAAGCCTCTGGTGTTGTGTGTGTATGGTTCCTCCTCCTCTGGCCGGTGAAGTGAGCTTGTCGAGTTGTAGATATTTCTGACTGTCTGTACAGTATTTATGGAAGCGAGACGGACTGATATGATGATGATGATGATGTAAATAATGCTGGAATAATAAAGACGTTCATTCTGCTGGAGCTCAGACTTCTTTAACATCTCATCTACTGAAATATTAACTGCAAATCTCCAGCACATCTTTGATCTCAAAGCGCTGATCAGGAATCGGGATCGCTGAATGGTGTCCAATCTTCTTCATGTTCCTCTGAGGAGGAAGTCATACCGGTTTGAGTGTGTGAGTGAACTAACCTGCAGACTAGAGTATGTGAGCCTCGAAGCAGCAGCGAAACATGTCGAGTCACGCAGTGTGTGTGTGTGATGTTTCATTAGTACCGGTATGTGTGTGTGCGTGCGTGCGAGTGAGTAAAGCGTGATATCGACACTGTTTTCAGCGCGCGCACACACACACACACACTCATCTGTCAGTCGTCCGCGGGTGATGATCATGTCGGCTCGTCGGGTCGTGAGTCTCTCGGTCGGTTGTTTGGTTCCTCGCGCTCCGCTCGTTCGGTCTCAGCCGCACCGGACCGCAGTGAGGACCACCAGAGGCGCCATTCTGCCCAAACCCAAGAAAGTGCGTGAGTAACGTCATCAATCGATCACACACCGAGAGAGAGAGCGCGATCAGTTCAATAACACACACACACACACACATAACGCGATTGCTGATCATAAGCAGGGAAACAGAACAGATCAGATCTACACACGAGTGATCATAATTGCCGTAAACATGGACGGACCCGTCAAATAGAGGGCGCGCGCGCAAGTGTGTGTGTGTGTGTGTGTGTCAGTGAACACCGCATCTGTGTCAGTGCGCGCGCACGCGTGTCTTTCACTATATGCTGCAGAACTATTATTTCACGTCGTGTCTATTAGAGCCCGTTAACAGCAGCAATAACGGTAATACCGTCGAGTGCGTGTCCAACTTTCTTTCTTCGGTAAATTTAATTTATAGCCTACTCAGCGAACAATTTTTGGTTGCGAAACGTTCCCAAATCATGTGGTTACGTTTGTTTTTGGTTAGCCAGGAAAGGTTTTACAGAAATAGAACGTTAGCGGAACGTTCCCGTTATTATAACGTTATATTAATCATATTTATTTTGCATATATGCTATAGTCTCCCGCGTCCCACATATGTTAGGCACTTTTAGCCTTGTGAAGCTGAATAGAAAAACTTCAAATGTAAACAGTCTCGTAGGTTTAAATAATTTGTCTAGTTTTAAGGTCTGTAAGAGGACAAGATCACAAGATAAATTGTTAATATTTTAATTTATTTCCGACCTGCAATGAATGTCATTACATACTATACAGCTGTTATTTAAAAATAGAATAACTAATGCCACTCAAGAATTGTCTAAGATCGGTTTTGTAACTAGTTTCACCAGTTTGTCCACAATGTAGAATAATTACACATGTGTAATGAGATATGACCCGCCGTAAGAACTGATATGGTGCTGAACTACTCTGACATTTATTGGTTTGGGTATAGGCCTAGCTTACTAGAAAAAACTAGAATTTTTATATTAAGTAGAGCATGAACTCATAAATTGTGGAAACATTTTTTATGTGTGATGAGAACTTAAAAAAAAAAAAGTAAAATGTGTGTGGTGGTGGAAATGACTGAGTTAACGTGAATGTTTGTAGCCTATATTTATTAGCATTTTTTAAAAACTCAATTCACAAAGTCAGTAAACATAACCACACTGTTTTTAGTGTAGTGCGTTTTAATTAGTGTAGTTCTTATGTTGTTTTATTAAAATAAAAAGTAGGACTACAAATCTTGTTTGATTAGTCAAATAATCCGAGCTCATATTAAACCGTCATATGGAGCATCAATCAGATTTGATCCAAGATTTCGTAACTTGTAGACTACCATTTACGTTTTGCGCACAAATGACTTCAAATACGGATTTTCTTTAATATGAAATGTATTCACACACATTAGCAACGTGATTTCCTACCACTGAATTAAGCGGGACGCGCTTTCTCTCTTTTGGTCAGTAAACAAAAACTTCTCGGTTAATTCTGTCCAATCTCTCTGAAATCATACTTTTACTCGTATTTATACGAGGGTACAGTATAGATAACGTATAAATTATATGTCATTATTTAATAAAGAAGTCGACAATATTAGTCAGTCAAAACAAAACAACCGGTAATTTTTAAATTACGCGAGTGCGCGCTTTCTGTGGAAGAGAAGAAAGCGCGTGCTGGCGAACTTGCGCGTGCAGATCGGAAATAAAGAAAGTATTTATGATCTGTCCGCTTTTCATATACTACGCATAACTTTGGCTTAATATTTTAAAATTGGATTTACCTGAAAAATCCAATCCAGATTAATAAATAAAAATATACTTTATGAAAAATGACACATTTCAGCATAACATATGGTTATAAAAAATAACCTAGAGAGAACGTTTAAAAAAGGAACCGATACGTTCATAACCGTTCTTATTTGGTTCCCAAAAGCCAAAAGATAATCATGTGAGAACGGCTGTAATAATCACCGCTCTGCTAATGGGGGCGTGGCGCGAGTGGTGACGTCACATGCGCATGCTCAGTAGAGTCAGTGCTGCTCGACTCTGATCAGTTATTATATTCTGTAGAATTCCTAGAGACTGCGGATGTAAATTACATTTTTGTATTTTATACTAATGTTCATTACCATGCTTTGTCCCTATCAAATAAATAAACCCACATAAAGGCAGACTCTGAGTGTTTCAGGAGTTACCTCGTTTGAATAGCGTTGGTTGTGTGTGTAATTCAGCTGGAGTTTGATTCTTCTTCAATCATCACGCAAAGTAATGATCAGCACAAGAACGAAGACTGGATTTGACTGGAATATAAAGTAGAAGAGCTCATCATCATCAGGAGGGTCGAGTGTTGAGCAGCAGTGTGTCATGAAGTGAGCCGTGTGTGTGTGTGTGTGTGTGCAGACGGCGTTCGGGCTGGTCCGCATCGTGATGGTGGTGGGCCCGTTCCTGTACGCCGGGACTCGGATCAGCAAGAGCTTCGCCGCCCTGCTGGAGGAACACGATATCTTCATCCCCGAGGATGACGACGATGAGGACTGAGCACAGGTGTGTGTGTGTGTGTGTGTGTGTGTGTCGATGAACACTGGAGGAGGATCTGAGAGTGATTCACACACACTCATCCTGGAGGAACAATCATTCGTCTGTCTGGAGCATTCATGAGCGGTTAACACTTGGAGTTATTGATTCTAGGGATATATATATACACACACACACACACATTTACGAAAGTTTCGAATCTGAACGAGGATCTGCTAATGTTGCAGAGATTGTGCTTCGAATAAATGCTGTTGTTTTGAACTTTCTATTCACCAGAGAATGCTGGAAATAAAAGTAGCAGTGTGTACAGAACCACGAGCACTGGCGGGTTTGTTGGCACACTACAGTCGTGTTGCACTCGCAGGACATGTGTCTGAGAGAATAATCAGTGTTGCACTCGCCGGCCATGTGTCTGAGAGAGTAATCAGTCTAGTGTCGCGTCTCTAACGGTCAGACACGGAACTATATTAATTTAACACACCACCAGTTCTGTCTGCATTCATTTCTCAATTATTCTTCATCTAGTTATCACATCTACACACATTATTCTTACACACACACACACACTCATCTGAATGAGATCATTATAACCTGCCGTCACAAACGCAGGAATATAAACACGCACCAATCACAACGCACTATGCAAATGAAAAAGGAATAGCCCAATCACAACTCACTATGCAAATGAGGGAATAGCCCAATCACAACTCGCTATGCAAATGAAGGAATAGCCCAATCACAACACACTATGCAAATGAAGTAATAGCCCAATCACAACACACTATGCAAATGAAGGAATAGCCCAATCACAACTCGCTATGCAAATGAGGGAATAGCCCAATCACAACTCGCTATGCAAATAAAGGAATAGCCCAATCACAAGACACTATGCAAATGAAGGAATAGCCCAATCACAACACACTATTCAAATGAAGGAATAGCCCAATCACAACTCGCTATGCAAATGAAGGAATAGCCCAATCACAACTCGCTATGCAAATAAAGGAATAGACCAACAACTTACTATGCAAATGAAGGAATAGCCCAATCACAACACACTATGCAAATGAGGGAATAGCCCAATCACAACTCGCTATTCAAATGAAGGAATAGCCCAATCACAACTCGCTATGCAAATAAAGGAATAGACCAACAACTTACTATGCAAATGAAGGAATAGCCCAATCACAACACACTATGCAAATGAGGGAATAGCCCAATCACAACACACTATGCAAATGAGGGAATAGCCCAATCACAACACACTATGCAAATGAGGGAATAGCCCAATCACAACTCGCTATTCAAATGAAGGAATAGCCCAATCACAACACACTATGCAAATGAGGGAATAGCCCAATCACAACTCGCTATGCAAATAAAGGAATAGACCAACAACTTACTATGCAAATGAAGAAATAGCCCAATCACAACACACTATGCAAATGAGGGAATAGCCCAATCACAACTCGCTATTCAAATGAAGGAATAGCCCAATCACAACACACTATGCAAATGAGGGAATAGCCCAATCACAACACACTATGCAAATGAGGGAATAGCCCAATCACAACTTACTATGCAAATGAAGAAATAGCCCAATCACAACACACTATGCAAATGAGGGAATAGCCCAATCACAACTTACTATGCAAATGAAGGAATAGCCCAATCACAACTTACTATGCAAATGAAGAAATAGCCCAATCACAACACACTATGCAAATGAGGGAATAGCCCAATCACAACTCGCTATGCAAATAAAGGAATAGACCAACAACTTACTATGCAAATGAAGGAATAGCCCAATCACAACACACTATGCAAATGAGGGAATAGCCCAATCACAACTCGCTATACAAATGAAGGAATAGCCCAATCACAACACACTATGCAAATAAAGGAATAGACCAACAACTTACTATGCAAATGAAGGAATAGCCCAATCACAAGACACTATGCAAATGAGGGAATAGCCCAATCACAACTCGCTATACAAATGAAGGAATAGCCCAATCACAACACACTATGCAAATGAGGGAATAGCCCAATCACAACTCGCTATGCAAATGAGGGAATAGCCCAATCACAACACACTATGCAAATGAGGGAATAGCCCAATCACAACTCGCTATACAAATGAAGGAATAGCCCAATCACAACACACTATGCAAATGAGGGAATAGCCCAATCACAACTCGCTATGCAAATGAGGGAATAGCCCAATCACAACTCGCTATGCAAATGAAGGAATAGCCCAATCACAAGACACTATGCAAATGAAGGAATAGACCAATCACAACACACTATTCAAATGAAGGAATAGCCCAATCACAAGACACTATGCAAATGAAGGAATAGCCCAATCACAAGACACTATGCAAATGAAGGAATAGACCAATCACAACACACTACAGAAAAGCGAGACCGCTAGCTGGAGTCGTACGCAGCTGTCACTCATGATATGGTGATTCCTCTAGAGTTATGAAACTGGACTTCTTGTGTTTATCTGAACAACTGATGGTCAGAAGAAACAAATATAAGAGTTTACATCCACACAATCCACTGACGGATGTCCTCCGATATATAACACACACACACACACACACACCGGAGAGTTTCAGCATGAGTGTATTTACAGTACAGAAGCAGAACATGACAGCACACATTAGGGGTCAGGGGTCAAGGGTCAAGGGTCGTGTCCGTGGTAGAACTTGGAGAGGAAGTCAGTGGGACGCGCCGCCTCGGTCTCGTGGAAGAAGCGCATGATGTGAGTCTTCTGCTTCCACACGTTGATGGTTTCCTCCAGCTCCATCTTGCCCTGAAACACACACACACACACACACACAGGTCAACACACACACACACACACACGCTGTGAACAGCAGGCGTGTTCCTCACCTTGATGACCAGCATGTCGATGACCCGAGGGTCCGTCACGTGACTGTTCCTGTCGAACATCTCTCGCACCTTATCCCGGCCCTGACGCGCAGTGATGTCCAGCTGGAACGTGTGGACTGACACACACACACACACACACACACAGGTCAGCGAGCGAATCCTTCCGACTCTTGATTCACTTCAGTGGCTGACTCACACACGGGTCAAGACATCAACACATCAGTCACTCTGAGGGACGGACTGAGGATCTGCTGACTGAGTCACTGAGTCACTGAGTCGTCCAGTTCAGTTCAGTCCAGTACTGAATCTCGCGTTCATTCAAGCTGTTTTTAGAGCTTATTAATAAATAAATTCATGAGCTTAATAATATTAGGAAAGCTAATGTCACATAAACGCTTTTTTTATATATATATATATTTATTAAAAATGAGATAATTAGCTAATAAACAACCACCTTGTTACCGTGGCAGAATGAATCACTGACCGAATCTGTTCGGTGAACAGATTAAAAAGCTCTGTCCTGTCAGATGTTTATTCACATCGATCCGTCAGCTTATCTAAACACACAGAGGAGGCACATCACAGAGAAAGTGAATGTTGAACAGTCACACCGAGTGTTTCTGCAGGTGTGTGTGTAGTTTGCAGTTTAACTGTGAGCATTTCTCTGTATATATTCTTGTGTTTGTGACCTTGACGCGCGTCCGTGTGTGTGTGTGTCGCGGTGTGAGCGCCATCAGTACCTGCGTTGGGCACCTCCCGGTACCAGGCCCGGTACAGCTCCCGAACCCTGCGCTTGGCCTCGTCCAGATCCCGACTGAAGATCGGCCTCACGACTCTGGCGGCCGCGGAGCCTGTGCGGGTCGCTGAGCTCGCCGCCATCTTGCGCCTCTGCTCTGCTGCGCATGCGCGCCACCCGCCAATCAAACACCCGGAGTGGGACTGCGCACGCGCACAACTGGAACACATACACAACACACACACATATCTGTGTGTACGTGTTTTATTTTTAAACTTCTGTCATCATTTTAGGACATGGGTGATGCGACTCTCCCTTTTACCATTCGACATTTATGCCATAAAATCGACCTTTTAAGCCATAATGTCGACTTTTTATCTCATAAATATGACTTTGTCAATCGCCTCAAGACGACTTAAAATTATTAAAAGATAAAACAAAAATTTAATAAGCTAAAACTCTAGATTTTAACTCACCCACCTGCATACACGAGGAAGACTCGTTTCATGTGACTTTAAAGTGCGATTTAAAAATATTCGATCACTTAATCGATCGATAATCCGATCACAATTAAACTCTGAATCAATGCTACATTTTTCTAAATGTCATTGCTAAGCTAACAAGTATTCATTACTTTGACGAGCTCATTGCTTCTGCATTAAATTACATGGTTTAAATTAATACCTTTTTCGTTAACTTTGATTTTCGTGTACATTTCTGAAACACATTAGACAGTTAGCTCACATATCCCTGTAAACTGTATTTTTTCTCATCTTTCTGTAAAGCTGCTTGAAATGATGTGTATTGTGGAAAGCGCTGTACAAACAAATGTGAATTAATGGAAAACTCATGGTAACTTGAGGTGAATAAGAGGCCTTGGAGTCAGAACGGTTGAGAACAGCTGATCTAGATTCACTCGCAGTATTATTACTGTATAAACACAACTGTCATCTTAAAAACGTAAATTAACACATTCTCATCTCAATGGCCGTTTACCACAACCGCTAAACGTTCAGCTATTATTATTATTCACATTATTTCAGCGTTGTGAAGGCAATGAATAAACAAACCATTATAATGAGACTTAAACAACAGGCAGTCAGAAACCAAATAACCCATATTTATTAGCTATAGTTCGATATGTTAACATACGCGTTAAACTCTAAACTTAAATATGACAACAAGAAACACACACATCTTTAAAAAAACATTGGCTCATTGAAGCAAAGCTCTTGTTTTTGTGGCACGAAGACAGTTGAACAGCAGGAAAGCTTGTTTCTGCCACAGAACAACACTATTGTCTCTCACAACTCTGACTTTAGTCTCGTAATCACGAGTTGTGAGATATAAACAGCAAATGCGAGAACTAAAATCAAAAAGTGTGAGATGTAAACTTAATAAGAGGGAAGGTTTCATTTCTGACTTTCTTCTCAGAATTGCGAGATATTTGTTTATTCCGTGGTGGAAACAAGCTTCCACAGAACACACACACATGATATTCGATTGGCAAATATGACATTATCAGAAATGAGTTTGTTGATTGTTCACATGTGTGTGTTCAGTTCTTCCACACCAGCGACAGCGAGACGTTCCAGTTTGGTCCCATAAACACACATGAGAAAGTGCAGAAGCGTTGTTCCAGTGTCCCGCAGCTGATTGGCTGATGGCCTGAGCCGAGGGTCACGTGATTGGCCGAGGGTCACGTGACTGGCGGTCAGTGCTGCAGGCTGTTGTCGTTCTCGTGCAGTGCGCTCAGAGCCAGTCTCAGGTGTTCTCGGAGCGCCTCGGCCTCTCGCTCGCTGCGACTCTTCATCTCACTCAGCTCCTCACACACCTCACGGTAGCGCTCGCAGACGCTGCTCTTCTCCTGACACACACACACACACACACAGAGAACACGTGTTACACACACACACACCTCGCAGTAGCGCTCGCACACGCTGCTCTTCTCCTGACACACACACACACACACACAGAGAACACGTGTTACACACACACACACCTCGCAGTAGCGCTCGCACACGCTGCTCTTCTCCTGACACACACACACAGAGAGAACACGTGTTACACACACACACACACCTCACGGTAGCGCTCGCACACGCTGCTCTTCTCCTGACACACACACACACACACACACAGGGAACATGAGTTACACACACACACACACATGCGCAGGTGTGTTACCGTGGTGAGGAAGTGCATCTGGTTGCGGAGGCTGTTGAGCTCTTGGTGTAGATACTGCAGTTCGTTCTCTCGCACCCGCAGCAGCACCTGCGACACACACACACACACACACACACCATTAAAGACAAGCAGCCACGGCTCTTAAAAAAAAAAAACTCTGCAGATTTGAAAAAAAGGCCTAATATTAAATAACTAATTTGATAATGCGGCGGTAAAAGAGATCAATACAAACGACAGATTTATATATATACGAATGAATAGTTGTGCAAGTTCTTCATTTAACTCTTGAGTTATAGAGGATGATGAAGCCTGTCCTGCCTCGGCTCCAGACCGACACATTTCCTGCCGGCGCGACCAGATGTGTGAGCAGGTCTCGCTGGCGCCGACGCGACCAGATGTGTGTGCAGGTCTCGCTGGCGCCGACGCGACCAGATGTGTGTGCAGGTCTCGCTGGCGCCGCCGCGACCAGATGTGTGCAGGTCTCGCTGGCGCCGCCGCGACCAGATGTGTGTGTAGGTCTCGCTGGCGCCGACGCGACCAGATGTGTGTGTAGGTCTCGCTGGCGCCGCCGCGACCAGATGTGTGTGCAGGTCTCGCTGGCGCCGACGTGACCAGATGTGTGTGCAGGTCTCGCTGGCGCCGCCGCGACCAGATGTGTGTGCAGGTCTCGCTGGCGCCGCCGTGACCAGATGTGTGTGTAGGTCTCGCTGGCGCCGCCGTGACCAGATGTGTGTGTAGGTCTCGCTGGCGCCGCCGTGACCAGATGTGTGTGTAGGTCTCGCTGGCGCCGCCGTGACCAGATGTGTGTGTAGGTCTCGCTGGCGCCGCCGTGACCAGATGTGTGTGTAGGTCTCGCTGGCGCCGCCGTGACCAGATGTGTGTGTAGGTCTCGCTGGCGCCGACGCGACCAGATGTGTGTGCAGGTCTCGCTGGCGCCGACGCGACCAGATGTGTGTGTAGGTCTCGCTGGCGCCGCCGATGTGTGTGCAGGTCTCGCTGGCGCCGACGATGTGTGTGCAGGTCTCGCTGGCGCCGACGATGTGTGTGCAGGTCTCGCTGGCGCCGACGATGTGTGTGCAGATCTCGCTGGCGCCGCCGTGACCAGATGTGTGTGCAGGTCTCGCTGGCGCCGCCGTGACCAGATGTGTGTGCAGGTCTCGCTGGCGCCGACGCGACCAGATGTGTGTGCAGGTCTCGCTGGCGCCGCCGTGACCAGATGTGTGTGCAGGTCTCGCTGGCGCCGCCGATGTGTGTGCAGGTCTCGCTGGCGCCGACGCGACCAGATGTGTGTGTAGGTCTCGCTGGCGCCGCCGCGACCAGATGTGTGTGTAGGTCTCGCTGGCGCCGCCGATGTGTGTGCAGGTCTCGCTGGCGCCGACGTGACCAGATGTGTGTGCAGGTCTCGCTGGCGCCGCCGTGACCAGATGTGTGTGTAGGTCTCGCTGGCGCCGCCGTGACCAGATGTGTGTGTAGGTCTCGCTGGCGCCGCCGTGACCAGATGTGTGTGTAGGTCTCGCTGGCGCCGCCGTGACCAGATGTGTGTGTAGGTCTCGCTGGCGCCGCCGTGACCAGATGTGTGTGCAGGTCTCGCTGGCGCCGCCGTGACCAGATGTGTGTGTAGGTCTCGCTGGCGCCGCCGTGACCAGATGTGTGTGTAGGTCTCGCTGGCGCCGCCGTGACCAGATGTGTGTGCAGGTCTCGCTGGCGCCGACGCGACCAGATGTGTGTGTAGGTCTCGCTGGCGCCGCCGTGACCAGATGTGTGTGCAGGTCTCGCTGGCGCCGCCGATGTGTGTGCAGGTCTCGCTGGCGCCGACGATGTGTGTGCAGGTCTCGCTGGCGCCGCCGTGACCAGATGTGTGTGTAGGTCTCGCTGGCGCCGCCGTGACCAGATGTGTGTGTAGGTCTCGCTGGCGCCGCCGTGACCAGATGTGTGTGCAGGTCTCGCTGGCGCCGACGCGACCAGATGTGTGTGTAGGTCTCGCTGGCGCCGCCGTGACCAGATGTGTGTGCAGGTCTCGCTGGCGCCGCCGATGTGTGTGCAGGTCTCGCTGGCGCCGACGATGTGTGTGCAGGTCTCGCTGGCGCCGACGCGACCAGATGTGTGTGCAGGTCTCGCTGGCGCCGCCGATGTGTGTGCAGGTCTCGCTGGCGCCGACGATGTGTGTGCAGGTCTCGCTGGCGCCGACGCGACCAGATGTGTGTGCAGGTCTCGCTGGCGCCGACGATGTGTGTGCAGGTTTCGCTGGCGCCGCCGCAGCGATGAAGGCGGAGCGAAACTGCGCTTCACGGACCGGTTATTAGTCCGGACCAATCACAGACAGCGCCGTGAGCTACTCGCCAGTCGCGGCCCATCTCCATCACGCAGCGCTCAGTTATAAAACTAAAAGTTCAAATTGTAAACTCACACTTATTATTTAACAATAAAAAAGCTTAGATTAGCATTGTAACCAGTAGGTGGCTGCAGAGGACACTTATCGGGCATCTTCAGTTCCTAATATCTATTTCTTCACTCGTCATGCTCTTGAATTAATATTAAGACATTATGAATGATAATAATTAAAGTAGTGAGCTCAGTGCTTTACTATCAGACACTCTCAGCAGAACTCCAGTGCTAGTCTGGCGCCTGTGAACTTACAATAAAACTGCATATTGTAACTTCGTCTATTTATTACCAAAGCATTTGTTAGTAATACAGATATTTTGGGAAAAACGTGAATAATTGCTGAATTCTGCTTGCGCTCCCTAAATGTTTAGTCCGGGGCCACAGCGCTCCTAGTAAAGGAAGTCAGTCTGGAGCCCTGTGCTCGAGCGAGACACATCATGATTGGCTGGATTAAAAGCTCACGACTGATTGGCTAAAGAGAATGACTGTTTAGATCAGCGCCTGGTAAGAAAGGCTTCCATAAACGAGTTATATTATTCTATATTAGATACATCTTCTCTATGGAGGTGGTGTGGCGTCTGGACCAATCAGACACACGCAAATTATGAATTATATTTAATGAATAATCCAGCAAACTCACTCTCCCAACAAAACAGAGAGTTGTGACTCTCCCTCTGACTGAGGAGGAGAAATAAACACTTTTAATCCTATATATATTCACTTGAGGAATGTATAAACCTGCATCTAGTTTCCCCATCTCAGGATTTTCCTGTAATGTGGTTGGCCCGTGTCCTTCTCTTCTAAACTCTGATGGGTTCATGTGTCAGACTTGCGTTCTATGGTTGACCAAAATCACATGTGTGGCACGTTTGGTCTCTATAAACTCCAATCTTCATTTATATTACATTTTGCTAACTTTGTGTGTGTGTGTGTGTGTATGTGTGTGTATATGTGTGTGTGTGTGTATATATGTGTGTGTGTGTATATATGTGTGCGTGTATGTGTGTATGTGTGTGTGTGTGTGTGTGTGTGTGTGTGTGTGTGTGTGTATGCATGTATGTATGTTAGAGTAGTTTAAATGTTTAGACTAGTTAATAAAGTCTTGTTCATATCACACGTAAGGTTGTCCGTGTCTCAAGCTCATATATCCGGAGTCAATAATCATTTAGATCACAGGCTCTTCTAAACAATTAACACTGAGTGTTCACGGGACAAACCGGTCGATTGATTGTCATATTAATTTTACTGCATTAAGTTAATTCTATTAACTGATCCAAATATTCATAATCAATTATTCAACACCTGAGCGAACACTCACCTGCATCTCACACCACGACCTCTCGCCGCCCTCTGCGTCTGACCCCTGACCTGTGACCAGCGAGCGGACGGCCTTCACCTCCTGCGACAGGCGGGCCTGCAGGTCCTGCGCACACACACACACGCGCACACACACACACACACACACACACACACGTCATGTTCTGCACACTGAAACTGAACTGAAGGTTGTGCTAGCGTACGGAGTGTGTGTGTGTGTGTGTATGAACTGAAGATTGTGGTAGCGTACGGAGTGTTTGTGTGTGTGTGAACTGAAGGTTGTGCTAGCGTACGGAGTGTTTGTGTGTGTGTGTGTATGAACTGCAGGTTGTGCTAGCGTACGGAGTGTGTGTGTGTGTGTATGAACTGAAGGTTGTGCTAGCGTACGGAGTGTTTGTGTGTTTGTGAACTGAAGGTTGTGCTAGCGTACGGAGTGTTTGTGTGTTTGTGAACTGAAGGTTGTGCTAGCGTACGGAGTGTTTGTGTGTGTGTATGAACTGAAGGTTGTGCTAGCGTACGGAGTGTTTGTGTGTTTGTGAACTGAAGGTTGTGCTAGCGTACGGAGTGTTTGTGTGTTTGTGAACTGAAGGTTGTGCTAGCGTACGGAGTGTTTGTGTGTTTGTGAACTGAAGGTTGTGCTAGCGTACGGAGTGTTTGTGTGTGTGTGTGTGTATGAACTGCAGGTTGTGCTAGCGTACGGAGTGTTTGTGTGTGTGTGTGTATGAACTGCAGGTTGTGCTAGCGTACGGAGTGTTTGTGTGTGTGTGTGTATGAACTGCAGGTTGTGCTAGCGTACGGAGTGTTTGTGTGTGTGTGTGTATGAACTGCAGGTTGTGCTAGCGTACGGAGTGTTTGTGTGTGTGTGTGTATGAACTGAAGGTTGTGCTAGCGTACGGAGTGTGTGTGTGTGTGTGTATGAACTGAAGGTTGTGCTAGCGTACAGAGTGTGTGTGTGAACTGAAGATTGTGCCAGCGTACGAAGGGAGTGTGTGTGTGAACTGAAGGTTGTGCTAGCGTACGGAGTGTTTGTGTGTTTGTGAACTGAAGGTTGTGCTAGCGTACGGAGTGTGTGTGTGTGTGTGTATGAACTGAAGGTTGTGCTAGCGTACGGAGTGTTTGTGTGTGTGTGTGTGTGTGTGTATGAACTGAAGGTTGTGCTAGCGTACGGAGTGTTTGTGTGTGTGTGTGTATGAACTGCAGGTTGTGCTAGCGTACGGAGTGTGTGTGTGAACTGAAGATTGTGCCAGCGTACGAAGGGAGTGTGTGTGTGAACTGAAGATTGTGCCAGCGTACGAAGGGAGTGTGTGTGTGTGTGTGTGTGAACTGAAGGTTGTGCTAGCGTACAGAGTGTGTGTGTGTGTGTGTGTGTGTGTTTGTGAACTGAAGATTGTGCTAGCGTACGGAGTGTGTGTGTGTGTATGAAGTATAAGTTGTGCTAGCGTACAGAGTGTGTGTGTGTGTGTGTATGAACTGAAGGTTGTGCTAGCGTACACAGTGTGTGTGTGTGTGTGTCACCTGGTTGTCTCTCTTCAGCTGCTCCAGCTGTCTGTCTCTCAGGCTCATCTGTGTGTGTGTGTGTTCGTGCTGCTGCTGCGCTCGCTTCAGGTCCAGACACTTCTGGGAGAACCGCTCCGACAGAGCCTGCAGCTCACGCCGCAGAGACGACACTTCTGCCCTACACACACACACACACACACACTCTCTCGTTCAGACCAGATCACTGAATGTGTGTGTGTGTGTGTGTGTGTGTTTCATATGGAAGCACCTTTCTGCCACATTATTGTTACTGTTGAGTGCGTGCAAGTACTCACTGTTGTTGTTTGTTAAGTGTGTGTGTGTACCAGAGATGGGGACTCGAGTTTGAGACTCGGACTTAAGTCGCACACACAGTGACTTCAGACTCGACTTGAGACTCGTCCTCGAAAGACTTCAGACTCGACTCGGACTCGAGCTGCGGGACTCGTGAACAATGTTTATTTTTAGGAAACGTCTGATGAGCTCGCTGTTATTCCCCTCCTTCCGTTATCTATAACCTGCCTACATAACACTATATCTGCTGCGCGCGGCCACACATGAGAGGACAACAAACATCGACTGCACCGGCCGCTGCTGTGCCATTCATCGTAAGCTTTGGGTTTAAAAACTTTCACCTCAAACAGAATTTTCACTTCAAACAGAAGGCACAAATCCTTTCTTTAAAGTGAATTTCGTTTTGTATTAATTGTATCTGAATTTTAATCAATGTTTCATCAACCAATTGCCTGGATTTAATAAATAAGAAGTAAATATAGCAGACAATATAATCACGACACGGAGGCGCCTGCGTGTGAACCGGAGCGCGTCTCATAAATTAACCGAAACTCAGCGTATAAGGTAGGCTAGTCTACTTCACAGACCTGAAAAATATATCTATATTGAAATGTATACTTTTATACAGAACAATTCAAAACGAAAGAAAACAGACTGCTCTCTGCTTATGTAGGCTAATCCGTAGCCTATTTCTCTCTGGCGCATTCACTACTGCGAAGATCGCGAGTCAGCATCGTCAACTTCATCTTTATTAATAAACAATTAAAATGTATCCTTGCTATATTTGACATATTCATAATCATTGCTTTTGCTGGTTCTTTGAGCTCTGGTGCTTTATCGGTAGCGCCACCGCATTAAAAACATGATTGCGTGATGAAAACATGATGAAAAACACCACCTAAATATAGCCTAACTGCTTAGAAAGAAAACACAGAACAAATAGAGTAGCCTAATGCGCATACGTCCATCTCGCGAATGTACAGTCTTCTTCATGCCATCATCACCCATTAGACGCTTTTCCACTGGCCACCGCGAGCACAGAGGCCGAAACTCCTGTCAAAAAATAAATCGCTACACAAATATATCAGACGCTGCCATTTAGTCTTTATTTAAAAACCACAAACAGGTAACTTAGCCTACTAGCTTACTTTTTTTAGTAAAACTAAAAGTGTGTTGTAACGCAAGCGTTAGGCCTACTGAATATTTAACGAGTAAAATATTACTGAAAATTGATTAGTAATGCTGGCTTAGACTACTGCGTTACAGCAAAAAGTAATATGTTACTGTTATGCATTACTTTTGTAACGGCTTACTCCCAACACTGCATATTACTTTGATCCTTATATATAGTGTTCTAAGCAGCCTGGATGGGTCGCTGTACGTGATGCAACACTTATTTAACCACAAAAGACTTGAGACTTGACTTGGACTCTAGCTCAAAGACTTGAGACTTGACTTGGACTCTAGCTCAAAGACTTGAGACTTGACTTGGACTCTAGCTCAAAGACTTGAGACTTGACTTGGACTCGTAGCTCAGAGACTTGAGACTTGACTTGGAATCTAGCTCAAAGACTTGAGACTTGACTTGGACTCTAGCTCACAGACTTGAGACTTGACTTGGACTCTAGCTCAAAGACTTGAGACTTGACTTGGACTCTAGCTCAAAGACTTGAGACTTGACTTGGACTCGTAGCTCAGAGACTTGAGACTTGACTTGGACTCTAGCTCAAAGACTTGAGACTTGACTTGGACTCTAGCTCAAAGACTTGAGACTTGACTTGGACTCTAGCTCAGAGACTTGAGACTTGACTTGGACTCTAGCTCAGAGACTTGAGACTTGACTTGGACTCTAGCTCAGAGACTTGAGACTTGACTTGGACTCTAGCTCAGAGACTTGAGACTTGACTTGGACTCTAGCTCAGAGACTTGAGACTTGACTTGGACTCTAGCTCAAAGACTTGAGACTTGACTTGGACTCTAGCTCAAAGACTTGAGACTTGACTTGGACTCTAGCTCAAAGACTTGAGACTTGACTTGGACTCTAGCTCAAAGACTTGAGACTTGACTTGGACTCTAGCTCAAAGACTTGAGACTTGACTTGGACTCTAGCTCAAAGACTTGAGACTTGACTTGGACTCTAGCTCAAAGACTTGAGACTTGACTTGGACTCTAGCTCAGAGACTTGAGACTTGACTTGGACTCTAGCTCAAAGACTTGAGACTTGACTTGGACTCTAGCTCAAAGACTTGAGACTTGACTTGGACTCTAGCTCAAAGACTTGAGACTTGACTTGGACTCTAGCTCAAAGACTTGAGACTTGACTTGGACTCTAGCTCAGAGACTTGAGACTTGACTTGGACTCTAGCTCAAAGACTTGAGACTTGACTTGGACTCTAGCTCAAAGACTTGAGACTTGACTTGGACTCTAGCTCAAAGACTTGAGACTTGACTTGGACTCTAGCTCAAAGACTTGAGACTTGACTTGGACTCGTAGCTCAGAGACTTGAGACTTGACTTGGACTCTAGCTCAAAGACTTGAGACTTGACTTGGACTCTAGCTCAAAGACTTGAGACTTGACTTGGACTCTAGCTCAAAGACTTGAGACTTGACTTGGACTCTAGCTCAAAGACTTGAGACTTGACTTGGACTCTAGCTCAAAGACTTGAGACTTGACTTGGACTCTAGCTCAAAGACTTGAGACTTGACTTGGACTCTAGCTCAAAGACTTGAGACTTGACTTGGACTCTAGCTCAGAGACTTGAGACTTGACTTGGACTCTAGCTCAGAGACTTGAGACTTGACTTGGACTCTAGCTCAGAGACTTGAGACTTGACTTGGACTCTAGCTCAAAGACTTGAGACTTGACTTGGACTCTAGCTCAAAGACTTGAGACTTGACTTGGACTCTAGCTCAAAGACTTGAGACTTGACTTGGACTCTAGCTCAAAGACTTGAGACTTGACTTGGACTCTAGCTCAGAGACTTGAGACTTGACTTGGACTCTAGCTCAGAGACTTGAGACTTGACTTGGACTCTAGCTCAGAGACTTGAGACTTGACTTGGACTCTAGCTCAGAGACTTGAGACTTGACTTGGACTCTAGCTCAGAGACTTGAGACTTGACTTGGACTCTAGATCAGAGACTTGTGAGCATCTCTGGTGTGTACTCACTGTTGTTGTTTGTTAAGTGTGTGCGTGTACTCACTGTTGTTGTTTGTTAAGTGTGTGTGTACTCACTGTTGTTGTTTGTTAAGTGTGTGTGTGTGTGTACTCACTGTTGTTGTTTGTTAAGTGTGTGTGTGTGTGTGTACTCACTGTTGTTGTTTGTTAAGTGTGTGTGTGTACTCACTGTTGTTGTTTGTTAAGTGTGTGTGTGTGTGTGTACTCACTGTTGTTGTTTGTTAAGTGTGTGTGTGTACTCACTGTTGTTGTTTGTTAAGTGTGTGTGTGTGTGTGTACTCACTGTTGTTGTTTGTTAAGTGTGTGTGTGTGTGTACTCACTGTTGTTGTTTGTTAAGTGTGTGTGTGTGTGTACTCACTGTTGTTGTTTGTTAAGCGTGCGTGTGTGTGTGTGTACTCACAGTTGTTGTTTGCTAAGCGTGTGTGTGTGTGTGTGTGTACTCACAGTTGTTGTTTGCTAAGCGTGTGTGTGTGTGTGTGTGTACTCACAGTTGTTGTTTGTTAAGTGTGTGTGTGTGTGTGTGTGTGTACTCACAGTTGTTGTTTGCTAAGCGTGTGTGTGTGTGTGTACTCACAGTTGTTGTTTGCTAAGCGTGTGTGTGTGTGTGTGTACTCACAGTTGTTGTTTGCTAAGCGTG
Organism: Phoxinus phoxinus; assembly: GCF_949152265.1. Taxonomy (NCBI): domain Eukaryota; kingdom Metazoa; phylum Chordata; class Actinopteri; order Cypriniformes; family Leuciscidae; genus Phoxinus; species Phoxinus phoxinus. The sequence continues at coordinate 1,978,023 of NC_136876.1, forward strand.
TGTGTGTGTGTGCACTCACAGTTGTTGTTTGTTAAGCGTGTGTGTGTGTGTGTGTGTGTGTACTCACAGTTGTTGTTTGCTAAGCGTGTGTGTGTCCACCCCGCGCGTCTCTGTGAGTTGTGTGGTTTTCTCCAGCTCTTCTCGGTGTGCTTTCTGTAACGCCTCCATCACTGACAACACACACACACACACACACACACACATCATTCACAGCACTGCCAATGATGTCATCAAATAGAAAACAAATATTTAAGCATTTTGACAGGTAGGGAGACTGAAGTTATTCGGTGGGAGTGTGCAGAGGTATAAAGAAAACTTTGCATCATGGGTAATGTCGTTTTTCCACCACAAATGTAGTTGTTAAACATGATTATTTAAAATATAAAGTTGAAATGATGCGAACATATGGCTTCGACAGAACCAAACACCATGGCCAGTACCTGAGCTGCGGTTGGTCTCTATAGGGTCACATGTTAGTGGGAGTGGCCAGTACCTGAGCCGCGGTTGGTCTCTATAGGGTCACATGTTAGTGGGAGTGGCCAGTACCTGAGCTGCGGTTGGTCTCTATAGGGTCACATGTTAGTGGGAGTGGCCAGTACCTGAGCTGCGGTTGGTCTCTATAGGGTCACATGTTAGTGGGAGTGGCCAGTACCTGAGCTGCGGTTGGTCTCTATAGGGTCACATGTTAGTGGGAGTGGCCAGTACCTGAGCTGCGGTTGGTCTCTATAGGGTCACATGTTAGTGGGAGTGGCCAGTACCTGAGCTGCGGTTGGTCTCTATAGGGTCACATGTTAGTGGGAGTGGCCAGTACCTGAGCTGCGGTTGGTCTCTATAGGGTCACATGTTAGTGGGAGTGGCCAGTACCTGAGCTGCGGTTGGTCTCTATAGGGTCACATGTTAGTGGGAGTGGCCAGTACCTGAGCTGCGGTTGGTCTCTATAGGGTCACATGTTAGTGGGAGTGGCCAGTACCTGAGCTGCGGTTGGTCTCTATAGGGTCACATGTTAGTGGGAGTGGCCAGTACCTGAGCTGCGGTTGGTCTCTATAGGGTCACGTTAGTGGGAGTGGCCAGTCCCTGAGCCGCGGTTGGTCTCTATAGGGTCACATGTTAGTGGGAGTGGCCAGTACCTGAGCTGCGGTTGGTCTCTATAGGGTCACATGTTAGTGGGAGTGGCCAGTACCTGAGCTGCGGTTGGTCTCTATAGGGTCACATGTTAGTGGGAGTGGCCAGTACCTGAGCCGCGGTTGGTCTCTATAGGGTCACATGTTAGTGGGAGTGGCCAGCACCTGAGCCGCGGTTGGTCTCTATAGGGTCACATGTTAGTGGGAGTGGCCAGCACCTGAGCCGCGGTTGGTCTCTATAGGGTCACATGTTAGTGGGAGTGGCCAGTACCTGAGCTGCGGTTGGTCTCTATAGGGTCACATGTTAGTGGGAGTGGCCAGTACCTGAGCTGCGGTTGGTCTCTATAGGGTCACATGTTAGTGGGAGTGGCCAGTACCTGAGCTGCGGTTGGTCTCTATAGGGTCACATGTTAGTGGGAGTGGCCAGCACCTGAGCCGCGGTTGGTCTCTATAGGGTCACATGTTAGTGGGAGTGGCCAGTACCTGAGCTGCGGTTGGTCTCTATAGGGTCACATGTTAGTGGGAGTGGCCAGTACCTGAGCTGCGGTTGGTCTCTATAGGGTCACATGTTAGTGGGAGTGGCCAGTACCTGAGCCGCGGTTGGTCTCTATAGGGTCACATGTTAGTGGGAGTGGCCAGTACCTGAGCTGCGGTTGGTCTCTATAGGGTCACATGTTAGTGGGAGTGGCCAGTACCTGAGCCGCGGTTGGTCTCTATAGGGTCACATGTTAGTGGGAGTGGCCAGTACCTGAGCTGCGGTTGGTTTCTATAGGGTCACATGTTAGTGGGAGTGGCCAGTACCTGAGCTGCGGTTGGTCTCTATAGGGTCACATGTTAGTGGGAGTGGCCAGTACCTGAGCCGCGGTTAGTCTCTATAGGGTCACATGTTAGTGGGAGTGGCCAGTACCTGAGCTGCGGTTGGTCTCTATAGGGTCACATGTTAGTGGGAGTGGCCAGTACCTGAGCTGCGGTTGGTCTCTATAGGGTCACATGTTAGTGGGAGTGGCCAGTACCTGAGCTGCGGTTGGTCTCTATAGGGTCACATGTTAGTGGGAGTGGCCAGTACCTGAGCTGCGGTTGGTCTCTATAGGGTCACATGTTAGTGGGAGTGGCCAGTACCTGAGCTGCGGTTGGTCTCTATAGGGTCACATGTTAGTGGGAGTGGCCAGTACCTGAGCTGCGGTTGGTCTCTATAGGGTCACATGTTAGTGGGAGTGGCCAGTACCTGAGCTGCGGTTGGTCTCTATAGGGTCACATGTTAGTGGGAGTGGCCAGTACCTGAGCCGCGGTTGGTCTCTATAGGGTCACATGTTAGTGGGAGTGGCCAGTACCTCTCGCAGTGGCGTCTGTCTCCTCACTCAGCAGCGAGTCTCTCTCTCTCTCCAGAGCGCTGATTTGCTGTGTGTGCTGTCGCTCCAGCTGCTCCAGAGCCTCCCTGTGCACACGCTCCATCTGCTGCAGACTGTCCCCGCAGCGAGACTCCGCCCCACAGCACGCTGGCCCCGCCCACCCCGACCCAAGCCCCGCCCCCAGCCCTGCCAGCTGCTGCCTCAGAGACGCCACCTGCAGGACAGGAAGACACATGCGGAGGTAAAGCCTTCTGCAGGGGTGCAGCTGTACTGGACAGGTAACACGCTCATGCACACACACACACACACACACACACACAGAGAGAGAGAGCAGAACAAATGACTGCCAATAAAGCTTTTTAAGGACTTTATGGAGTTCATTTGATCGCTAAATTAACCCTTATAACACACAAAAAAAAAAACATGCAGCCGTTTTTACGGGTCAATTTAGACCCGGTGGAACATGAGCATTCTTTGACATTTCGAATAATACTTGGACTATAGCAAAAACTAAATAATAATAATATTTACGAGAAAATGAATTTGAATATAACATTATATTAAATTCATTATAAGATGAGAATGAACAGTTTCAATCCCAACTGAAATCAATGGAATTATTATGTATTGAACCTATAAATAAATATATATATATATATATAAAGAATGATTACTCTAGAATGTTTTCAAACATAATAATAAATATATATTAAGTATAGAAAAGGAATATACTTATTTTACTTGAATAAATACATTTTTATTATGAAAAAGGTGATCAATATCACAAACAATAGGCGTGAATAATTATGGTTAACAACAAAATTCAGTCCCGAAAGGGTGATATATGGGAAAGAAACTAAATATATTTTACAAGAAAATTTATTTTTGAGAAAAATCTAACTCACAAAATTAAATAAATAAATCACCCAGTATATTGGCATAATATCATGTGTATATCTGGGTCAAAATTGACATTAAAAGTTAATTTCTCTTAAAAAACGTCTGATAAATTATAAGTTCTTGGATAGTTGACATATTTTAAAAGTTTGACCCCCATTAAAAAAAAAAACGATGCATTTTTTAACAAATCTTAAGAAATCAAACAGGAGCCGAATGCGTTATAAGGGCTCACGAGTCTCTCTGTGTTCTATTCAGTTCTCATAAAGTCATTCATGAGAGCAGATAGACAGTATCCACGCACTACCTCCCTCTCCAGAGCCTGATTGGCTGACGAGCCCATCGGTGGAAGTGACCTCATCTCCTTGAGTGGCAGCCGCTCAAACTCCGCCCACTTCTTCTCAATCTCCTCCTCTATTCGCCTCTGTTCCGACAGGCCCGCCCCCTTCCTCGACAGCACCGCCTCCCACTGGTTGTGGGCGTCGTCCCGCCGACGTTCCTCCTGCCATTGGCTGTGCTCCCTCACCTGCCCCTCTCCGGACTCTCTCTGATTGGCGGAGGCAGGAGTAGGAGGCGTGGCTACGGGCGACAGCTCCACATAGTCGAACTTGCTGTGGGCGGGGTTTGCGGTGGTGGAGGAGGCTTCTGATTGGCTGCGCAGTCGGTGACGAGCGTTCTCTTTGTCACTGCTCAGGCTCGGCAGCCTGCGGGAAGACACACACATCAGTGCGTCAGTGTGTGTGAGAGTGAGTGTGTGTGAGAGAGAGAGAGAGAGAGAGAGAGAGAGAGAGAGAGAGAGAGAGAGAGAGAGATTGGTCTCTATAGGGTCACATGTTAGTGGGAGTGGCCAGTACCTGAGCCAGAGAGAGAGAGAGAGTGAGTGAGTGAGTGAGTGAGTGAGTGAGTGAGTGAGTGAGTGAGTGAGTGAGTGAGTGTGTGTTACTGACTGTGTAAGGTCTGGAGAGCTGCTGGGTTGAACGTTCTTCCTCAGAACCTCGATCCAGTTCCTCCGTATCCCAGCAGTCATAGCTGAGAGTGTGAAAGCAGCGTTTCTGGTCTGAGGAACAGGGGAGTCAGAGATTGTGAGGAACAGGAATGCAGCAGGTCCCGACAGGATCTCTCTCACACACACACACACACACACGTCTCTACTGACCTGGATCTGGAAGCCGTAGTTCTTCTCCACGTCGAACTCCGACACCTTCACACACGACTTCAGGTCGATCTCTCCATCCACCTCGTCTCTCTGAGCAGATATCACACACTCTTCAGGACACCGGCATTCACGATCATTATAAATCTCACATCCACTGCGTTAAAGTGCGGAAACTACACAGTAGAAGATTCTGTTTCAAATCAATGCGGTTCTGCTCAAAGAATCCTGAACAATTAAATGTCTGACGGTTTCCACAGAAATCTGTGGAAATTGTGTGTTGTGTTCAAACATGCGAGTAAGTGTCGTGTTCATACATGTTAGCGTGTGTCGTGGTCATGCGTGTTAGCGTGTTCATACGTGTTAGCGTTTGTCGTGGTCATGCGTGTTAGCGTGGTCATGCATGTTAGCGTGTTCATACGTGTTAGCGTGTGTCGTGTTCATGCGTGTTAGCGTGTGTCGTGGTCATGCGTGTTAGCGTGTTCATACGTGTTAGCGTGTTCATACATGTTAGCGTGTGTCGTGGTCATGCGTGTTAGCGTGTTCATACGTGTTAGCGTGTGTCGTGGTCATGCGTGTTAGCGTGGTCATGCATGTTAGCGTGTTCATACGTGTTAGCGTGTGTCGTGTTCATACGTGTTAGCGTGTGTCGTGGTCATGCATGTTAGCGTGTTCATACGTGTTAGCGTGTGTCGTGTTCATACGTGTTAGCGTGTGTCGTGTTCATACGTGTTAGCGTGTTCATACATGTTAGCGTGTGTCGTGGTCATGCGTGTTCATACGTGTTAGCGTGTGTCGTGTTCATACACGTTAGCGTGTGTTGTGTTCAAACATGTGAGTGTGTGTCGTGTTCATACGTGTTAGCGTGTGTCGTGTTCATACGTGTTTGCGTGTGTTGTGTTTAAACGTGAGTGTATGACGTGTTCGTGTGATCATACGTGTTAGCGTGTGTCGTGTTCATATGTGTTTGCGTGTGTTGTGTTCATACATGTGAGTGTGTGTCGTGTTCATACGTGTTAGCGTGTGTCGTGTTCATACGTGTTTGAGTGTGTTGTGTTCATACATGTTGTGTTCATACACGTTAGCGTGTGTTGTGTTCAAACATGTGAGTGTGTCGTGTTCATACGTGTTAGCGTGTGTCGTGTTCATACGTGTTCGCGTGTGTTGTGTTTAAACATGTGAGTGTATGACGTGTTCGCGTGATCATACGTGTTAGCGTGTGTCGTGTTCATATGTGTTTGCGTGTGTTGTGTTCATAAATGTTGTGTTCATACGTGTTAGCGTGTCGTGTTCATACGTGTTTGCGTGTCTCGTGTTGAAACATGTGAGTGTGTGTCGTGTTCATATGTGTTTGCGTGTGTTGTGTTCATACATGTTGTGTTCATACGTGTTAGCGTGTCTCGTGTTCAAACATGTGAGTGTGTGTCGTGTTCATGCGTGGTTCATACGAGTTAGCATATGTTCATACGTGTTTGTGTGTTTGCATGTGTTGTGTTCACACGTGTCGTATACATACGTGTTTGTGTGTTCGCATGTGTTGTGTTCACACGTGTCGTGTTCACACGTGTCGTGTTCATACGTGTCGTGTTCATACGTGTTTGTGTTCGCATGTGTCGTGTTCATACGTGTTTGTGTTCGCATGTGTCGTGTTCACACGTGTCGTGTTCATACGTGTTTGTGTTCGCATGTGTCGTGTTCATACGTGTTTGTGTTCGCATGTGTCGTGTTCATGCGTGGTTCATACGAGTTAGCATATGTTCATACGTGTTTGTGTGTTTGCATGTGTTGTGTTCACACGTGTCGTATACATACGTGTTTGTGTGTTCGCATGTGTTGTGTTCACACGTGTCGTGTTCACACGTGTCGTGTTCATACGTGTCGTGTTCATACGTGTTTGTGTTCGCATGTGTCGTGTTCATACGTGTTTGTGTTCGCATGTGTCGTGTTCACACGTGTCGTGTTCATACGTGTTTGTGTTCGCATGTGTCGTGTTCATACGTGTTTGTGTTCGCATGTGTCGTGTTCACACGTGTCGTGTTCATACGTGTTTGTGTGTTCGCATGTGTCGTGTTCACACGTGTGTCGTGTTGCATGTTAGCGTATTCATACGTGTTTGTGTGTTTCGCATGTGTCGTGTTCATACGTGTTTGTGTTCGCATGTGTCGTGTTCATACGTGTTTGTGTTCGCATGTGTCGTGTTCATACGTGTGCAGTGTTGCATGTTAGCGTATTCATACGTGTTTGTGTTCGCATGTGTCGTGTTCATACGTGTTTGTGTTCGCATATGTCGTGTTCATACGTGTTTGTGTGTTTCGCATGTGTCGTGTTCATACGTGTTTGTGTTCGCATGTGTCGTGTTCATACGTGTTTGTGTTCGCATGTGTCGTGTTCATACGTGTGCAGTGTTGCATGTTAGCGTATACATACGTGTGCAGTGTTCGCATGTGTCGTGTTCAAACGCGTTTGTGTGTTTCGCATGTTAGCGTATTCATACGTGTGCAGTGTTCGCATGTGTCGTGTTCATACGCGTTTGTGTGTTTCGCATGTTAGCATATTCATACGTGTTTGTGTTCGCATGTGTCGTGTTCATACGTGTTTGTGTGTTTCGCATGTGTCGTGTTCATACGTGTTTGTGTGTTCGCATGTGTCGTGTGCATACGTGTTTGTGTGTTTCGCATGTGTCGTGTTCATACGTGTTTGTGTGTTTCGCATGTGTCGTGTTCATACGTGTTTGTGTGTTCGCATGTTAGCGTGTTCATACGCGTTTGTGTTCGCATGTGTAGTGTTCATACGTGTTTGTGTTCGCATGTGTAGTGTTCATACGTGTTTGTGTTCGCATGTGTCGTGTTCAAACGCGTTTGTGTGTTTCGCATGTTAGCATATTAATACGTGTTTGTGTTCGCATGTTAGCGTATTCATACGTGTTTGTGTTCGCATGTGTCGTGTTCATACGTGTGCAGTGTTGCATGTTAGCGTATTCATACGTGTTTGTGTTCGCATGTGTCGTGTTCATACGTGTTTGTGTTCGCATGTGTCGTGTTCATACGTGTTTGTGTGTTTCGCATGTGTCGTGTTCATACGTATGCAGTGTTGCATGTTAGCATATTCATACGTGTTTGTGTTCGCATGTGTCGTGTTCATACGCGTTTGTGTGTTTCGCATGTTAGCGTATTCATACGTGTGCAGTGTTCGCATGTGTCGTGTTCATACGCGTTTGTGTGTTTCGCATGTTAGCATATTCATACGTGTTTGTGTTCGCATGTGTAGTGTTCATACGTGTTTGTGTGTTTCGCATGTGTCGTGTTCATACGTGTTTGTGTTCGCATGTGTCGTGTTCATACGTGTTTGTGTTCGCATGTGTCGTGTTCATACGTGTGCAGTGTTGCATGTTAGCGTATTCATACGTGTTTGTGTTCGCATGTGTCGTGTTCATACGTGTTTGTGTTCGCATATGTCGTGTTCATACGTGTTTGTGTGTTTCGCATGTGTCGTGTTCATACGTGTGCAGTGTTGCATGTTAGCGTATTCATACGTGTGCAGTGTTCGCATGTGTCGTGTTCAAACGCGTTTGTGTGTTTCGCATGTTAGCGTATTCATACGTGTGCAGTGTTCGCATGTGTCGTGTTCATACGCGTTTGTGTGTTTCGCATGTTAGCATATTCATACGTGTTTGTGTTCGCATGTGTCGTGTTCATACGTGTTTGTGTGTTTCGCATGTGTCGTGTTCATACGTGTTTGTGTGTTCGCATGTGTCGTGTGCATACGTGTTTGTGTGTTTCGCATGTGTCGTGTTCATACGTGTTTGTGTGTTTCGCATGTGTCGTGTTCATACGTGTTTGTGTGTTCGCATGTTAGCGTGTTCATACGCGTTTGTGTTCGCATGTGTAGTGTTCATACGTGTTTGTGTTCGCATGTGTCGTGTTCAAACGCGTTTGTGTGTTTCGCATGTTAGCGTATTCATACGTGTTTGTGTTCGCATGTGTCGTGTTCATACGTGTTTGTGTTCGCATGTGTCGTGTTCATACGTGTGCAGTGTTGCATGTTAGCGTATTCATACGTGTTTGTGTTCGCATGTGTCGTGTTCATACGTGTTTGTGTTCGCATGTGTCGTGTTCATACGTGTCACACGGACCGTTTATCCGCTCGGCTCAAAGTCCAAACGGCAGCGCAGCGCGAGCTCACTAGAGCAGACGCGTTTACTCTGATCCGTCTCGGTCACTAGATCCAGTGAGAAGCGCTTGAATTCAGCGAGGAACACAAATGTCTCAGTGATTTAAACCAGTTTAAAGGCAGATGAAACAGCGCTGACGAACATGAGAAACACTGTGCGCAACGATACAGAGAAGGCTTTTCCGTCTAACGTTACACATTTCCATCATTTACCACGGATTTAACGTTACTGTAACGTTAGCCTAGTAATATTAACTGCACCATGAAATGTGCGTGGGATATAGCCTATATATATTGAATTGTATAATATTATTAATGTAGACAATGTATTAAAGGACTAATGTAATATAATTACAGTTTTTAATAATGTATTTAGGCTACTGGTTTTCATAAATACCATAGAAACCATAAAGTTACATTTTATCTGTGGTTATCATGATCTAAATGCATGATGCTGGATGACCAATGGTTAATTTTAATAAAACTAAAGAATATTACATTTTACCAAATAAAAATAATGTTGTTACTTTTTTTAACAGATGTTACTGTTTTTGTTAATGAACATAAATTGTATATAATAGTAAATCTGCATCCTAACTCAAGCTAATACTACTGAAATAAAGATATTTATTTTGTTAAGGAAAAATGACAAATGTTTGAATGTTCTACCTCGGATTTGTGAATGTTCCCCTGTTTGGCAAGTGTTTGTCATGATATGTTCTGACAATAAAGAGTAGTTTAAAAACACAACGCGCTGGTTTCTACAGCTTTCACTTTGGAGTAAAAATCTGTCTTTAAACTTGAAATAAATAAAGATTTGACATTTATCGATAATTATCGATATCGACTGATATAAAAAAAAATATCGTGATATTTTTTTTTGGCCATATCGCCCAGCCCTAGTTTCGCATGTGTCGTGTTCATACGCGTTTGTGTTCGCATGTGTCATGTTCATACGTGTTTGTGTGTTCGCATGTGTCGTGTGCATACGTGTTTGTGTGTTTCGCATGTGTCGTGTTCATACGTGTTTGTGTGTTTCGCATGTGTCGTGTGCATACGTGTTTGTGTGTTTCGCATGTGTCGTGTTCATACGTGTTTGTGTGTTTCGCATGTGTCGTGTTCATACGTGTTTGTGTGTTCGCATGTTAGCGTGTTCATACGCGTTTGTGTTCGCATGTGTCGTGTTCATACGTGTTTGTGTGTTTCGCATGTGTCGTGTTCATACGTGTTTGTGTGTTTCGCATGTGTCATGTTCATACGTGTTTGTGTGTTTCGCATGTGTCGTGTTCATACGTGTTTGTGTGTTTCGCATGTGTCGTGTTCATACGTGTTTGTGTGTTTCGCATGTGTCGTGTTCATACGTGTTTGTGTGTTCGCATGTGTAGTGTCCATACGCGTTTGTGTGTTTCGCATGTTAGCATATTCATACGTGTTTGTGTTCGCATGTGTCGTGTTCATACGTGTTTGTGTGTTTCGCATGTGTCGTGTTCATACGTGTTTGTGTGTTTCGCATGTGTCGTGTTCATACGTGTTTGTGTGTTCGCATGTGTAGTGTCCATACGCGTTTGTGTGTTTCGCATGTTAGCATATTCATACGCGTTTGTGTTCGCATGTGTAGTGTTCATACGTGTTTGTGTGTTCGCATGTGTCGTGTGCATACGTGTTTTGTGTGTTTCGCATGTGCCACTGTTCGATATTAAAGTTTTAGTCTGAGAAAGAGCTAAGAATGTGAATGCTGGGCTAAGGAAAGTGAAAAGAATGTGCAAGTAAATGAAAGAGAAAAGAAAGTTGATACAGGGAAGTCGTAAGAAGATTGAAAGAGAATAGAAAGTTGATAGATGGTAAGTAAGAAGATTGAAAGAGAAAAGGAAGTTGATAGATGGTAAGTAAGAAGATTGAAAGAGAAAAGGAAGTTGATAAATGGTCATAAGAAGATTGAAAGAAGATTGAAAGAGAATAGAAAGTTGATACAGGGAAGTCGTAAGAAGATTGAAAGAGAAAAGGAAGTTGATAGATGGCAAGTCGTAAGAAGATTGAAAGAGAATAGAAAGTTGATAGATGGTAAGAAGATTGAAAGTCGTAAGAAGATTGAAAGAGAATAGAAAGTTGATAGATGGTAAGAAGATTGAAAGAGAAAAGAAAGTTGATGCATGTAAGTAAGAAGATCCTTTTAAAAGAAAGATCTATAATAGCTACCGGTCGATATAAAATACGTCCGACTGTTTGCACTGTATTTTTTTTTTTTTTTTTTTTTTTTCCAAACTGTGATTCAGGAAGATTTTATTAATTTTTAGGGCTGTCTGATTGGAAGAGATTTTGAAGGGGAACGGGAGAGCTTCACTCCGACGAGGCGAGTGAAGATTAGCTATACTATGGAGAGTATAGAGGTTCGCTGTTTGTTTAAAACAGCAAAAGTGAAACGTGCTCTGTGGGGGCCCAGTGGGGCAATACTGGTGTGGTACACCACCCCAGCAGAGGACGTCCCTGGATTGTAGGTCCAGTGGCACCGCGAACCTGCTCAATCACTTCCATCTCAGACACGGTTTTAATTATTCTTATTTCTTTTGATTATTTTAATTTCTTCTATGTAAAGCACTTTGAATTACCACTGCTTAGCCTTGCATTTACTGAATGAGCACTGTGCCACTGTTCGTCCGACTGTTTGCACCGTATTTTATTTTCTAAACTGTTTTAATTATTCTTATTTCCTTTATTATCTATGTAATTATTTTTATTTTTATTTCTTCTATGTAAAGCACTTTGAATTACCACTGTGTATGAAATGTGCTATATAAATAAACTTGCCTTGCCTTGCCTTGCCTTGCATGTGTTGTGTTCATACGTGTTTGTGTGTTTCGCATGTGTCGTGTTCATACGTGTTTGTGTGTTCGCATGTTAGCGTGTTCATACGCGTTTGTGTTCGCATGTGTAGTGTTCATACGTGTTTGTGTGTTCGCATGTGTCGTGTTCATACGTGTTTGTGTGTTTCGCATGTGTAGTGTTCATACGTGTTTGTGTTCGCATGTGTAGTGTTCATACGTGTTTGTGTGTTCGCATGTGTCGTGTTCATACGCGTTTGTGTTCGCATGTGTAGTGTTCATACGCGTTTGTGTGTTCGCATGTGTAGTGTTCATACGCGTTTGTGTTCGCATGTGTAGTGTTCATACGTGTTTGTGTGTTTCGCATGTGTCGTGTTCATACGTGTTTGTGTGTTCGCATGTGTAGTGTTCATACGTGTTTGTGTGTTCGCATGTGTAGTGTTCATACGTGTTTGTGTTCGCATGTGTAGTGTTCATACGTGTTTGTGTGTTCGCATGTGTCGTGTTCATACGCGTTTGTGTTCGCATGTGTAGTGTTCATACGTGTTTGTGTGTTTCGCATGTGTCGTGTTCATACGTGTTTGTGTGTTCGCATGTGTAGTGTTCATACGTGTTTGTGTTCGCATGTGTCGTGTTCATACGTGTTTGTGTGTTTCGCATGTGTCGTGTTCATACGTGTTTGTGTGTTCGCATGTGTCGTGTTCATACGCGTTTGTGTTCGCATGTGTCGTGTTCATACGTGTTTGTGTGTTTCGCATGTGTAGTGTTCATACGTGTTTGTGTGTTTCGCATGTGTCGTGTTCATACGTGTTTGTGTGTTCGCATGTGTAGTGTTCATACGTGTTTGTGTGTTTCGCATGTGTAGTGTTCATACGTGTTTGTGTGTTCGCATGTGTAGTGTTCATACGCGTTTGTGTGTTCGCATGTGTCGTGTTCATACGTGTTTGTGTGTTCGCATGTGTCGTGTTCATACGTGTTTGTGTGTTTCGCATGTGTAGTGTTCATACGTGTTTGTGTGTTCGCATGTGTAGTGTTCATACGCGTTTGTGTGTTCGCATGTGTAGTGTTCATACGTGTTTGTGTGTTCGCATGTGTCGTGTTCATACGTGTTTGTGTGTTCGCATGTGTAGTGTTCATACGCGTTTGTGTTCGCATGTGTCGTGTTCATACGTGTTTGTGTGTTTCGCATGTGTCGTGTTCATACGTGTTTGTGTGTTTCGCATGTGTCGTGTTCATACGTGTTTGTGTGTTCGCATGTGTAGTGTTCATACGCGTTTGTGTTCGCATGTGTCGTGTTCATACGTGTTTGTGTGTTTCGCATGTGTCGTGTTCATACGTGTTTGTGTGTTTCGCATGTGTCGTGTTCATACGTGTTTGTGTGTTCGCATGTTAGCGTGTTCATACGCGTTTGTGTTCGCATGTGTAGTGTTCATACGTGTTTGTGTGTTCGCATGTGTCGTGTTCATACGTGTTTGTGTGTTCGCATGTGTCGTGTTCATACGCGTTTGTGTTCGCATGTGTAGTGTTCATACGTGTTTGTGTGTTTCGCATGTGTCGTGTTCATACGTGTTTGTGTGTTCGCATGTGTCGTGTTCATACGTGTTTGTGTGTTCGCATGTGTCGTGTTCATACGCGTTTGTGTGTTTCGCATGTGTCGTGTTCATACGTGTTTGTGTGTTCGCATGTGTCGTGTGCATACGTGTTTGTGTGTTTCGCATGTGTTGTGTTCATACGTGTTTGTGTGTTTCGCATGTGTCGTGTTCATACGTGTTTGTGTGTTCGCATGTTAGCGTGTTCATACGCGTTTGTGTTCGCATGTGTCGTGTTCATACGTGTTTGTGTGTTTCGCATGTGTCGTGTTCATACGTGTTTGTGTGTTTCGCATGTGTCGTGTTCATACGCGTTTGTGTTCGCATGTGTCGTGTTCATACGTGTTTGTGTGTTTCGCATGTGTCGTGTTCATACGTGTTTGTGTGTTTCGCATGTGTCGTGTTCATACGTGTTTGTGTGTTCGCATGTGTAGTGTTCATACGCGTTTGTGTTCGCATGTGTCGTGTTCATACGTGTTTGTGTGTTTCGCATGTGTCGTGTTCATACGTGTTTGTGTGTTCGCATGTGTAGTGTTCATACGCGTTTGTGTTCGCATGTGTCGTGTTCATACGTGTTTGTGTGTTTCGCATGTGTCGTGTTCATACGTGTTTGTGTGTTCGCATGTGTAGTGTTCATACGCGTTTGTGTTCGCATGTGTAGTGTTCATACGTGTTTCGCATGTGTCGTGTTCATACGCGTGTGTTCGCATGTGTCGTGTTCATACGTGTTTGTGTGTTTCGCATGTGTCGTGTTCATACGTGTTTGTGTGTTTCGCATGTGTCGTGTTCATACGTGTTTGTGTGTTTCGCATGTGTCGTGTTCATACGTGTTTGTGTGTTCGCATGTTAGCGTGTTCATACGCGTTTGTGTTCGCATGTGTAGTGTTCATACGTGTTTGTGTGTTTCGCATGTGTCGTGTTCATACGTGTTTGTGTGTTCGCATGTGTAGTGTTCATACGCGTTTGTGTTCGCATGTGTCGTGTTCATACGTGTTTGTGTGTTTCGCATGTGTCGTGTTCATACGTGTTTGTGTGTTTCGCATGTGTCGTGTTCATACGTGTTTGTGTGTTTCGCATGTGTCGTGTTCATACGTGTTTGTGTGTTCGCATGTTAGCGTGTTCATACGCGTTTGTGTTCGCATGTGTAGTGTTCATACGTGTTTGTGTGTTCGCATGTGTCGTGTTCATACGTGTTTGTGTGTTCGCATGTGTCGTGTTCATACGCGTTTGTGTTCGCATGTGTCGTGTTCATACGTGTTTGTGTGTTTCGCATGTGTAGTGTTCATACGTGTTTGTGTTCGCATGTGTCGTGTTCATACGTGTTTGTGTGTTTCGCATGTGTCGTGTTCATACGTGTTTGTGTGTTCGCATGTGTAGTGTTCATACGTGTTTGTGTGTTTCGCATGTGTCGTGTTCATACGTGTTTGTGTGTTCGCATGTGTAGTGTTCATACGTGTTTGTGTGTTTCGCATGTGTCGTGTTCATACGTGTTTGTGTGTTTCGCATGTGTAGTGTTCATACGCGTTTGTGTGTTTCGCATGTGTCGTGTTCATACGTGTTTGTGTGTTTCGCATGTGTAGTGTTCATACGTGTTTGTGTGTTCGCATGTTAGCGTGTTTACACGTGTCGTGTTCATACACGTGTCGTGTTGCATGTTAGCGTGTTCATACGTGTTTGTGTGTTTCGCATGTGTCGTGTTCACACACGTGTGTCGTGTTGCATGTTAGCGTGTTCATACGTGTTTGTGTGTTTCGCATGTTTCGTGTTCATACGTGTGATTCTCACCTCCTCCGCCGCAGAGTCTCTGTAGTACTTCAGTCCAGCGTCCGTCAGCACAAACCAGTGTTTCCTCCACTGAACACACACACACACACACACACGGTCAGTCATGATGAAACACACTTCAACATCATGATAACAGAGACAGACGTGTCTCACCTCTCCACTCTCGTCCAGTTTAGACATCCATCCCTTCTTAAAGTTCAGCAGGTCAGGCTACAGACAGACAGGTTTATCAGAGGAGTGTCAATGTATCGTCCTTAGCACTTAGCACACTCGCTCACTCACTCACACACACACACACACACATCTGCGTGTAAGTGTGTGAGGAACAAACACGATAGCACAGGAAACAACAGACACTGATGGTGAAACTGATGTTCATTTATCACTAAATAAAAACATAGTTTCCAAAGAATTTAAAGCCTAATGCAATTGTAAAATCCATCACTTATTTACACCAAAATATGAATAAATAGGCTAAACGTCACCAGTGTACTTCACCACAGATTACTCTAATCAGTTCTTCTGTAGTTCAGTAATAATGACGAACAAACTTTAATAAACACTCTTAGTCAAAGAGTGTCTGTGATTCAGAAAATTAATCAATATCAAATGATTCATCATGATGACTCAGTAGCTTCTAGAATGATTCACGAAAGCTCGGACAGAATCCAGTCATTATGATGGGATTACCGTGTATCAGAATGTCACGGGATTTGGATGAAATTGTGACAGAAATATAATACTATTGTAAAGTAGACTGTACCTTTCAAAGTAATAATATAATAATAACAAACTTAATTTTTATTACATTAACATTTAGTTGTAGTATTTTGTTTGCCAAGAAATAAAAGGAATTGTTTGATTTTCATTTGATAACATTTTAAAATATTTAATGGTTAATGATTCGTGCCTTAATTTGATTACCACCGTTTTTGACACAAAAAGACAAATTAACACATAAATGAACATTAGAAAAACTAATCTGATCAAATATTCGAGTTACACAATGATCACATGCCTTATAAAGCGCGCGCGCGCACACACACACACACACACACACACAGGTGATGGTGACAGCTGAACTAAACTCTGATCAGGATTATCAAAGCACTTATAATATCAGAGTTTGTGTTTATTTACATGAACTAGAAATCAGCCTCAGTAATGCGCATGCGCTGTGTGCGCGGGTGTGTCGCGCGCGCACAAACACACACACATATATAAAAAAACAAGTTATGTTTGCTCACGTACCGTGCAAACACAACACACACTGCACGCCAACACACACTAACTGGGGTTTGAATGGACTTGTACAACACAGAATTAAACTGCCGTCGTGTTTACACTGAGAGCGACGGATATTAAAGTGAATTAAAGTGAAACTCACCGTCATGATGTTCAAATCCAGCCGCAGCACAAACACAAACGCAGATTAAACACGCCGCATCTGAGAAGCTTTACCGCTGTCAGTGTTTACTAAAGCTGAAGATCATCATGTTTAATAATACTTTTACTGATTTAATCGATAGATCGCGACGTAAGTTTGACGGAACTCGCGCTGCTGTCGGTGTAGCCGGGGCGGATCCCGATTACAGTTCAGCGGAAGCGAGCGGCCAATCAGAACCGCCCAGCGAAGCACAACAACCAATCAGAACCGCCCAGCGAAGCACAACAACCAATAAGAGCCTCCAAGCGCAGCACAGCAACCAATCAGCAGCGCGCAAACAATACTCTCACAGTAAACCTGCTATGTTGGTTTAACACAAAATAATGGGGAGAACGCAAACTTGAGCGGCCGTCCTCTCCAACATAACTAAAAATTAATATAAAGTTAAAAATAAGCACACAAAAAATCTATATTAAAAGATGACACATAAATGTTAAAGTGTAACGTTACATCCAAAAATGACTCAATAATCACTCACTCGCCCTCATGCTGTTCCAAACCCCTATGACGCAAAGTAGATGTTGATTTAATCAGTTCTGTTCAAAGATGCAGTGAAAGTGAATGGTGACTGAGACTGTCATTCAGCCTAACATCGCCTTTTGTGTTCCAGAGAAGAAGAAAGTCAAATGGGTTCGGAACAACAATGGTGTGTAAATGATGACAGGGTTTTTATTTATGTGTGAATGATCCCTGTAAGTGTGTGTGTGTGAGTGTGTGAGTGTAGTGTGGCAGTGAGTGACGTGCCTGTTGTTGCATCGGTTCTTCATCAGTCTGATCCACGCTGCAGGAGAAATACACTGAGGGTCTGTGTGCTTTCTGCAGAACAAACACACACTGGTGTGAGCGTTGAAGGACCTCGAGTGTGTCTACAGAGATGTGACTGTACCTGCTTCTGTCCGGATGATCTGGACGGCTGCTCCTCGACCGGACTGCCTGCTCTCTGTCAAACACACACACACACACACACACACACACACACACACACACACACACATACTACATGAGACACACAGGTTCATGATCATAGACCTGGGCAGCAGACGTGTGTGCAAACAGTGTGTGTGTGTGTGTGTGTGTGTGTGTGTGTTTGGTTTTTGATGTCTTTCAGGATAAAGATACTCATGCTGGCTGGGTTTAACCAGTGGAAAGTACAAGGGTGTGTGGTTTTCTCATACACTGCAGACAGGATCGGTGTGATATTTTTAACGTCACTGAGGACTGCGACATACAGATAACTAACCATAACTCTAACAAAGATAACTAACCATAACTCTAACAATAACTATACAGATAACTAACCATAACTCTAACAATAACTAACCATAACTGTAATTATAACAATAACACAAACTATAATGATGACACTAACAATAACTATACAGATAACTAACCATAACTCTAACAATAACTATAGTACAGATAACTAACCATAACTCTAACAAAGATAACTAACCATAACTCTAACAAAGATAACTAACCATAACTCTAACAAAGATAACTAACCATAACTCTAACAATAACTATAATGATGACACTAACAATAACTATACAGATAACTAACCATACCTCTAACAAAGATAACTAACCATAACTCTAACAATAACTATACAGATAACTAACCATAACTCTAACAATAACTAACCATAACTGTAATTATAACAATAACACAAACTATAATGATGACACTAACAATAACTATACAGATAACTAACCATAACTCTAACAAAGATAACTAACCATAACTCTAACAATAACTATAATGATGACACTAACAATAACTATACAGATAACTAACCATACCTCTAACAAAGATAACTAACCATAACTCTAACAATAACTAACCATAACTGTAATTATAACAATAACACAAAATATAATGATGACACTAACAATAACTATACAGATAACTAACCATAACTCTAACAAAGATAACTAACCATAACTCTAACAATAACTATAATGATGACACTAACAGTAACTATGCAGATAACTAACCATAACTGTAATGATACCTATAACGGAAATGATAACAATAACACTAACTATGCAGATAACTAACCATAACTGTAATGATACCTATAACGGAAATGATAACACTAACACTAACTATAAAGATAACTATCGGCTAATGATAACTGTAATGATAACTAACTAATAATATCTGTAACAATAATTATAATGAAAACCATAACAATAACTATAGTGTACACACCAGCTGATGATAACATTGTTTATTTTACGTGTGTACTGCAGTTTTGTCGTCTGGCACTTTAAAAGCTCGAGCTCTCTAACGCAGGATGGATTCTGATTGGCTGTCAGTGTTTTTATCGTTCACCAGCATCAGAAAATGAGCTCTGAAAGCGATTCCAATGAAATTGTTCCATTGTGACATTATAGTTGTGGTTTAGACTTCCCTGTTTTCGCAGAGATAGAACAATTAATAAAACGTTATGGGTATAGTTAGTTATATCATCCATGGTGTGAACGGGCATTTAGGAGCAGGTGTACAGCTCGTATCCTTGGCCTGTGATACTCAGCCCTGAGCTGTGAGTGTAAGAGGGTGTGTGTTTACCTGTGTGTGCAGGGAGCTGGAGGAGTGAGCCCTCGATAGTGTACCACTGCCTCTTTCATCCTCTAGCTCGTCCCATTCCCAGTGAGGAGATTTGCTCTGGGAGTGACTGGAAACACACAAACTCAGATTCAGATCACCCGGGTCACTAGCTCATCACGACCGTGAGCCTGAAGATATGACTAAACCCTCGTGATATCTGATCCACAATATTCTACACATACTCTGGCGTTTACACTAGTGGTTGACCGATATATCGGCCGATATTTGTCATTTTTAAATATCGGCATCGGCCGGTAAGCTTTTCTGTTTGCCCAATGTGTTGGACTTACATTTTTGGCGTCTTTCATTTTTAAATGATTTATTTATAATTTATTAAATATGAATTCAAATAAATTCAAATAAAAAAAAATATATATATATAAAAAAAATTATATTGACGTCCCTGCTCTCTAAGATATCGGTCATCGAAAAAAAACAGTGTTGGTCAACCACTACCTTACTCATACGTTTATTTCATATTTGGTCTAATTTGATAACTACCATTGAGCTCTCACTGCTGCGTTATGAATTACTTACAGTTTAATCCTGAATTTATGATAACATTTCTAAACACGCCCTGGCTTTGCTACTCTTTTTTACATTGTGTTACTTTGAGAAGAACATTTTCTGTGCACCTGGCCGGTTTGTAGCGGGAAAGTTCTCGTTTCTGACGGCTCTCGACCCCCCCCAGCTGGCTCGGACCCTCCCGTTGGAAGACCGTTTTGACCTTGGGAATGTCAGCCATCATGGCATATTCTTCCCGGTTGAGACCCGACGACCCGGCGGATAGATGGCTTGACTCCGAGTCCATGGAGCTCTGGGAAGAGGTGTGTCTTTGGACCGGAGGGGAGGGGCTTCGGTGTTGGCTCGGCGCTCGCCGGCTGTTAGGCGTGGAGCTTTGCACCTCTTGGCTTTTCCTCATGCTGCTCTTCTTGCTTCCGTCTTGTGGCGATTCCCAGGCGACAGGGACAGATTTTGGAAAGGAGCTGATATGTTTCTTCTCAGTGCTGTGTCGTGATGGGGAGGAGTTACGCGAGACTGATTGGCTGTTGAGAGAGTGGGTGGAGCCTCTCCAGCGGCCTGATGAAGGGGTTGAATCAGGCTGTGATTGGTTACTTGTGGAGTTTCTTACATGAGAGGTGGAGCCAGTTCTGTCACTCACAGTGTTCCTGAGAGGGATGTGGTCTGCGATGTCACGTCTCAGTGTAGACATACATGTAGACATACATGTAGACATCTCTGACTTACGGGGAAGAGATTGGCTTGGGGTGTCATTGGCCCGCCTTAAGGGGGAGGGACTGCGACTCTTGGGGCCACGGTTTAATGAGGACTGGCTCATTTCAGACTTACGAGGCGATGATGAGCCAAGGTTTCGATGTGGGCCTCTACTTGGGGAAGAGTGTCGGCTGTCTCGGTTGTAGCTGTGAAGGGAGCTCTTTGCTTCTGGTGTCTTCATTGTGGTTTGGCTTTGCGTTTCATAACTTTTCCTGGATGGGGAGGGGCTGTTTCTGTCATGACTCCGCCCATTAGACACAGATCTTCTGTCTGATTGGCTGGGCGTTCCGTAGCCCTTCCTGACCGGAGACGCACTGCGTCGACCCTCTCGAATCTGACTTGATGAGCCATTTGTCTCCGGCCTCCCCATCGGGGACTGGCTTCTTGAATCATAGCGGCCCTTTGAGGAAGGGGAGGAACTCCGTCTGTCATGACCGCGCTCGTACGAGGTGTTTTTCGTCTCAGTTTTCCTAAGAGAAGGACCTTCATAACTCATTCTGGAAGGAGACTGGCTTCTTGAATCAAATCGGCCCACTGAGGTGGAGGATTTCTGTCTATCATTACTGCGTTCATATGAAGGGCTTTTTGTTACGGTTTTACTAAGAGCAGGACCTTCATAACTCCGTCTGGAAGGGGACTGGCTTCTTGAATCATAGCGACCCACTGAAGGGGAGGAACTCTGTCTTTCATGACCGCGTTCATATGTAACGCTTTTCGTTTCACTTTTCCTAAGAGCAGGACCTTCATAACTCCGTCTGGAAGGAGACTGGCTTGAATCAAATCGGTTCACTGAGGAGGAGGAACTCTGTCTGTCATGACCGCGCTCGTACAAAGGGCTTTTTGTTTCAGTTTTCCTAAGAGCAGGACTTTCATAACTCCGTCTGGAAGGGGACAAGCTTCCTCGGTTTTCTCTAGACCCAACGAAGGAGCTGTTTGTATCGGGTTTCTGTAAAGAGCCTCTCAGATCCACGTAAGACTTACTAACAGTACTGACGGTGCCTACGGTGCTCGCAAACGATCTGAGGTTTTTCTGCACACCGCCAGAGTAACTATTCCGTGCCGGACTGAGCGATGCCCGATCTTGTCCGAGTGAAACACTGCTAGGCCGAAAGCCGACCGTATTGAGAGAGGAGCTGGACTCGGCCCGTCTGAACGGGGAGGTACTACGGGAGGGAGAGGAGGAACCTCTTTGGGAAGAGTTGAGCGTTCCCGGCTGCCGTAAGGGAGACATGTGGGGATTTCGTCCACCTCTTCGGCCAGAGGAACCGATCGATTCAGCTTGTTTGAACGGGGTTGGACTCAGCGCTCGGGGACCAGCGAGGGCCTCGACCTCCACGCTGAGATCCAGCGGGTCCGGAGGATACTGCGCAGGATAGTCTTCTGCGAGCTGGTCGGGGTTCTGAAACTCTGAGGTTCTCCTTTCCGAGGGGACGCCTAGATCCGGGTTACGAAAGGGAATGGCAGCTTTGGGTTCTGGGCTTTTGTTGCTAGGCAAGGGATGCCCTCTCTCAGAATGCCGATAAGGAGCAGGGGGACTCTGATCACGGAGAGCTCTGCTCCCGGCAGCCCTTCCCAGAGAGAAATATCCACTCTCCCGATCCCTTCCTTCCTTCACGCTGCCTGCAGACAGAGAGACAAGATCGTGACCTGTGTTAATATGTGAACTGATACCCTGCACTCATGCACCATGACGCAGCACTCAGGAAAAGCCCGTGCAACCCGACCCCACCTGACACCTCAAACTGCCACTCTGACTATCCCAAAAACACCACAAGCTGCTCGGCTGGTAACTGGATATTGGTGTTTTCCTCACCGTGAGAAAAACCGATCTGGCCAAAGCCATCCCGGCGACTCTGAGAAGCCTCTGTCCAGGAACGGGGGCTCATCCGGTGCGGCGGCGGATCCAAGCGGGTCATTCTACGGTAGGATGAAGGATGATGAAGGAGGCTGGAGTATTCCTCAGAACCGGCAGAGATGCTGTACACGGAATCGTCACCCTGACTGGGATTAAAGTTGCATACGGAAAGAATGATGCCAGAACTCTCACAGCCTTTTTATCCCCAAAACACATTCTTGAAGCAAAGTATGCAATGCAAAGTTTAAAAAAAACTTCTTATAACTCAAGATAAATATCATAACAACAGCGTAGACTCAATTTAAAGACTGAGTAACATGCAAGGACTCTTTAGCAGGCTTACCTGTCCGAGCTTTGGTCGTCGTCTCCGTCACACAGATACAGGTCACAGTCGGGACTCAAGATGCAGAGGGAGCTCTCCTCAAAGCCCCGCCCCCCTCTGCTGACATCACAGTAGCTGCTGACCACTGACAGCACATCTGAGTCCTCCTGATTGGTGGACGGAACACACGCAACCAATCAGAGAGCAGCGCATTACGGAGGAAACCATCTGTGTAACCCATGATGTTCTGAAGGAACTTTAAGGCATCAGAAGAAAATTATGCTGTGAATTCATCTTATAATAAACCAAGGTTTCTGCATTAGTAATGTTAGCGGCTCTTTATCACTAATAGACATGTTTTGCTCCAAATAAAATAAGACTAGATTTAAGGTCTTGTTAACTGGAGATTTCTGAGGAAAGCAAGCAACTAAAATAGCACTTCACATGCCTTATCACACACACACACTGTACGGGTTTAGGGTTTCACGGCTGTAACTCGGTCTGGTTTGTGGCTTTTCTTCTCATCATTATTTCAGATGAGTGAATAATCAGCAGCTGAAATATCAGTAATCGTCAAATACGGATGAACACTTCTGAGATGATAAGCATGATTACGTGATAACTCTTTTCGGTCAGGTAATATTTTACAGCGTATCAAAGAGTGAATCACGTGTTCACTGGTAATGTTGATCAGTCATCTTCACTGGTGCTGATAGTGCTAACTCTTGAATAACTCCAGACATGGATGATTCCTCAAACCAGGGGTGTTGTTGAGGACAGTGCTGTTACTTTACTGAGGGATCATTTTACCTGCTGGACTGGAAAACATGTGAAAAAATCCAACAGACGCACATGGAAGGAAGAACCTGAGCCACATACAGACCAGAAGAGGACATTTTCATGCCATGCAGGAAGAACACACCTAGAACCACACTGAACACTGGTCAAAAGTATGTGTTGGATTTACTTAAAATATATATGCACCATTTTTGCATCACACTTTTTAAGTAAACCCAAATTGGAATAATTTTACTGAAAAGGAACAAGAACACCTTTGTTATATGTACTTAAATATTTGAGTTCACTCAACATAAACACTTAACAATAATGCAAGTTGTGTTAACTTAACATTAGTAGATTATATCGCATTACATATATTTTTAAGTAAAGAATGTTGAGTGAACTCAAATGTTTAAGTACACAAAGTTTTTTTTTGTTAATTTAAAGTGCAATTATTCCAATTTCCAAAAGTAAATCCATCCAACACATAATTTTTACCAGTGTTATAGCAACCCCCCAATAATACATTTCTGTCAGTGTGTCACGGCAGTGTTCAGCTGTCGAAGTCTCTCTGTGAATGTATTGTGTTACTCTGATGCCGCAAAGAGACGAAAACGATCCGCCTTCACTCATTAATAATGAGAATGTGCGCGCGCACGTCATCCACTCTCCTGTATTACTTGAATTAATTACTCTAATTTATTACACACTGCATCTGTTATTATTATAGAGTCCGAACACACACTGCAGAGTTTCGCTTTTGTGCAGTAAACTTGACTAGTTACTAGTTAGCTACTACTTACTGATACAGTCTGTGTGTGTGTGCCATTATCTGTGTGTGTGTCACTATCTCTCTGTGTGTGTGTCACTATCTGTGTGTGTGTGTGTGTCGCTATCTCTCTGTGTGTGTGTGTGTGTGTCGCTATCTCTCTGTGTGTGTGTTTGTGTGTGTGTGTGTCGCTATCTCTGTGTGTGTCTGTGTGTGTGTGTGTGTGTGTGTGTGTGTGTGTGTCGCTATCTCTGTCTGCGTCTCACCTTGGCGCTGGTGTCTTTCTCGTCGCCGTGCGCGTCAGGAGCGCGTGGCCCGGGTGTGTGCTCGACGCCGCCGCTGGTGTTGTGCAGGTGTTTCTGTCGCAAGCAGTCGTGGCAGCGGGTGGAGTCGAAGATGTTGGGCTGGAACTTCGGGCACACGGGCTCATCAGCGGCAGCCAGGGGCATCATGGGTAATCTTTAATCGCCTTCACAGACCATGCAGATTCAAACTCGTACAAAACAGCAGAAAACAAGCGCTCGAAGAGACAGACCGTGAGAGGGAACGTGTGTTACCTGAGCAGCAGATGAGGGTCGATTGAGTTTGAGATGAACACTACTCACACTCTCTCTCGCTCTCTCTCTCTCTCACACACACACACACACACTCGTCCCATTGGCTCGCTCAACAATAGCAGACAGTGATGCTGCACGTGTGTGTCCATCTGTTGTGTGTATTAAATATCAGAGACGTGCAGCAGCTGCTGCACAACATCAACACACACACTCACTCACTCCCTCACAGTCACACACACGCACACACAAACTCACTCACTCACTCACAGTCTCACACACACACACACACACACACACACCCACACACACACTCCCTCACAGTCACACACACACACACACACACACACACTCCCTCACAGTCACACACACACTCACTCACACACACACAGTCACTCACTCAGTCACACACACACACACACACACACACACTCACTCCTTCACAGTCACACACACACACACACACACACACACACTCCCTCACAGTCACACACACTCCTTCACCTGAACACACGCTGCTCACTTCACAAGAGAAAGACTTGAGGAATGTTTGGCATAAGAAAAATACATTCAAATGTTTGCATTGAACAACTCCCTAGCAATTCAATCTTTTTGCCAACTTGTTCTCCGGGTTCTCCAGGTGTCGATATGCGAGAGGTTCGGCCCAGTGGAAGTGGATCTGTGGTTGAACACTGTGGTTCTCCCTCACGCATCAGCCCGCTGGGGTTGATTCCCACGGTGCAGACGAGGCCGAGG
This sequence comes from Phoxinus phoxinus, assembly GCF_949152265.1. Lineage (NCBI taxonomy): Eukaryota > Metazoa > Chordata > Actinopteri > Cypriniformes > Leuciscidae > Phoxinus > Phoxinus phoxinus. The sequence continues at coordinate 2,003,275 of NC_136876.1, forward strand.
CGGCGCCTGTACGCCTTTCCCCCGAGCGCTGCTCCCAGAGAGAGTCCGTCATGACGGGGTCAGTCTACTCCTGCTAGCGGCCCGAGTGTGGTCGGCCCAAGCGGAGGACTCAATATTCACCCTCGGCCAGCGCTGTGGAAGCTGTGGGTCTGGCCCTGAGGGGACCGTACCGAGAGGCCAGTCCGTCGGCAGGAGTGGTCGAGACCATACTCAGCTCCAGGGCTCCCTCCACGAGGAAGCTGTACGGCCTGAAGTGAAATGGTTTCACCACTTGGTGTAGAGAGTGTGGCGAGGACCCAGTTACTGCCCGGTGGCTTCAGTGCTGGAGTTCCTCGGCTGGTCTTACCCCGTCCTCACAGGTGTGCGTGGATGCCATTGCGGCTTCCCACGCTCCTCTGGGTGATGGGCCTCTGGGGAGACATCAGCTGGTCGTACGGTTCCTGTGAGGTGCTCGGAGGATGAGGCCTGCGGCTCGAACCAGAGTTCCCACACGGGATCTGGCAGTGGTTCTCGAAGGGCTGATCGACGTCCCCTTCGAACCCTTAGAGTCGGCTGAGGCCAAGAACCTGTCACTTAAGGTGGCCTTTCTCCTCGCCATCACCTCTCTAAAGAGGGTAGATCTCCAGGCACTCTCCATATCTCTGCAGTGCCTGGAGTTTGCTCCCGGGAGAATTAAGGCCATCTTGCGCCCCAAACCGGGCTGTCTCTAAGCTGCCTTCGAATGTAGTGAGGCCGACGGTTCTGCAGGCGTTTCCTCCCCCACCCCATGTGACGGCGGAAGATGGGAGACTTCATCTGCTCTGCCCTGTCAGAGCACTTAAAGGAGTAGTTCACTTTCAAAAAATGTCTTGATGATAATTTCCTCCCCCCGATGTCATCCAAGATGTCCATGTCTTTCTGTCTTCAGTTGAAAATAAATTAAGGTTTTTGAGGAAAACATTCCAGGATTTTTCTACACAGAATGGACTTCAATGGCAACCATCTATCCCAATGTTCAAAAGAAGGTTCAAATGTCCGTCTCAATGCAGCTTCAAAATCTCGACACGATCCCAGTCTAGAGATAAGAGTCTAATCCAGCAAAACCATCGGTCATTTTCAGAAAAAAAAACTAAAAAAAACTTTTAAACCACAAATGCCCATCTTATACCATCTCTGAGATGCGCCACATATTACGTCATCACGCTGGAACAAAAACATGGATTGACTATCACAGTAAGTGGCCAGAAGTAGCACTGACTTCTTCAATCACAAGTACAAATGTGATAAACTTCTTGACATCAGTTTTCAGCAGACCCTGAAATCCTCATTATATTGTATCTGACTATGGATTCAAGAACGTGGGGTTTGCTGCATTCAAAGGTTTCTATTAACAATGTGTTTTTGCAGCGTTGAGCACTGAAGCCAATCACAGACATGTCTGTTGATCTCCTGAACGCGATGGCCAATCAGAGGCGTTTAAGTTATGCAATTTACAGTTTTTTTCGATTGCTAAACGACAGTGAGCACAACTGGAGCTACATGTGCAAAACTCTAACTACAGTCTGCACTACCAACAGTCACCTGAGCTAAACAGTTCACATCATCCGCAAAACTCACTCCAAGCAACACAACTCTTAACACATGGCTCAAAACAGGCTCAGTGCAGCCAAACACTGTGCACAACCCTCACTGAGATAACACACACTGTCACTCAGAACACACTGAGAGTAAAAACACTAGCATCAAACACCAATACAGAAAATACAAAGTTTTCATCTTTACAGTTTGAACAATTTCAGTGACTTCATACAAAGTAATATTTTCTTCAAAGAAAAGAGTGACATTCACATGATTTATTTACAGTAAATTTTTAGAACATAACAATTCTTTAAGGTAAATGAAAATTAGCAGTTTGCTTCACAATAGTCTGTAGTAATTTACAGAATTACAGTAATGAGGAAAAAAAGGTAGAAACTAAAAGTACATGTAATTCAAACAAATAATTGAGGGGCTAATCCTGCTAATCTCTAGCATCAGGCCACAGGTTTTCATCAACATCACTGTTCTCTCTTGCCATGCACCTGCGGAAGAACCTTCTGGAGTGCCTTATCCATCCCTGCAGTTCTCTGGACTCGTGTCCTCACATCCGGCACGCATGGCTTCCAAAAGAGACATTTGGTCATGTGGGTGGTGGTGACCAAACACTTTCCACCTCCAGGCAGAGAAAAACTCCTCTATTGGGTTGAGGAAGGGTGAATATGCAGGCAGGTACAAAACCATAAATCTACGACAATAGCATTTTCCTGCGCATCTGAAAATATGTTTCCTCTTCCTCCTGTTGGGGCCAGCCTTTGGGTTATGTTGTATATTACAGTATATACAGTAATACAGTAAAAACTATATTTTACAGTCAAACTTACTGTAATATATATCTGTGTAAATATTCTATAATTGCAAAACAAAATAAATTCCTGTAATGTTCTCATTTACTGTAAGGATGTACCTCTCTCCTGTCTCGGCTGAAGTGTCCATCAGCAGTGTTTGAAAGGCACAAGACTGAAATCTATTCTGTTTTGAATGTGTGGTTCACAGTTTTGACACCAGTGTGTTAGCATTTGAACAAAGTGCTGTAAATCCACAGTGTTGTGCAGGTTGTGGTTAAAGTCGTGGGATAAGTGTGTAGAGTTTTGAAAACTGTTCAAGCAATGAAAAACGAACACGAGTTTGGTCCACATGAACTGCTGCTGTGCAGACTGTAGTTAGAGTTTTGCACATGTAGCTCCAGTTGTGCTCACTGTCGTTTAGCAATCGAAAAAAACTGTAATTATGCAGTGTACAGCACCTTTGATTATAACAGAACTTTGTGAGATTGCAATGAAGTGAGTCTGAGATGAGTGACAGCTTTTTAGTGATTATAAATGGAGCGCACGTTTACGCCAATTAACATCCTTTTAGCCTACTTTAGGTTACAATGCGTTTATGAGAACAAAGGTGACTTCTACGTAAACTGAAATAGTCTGCAAAATGTTATGCTGAACTAGTTTAAACACTGCCTGCATCATGACTTGATTATAATACTTCACCATACTGCATTATTTATGCATGACAGTTACCATATCTTAGTTTTGCCATGAGCATTCACAGCGTATATGTTTTAGAAAACAATGAGTGAAATCTTAAAGGGCACCTATTATGACATTTAAAATGTTCCTAATGTTGTTGTGGGAGTCCCCAACAACAGTTTTACATGCATGCAATGACAAAAAACACTTTTGTTTTCGTATAATATGCATTTATTTTTACCTGATTTGCTCACCGACTCCCAAATGATTCGTTCAACGACTCGTTTTTCCAAACCCCTCCTTGCGCGACGCTAATCTGCGTTGATTGGTCAGATGACCCAGCAGTGTTTACAGAGATAATACTTATTTTTACAATGATGTACAATGATGCTTTTATCAATTAAATTGTGTTATAATAATGATTATAGTCCACTGCTTTATAGTTTGTAGTAAAAAACTAAAAATAAGATAAAGAATTTAATGTTATGTTAGCGAGCATAGCCCAGAGTTCATATTGTAAAAGCACAATCAGTCTTTGTTTGCGTTAGCCCGATGCATAAACATAACGTTTAAAAAAAAAAAAATGCAGTTAAGTTACTACGAGGTATTACTCTATTCTATAAGACAACTCAGAAAACAACGACAAACACTTCACATATCTCAATACAATTGTCATTGAAGACCTAGAAGCTAAACGGTGCTTACACAACAAACAAAATAATTATTAAGCATGCTACATAAAACATAAAAGCAACAAATATTAATAACACTTACAGGTTGTGATACGGAGGAGGAAGCTGATGCAAATACACTTGGAACTGAACCTTCCTTCATTATCAGCCGGCTCACGAATCCAAGCTTGATTGCATTTAAGTTGGTAAAGCAATCGTCTTCAAAATGGCGCGAACAAAGCACAAGGCTCGGACTATACTTCTGTGGTATAGCTGTATATATGAATTGTAGCCACTTAGTCTTCAAATGCTCCTCCTTAGGCAGATGAAAAAGGTTTGCTTTTGAGTCGCACTTCAGAACACAGCGTCTCGTCGCCATGATGTTTCCCTGCCGGCCTTGGAGCGCAATAAGTGGGCGTATCGTATTCAAATAACTTGACAAGTTGACGTCATCTAGTCAGAGAAAAAGCTTCGGTCTTCTAACGATTCATAAAAATGACTCAGAGTCAACTCTTACTTTTGAAAGACAATAACTTTATATACGGTGCACTTTCATATTTCAAACTTTACAGGATGTTTTTGTTCACTTAGATCTATGTTACACACTACATGAAAGGTACATTTCAAAATTCCATAATAGGTGCCCTTTAAGTTACCGACGTTGATGTTTGTGTGTTATTCTGAAATAGCTCTTTACTAGAAACACTAACACTGTGGCCCGTTTTTATGTTTTTTTTTTTAGTTATGTTGCTACTTCCTTTTACTTGACCAAAATCTGCTAAGTGTCTTTAAAAAGAAACCATGGCTAGGACTATAGTTTAAAGCATTCATGAACTGCAATCATTCAAGGTAATCTTCCAGCGTATGCTCATAAATAGGGATGGCAGGTAAGTTTGTCCCACAGTGAATTGTTGCTTTAAGTGTGTGTGAAACACATCTGCTCTGAACTAAACACATCTGCTCTAGAAATTCAATCTTGAAATTATTAGTGATAAAATTGTTTTGTTACTGAAAAGGTTTCCACTATCCATGACTCCTGAATTATAAAACAGTTTTTAAAAGTGTTGTAAAGTAATTATTAGCACCAGCTTGGTAAAAAAACAAACGCATTTGCACATGAGCGTCTCTAAAGCAGAAATAGGGCCATATCTTGCACCCACCCACACCCACACACACACACACACACAAACAGGGCATTGTCTTGCACACATACACACACACACCCACACACACAGTCACTCCCTCAAAGTCACACACACACACACACTTAAAGAAATACGGCCCTATCTTGCACCCAGCGCAATTGACTTTGTACACGTCGCATGTATCATTGCTATTCTGCAGCGCACTCTTCCCTCCACAGACGCACAACGGTAAATTAGGGAATGAACTTACGCTCGGGGGGGGGGGTTCAGTGAAAAGAGGAGTGTGTTCCGGCGCAAACGTTCCCTTTAAGGGTAGCGTGTCCACAACATCATACACTTTGCTTCTCTCATCTACACAGACGCAGCAGTTCATATTTTTGCAAACCATAAATAATTACAAGGAAAAATATTACCACACGAGGGAGATCATTGTGGTGTCCATGAAGATGTGAAAAAATAGGCATAATATAGCTTACACATTTACCCAAATTATTATACGCCTGTTTAACCGAAGCTAATTTGGGTGGGTTTCTCCCATCATCCTCATACAATGTCACTTCTCTGTATTTTACGGCCCTGACGGGAACGTCGGCTACAGACCAACCAAGATTTAACTTCCGCCTCCCTGAACTTCTGGACAACTTTGCTAAAACACTTCTCACACAGAACAACCTCCTGGACAACAACCCTAGCTCAACACACATCTACTCTGAACACAGATTATAGGCTATTCTTTGCATTGCTGTTAGTTTCACTTCTTTATTTTAGCAGTTTCCAGCATGCCATTAAACTCTAGAAATAAACTCTTGGTCTGTCTTCAGAAGCGCCACTAAACTGAGACGGCCCTGCTCTCGGTTATTGCAGCGGCTTCTCAACGAAACTGCACACGGTTCTCAACCTCAGCTCGCTTCAGTGGACTTCTCTACAGACACGTCACACGCTCATGAAGGGAATATCATATTTGTATCAAACCTCTCAGGAAAGGAGAAATATTAAACAACTGCAGAGGTTTATTAAGAAAATTATAGCAATCATTCAGAATGAACAAAAGCTGCTAAAACCAGGAATGAACAGACAAGATACAAGAATCCTCAAATCATCTCCATCACACAGAACAGAGAGAGGATTATACAGTCTGAGTCTGTCCATTACTGTATTTAATAATATATTTAAAGCAGTTTACATGAAGCACAAGAGAATGACTTCTTGCATGTTGAATGACTTCAACACTGTAGGCTAATATCTATAAACCCATATAAATGAGAATAAATCTGGCTTTTATATGTACCCCCCCCCCCCCCCCCCCCATTTGAATCAGTTTAAAGAGTTTTCCTCAGTTTTCTGAGAAGAAGAAACTAAAACAATTAACAATCCTCTTGAATTTTTGCTATTGTAAATATTGTTGCAGATTGGCTGTAAACTCATCAGTATTTTATTGTAATATTGCCGGCATCTCTATTTCCTCTGGGTGCTGCGAGTCCTTCCTCCCTGCAAAATAAAAGCATTGACTGACCTCTCGTCTGTGTTTTATCATGATTGCAGATGTTCCAGATCAGATGAGTGTGAATCATCAGATTGTGTGCGGCTCAAACTCACCAGCTCTTCTTGCACAGATGATCTGAAGAAGAATCACAGTAGTAGCAGCAAACACTGCGATCCCAACAATAGTCACAATCACTGCAGGAAACATGAGAGGAAGAAGAGAAACTGGACATGACTGAAGTCAAGGGTCTTCAACTATCAACAGTTATTGATGAAGCATTGACAGACTGACTGATAGTTTAATGTTATAAAGCTGTCAGTATAAATGAACGTGTCGTACCTCTGTATAATGATCCAGCAGTCACACTGACTTCAGTTTCTCCTGGATCTGTGGATCACGTCTGTTAGTTCAGTTCAACACATAATGCCACATATACACAACATCATCATCACATAATACTTGAACCTTGTGTAGGAGCTGCTGCTGTAGTTCGGCTTGAGTTCTTCTCAGAGTTTGAGCTTCTGACTGGAGTCGGTGTTGGTGAAGCGACTGGAGCTGCAGAAGATGAACGTGCAGACGCAGCATCTCCAGATTAAAGATCATTACGAGAATAAAGTCGAAACATTACGAGATTAAAGTCGAAAGATTACGAGAATAAAGTCAAAACATTACGAGAATAAAGTCGAGACTGAAGGGGCGGTCAAAATCCCTTGTCTCTTCAGTCAGTTATATATATATTTCATTCCATATCCTTTTGAATGCTTACATTACTTTTATACAAATCAATAATCAAAAATATATATACATTATCACATAATCATTTCTATATTCTTTTGTGCTTGTGAAATTATATATTTCCTCTAGAGAGCAATGCCATTTCTCTGCCTTTCCTCCTGAGGAGCTATGTTTTGGCTAACTGATAATACGAAGCTCAAGCACTCTTCGGCCTGGGCGATGTTATTTGGTGGTGTTCTGTGTGTGTGTGTGTGTGTTTGACTTTCTACGTAGGTATTTGGGACACAACGCTCAGCCTCATCGGCGCTCTCTTCTAACCTGCGAGGTCAAAACTGACCTACATCTAAGGATTGGCGACAGCTATCCTGACTAATGGCGATAGGCACCTTTTATCTGCTCACATGTGTGAAATTGTTTATGAATCTGAATGAATGAAAATCAATCAATGAAACTGCAAACTATTCTTCAGTAAATTTTTATCTTTTTGATTGAACCTCACGACTCCTGGTCATCTTTTCTACATATCTGGTCTCGGGTCTTATAACTGTTAACCCCTAACAGTTTTGGTGGAGGATTGGCGGGAAACCATTCTGTGGTGACATCTCTGGCAAATCAGCAAACAAGGTTGAAAGATTTTATTAATTATTAGGGCTGTCTGATTGGAAGAGATTTTGAAGGGGAACGGGAGAGCTTCACTCTGACGAGGCGAGTGAAGATTATTTATACTACGAGAGTATAAAGGGTTGCTGTTTTGGTTAAAACAGCAAAAGTGAAACGCACTCTGTGGGGGCCCAGTGGGGCAATACTGGTGTGGGACACCACCCCAGCAGAGGGCGTCCCTGGATTAGGTCCAGTGGCACCGCAAAACCTGATCAATCTCTTCCATCTCAGATAGGGGATCCCCGAAGTTAGTGATTCAGGCAGATAGGGAACAAGATGTTAGTTAGATTAATAAAATAAAATAAAAATAGTAAAATATAGGGTTGTTTGCCAGGGATGCATCAGGAACGGCCCCAAACAAATAAAATATATATAGTGTGACCCAAATTGGCATAGACCAGTATATGTGACTTGGGAAGCGAAACATACTTTGTAGTTTCATTGTGTAGAAGTCTCACTGTTGTTGCTAAACGTATTTTTCCGCCAAATTTATTGTTGTTGCTGCTAAATCTTTTCTCTGTGGTGGTTTTTCATCTGTGACCAATAAGAATGACTGATAAAGAAAATAGTCCTGACCAAATGGAAGAGAGCGAACGCTGTAAACAGCTCTGCTCTGACGGGCTCAAATCAAAGAAATACGCACAGCTCATTAAGAAAATGGTCAGTCAGGGGTTTGATTCTGATTGGAAAATCACACAGCAGTTAGACTGGCTGCAAACAAAAAAGGAAGCTGATAAAGTCAAATTTTTATCCGTGTTTGCCTATTCATGGATTTGTAAGATGGGTGGTATACCAATAACTCCTGAAAAAGCAATCCCTGACATGATTAATGGGTGGTCCAGCTTGATAGGATGACAAAAATTATCGGACGAGAGATAGGATCTGATCTGTGCAGTTTGAGTGAAGGTCTAAAGGCAGTGTGTGATCAGGCTGAGAGAGCTGCGAAATGTGAGACGGTCTCTCGTGCTCCCTCCGCCCCCACCATCTCTTCTCAGACTGTTCAGGCGGCAGCTTTAGCCGGTCAGACTGAGAACCAGTATGATGGACCCTATGCTGAGGCTCGCGGACTGTTGAATGTGGCTGTTGTAACCCCCCACCGTATAAAATGTCAGTGATTCCAGCTATGCAAGCAAAGCAAACTGAGTTAAAATCGGGGGTCAGAAATCTTGAACTTTCCCCCATGGAAAACCCACTAGTAAATGCAGAAATTGTGGTAGGGATGGCCATGTTGCTAGACACTGCCATAAAAATAAAAATCAGGGAACTGCGAAAAAGGAAGGTCCTAAAAATGATGCTTCCAGCAGCAATAGCCCCAAAAACGCTCCCCACCAGCTGTCTCAGTCTGAGCTTGAAAAGCTGAGACAGCTGATCGGTGACGCATAGGGGTCAGCGGCCTCCGGTTCATGTAATTATGCAGACACCCGCCCATTCATAAACGCGTTGTTAGGAGGCCGGCAATGCATTGCTTTGATGGACACGGGCGCAACTGTATCAATTACCGATCTCGATCTTGAAATCACTTCTAAAACTTTGTATATAGAATGGCTAAATGGCAAACAGGTGTATCACAAATCTGTTTCTGTCCCTCTAACCATTTCTAACTCTGAAAATGTATATTAGACTGAATTTTGGGTAGGAGAAAACACTGTAGGGACAATTATTGGTGTTTACATTTTGAAAAACCTTGAAGCTAATGTTTTGCTTTCTAAAAATAAGCTAGTGCTTGGCTGCAATGAAACAATTCGCTTATCTCAGACTGGCCCCCACCATGAGGAGAGATGTGCAGTGGCTGATTCTGTGAGTATCGCTGACGCTTGCCCTGAGTGGAAGTTTTTAATTTCTAAATTCCCAAATGTATGGGCAAAAGACAAATATGATTGTGGTCTGGCACAGATTCAGCCTCTGAGCATTCCAGGTCCCTTGCATGAAGCCAAAAGACAATACCCTTTGAGAAATGAAGCACGAGAGGGAGCTGAAACTATTCAGACTGTTTTGAAGGCCCTCCAAAACGGGGGAATGGAATCAAAGTGAACTTGAAGAAAGCAAAGCTAGCATTACCTGAAGTGACTTATCTGGGACAGATTGTGGGGGTGCTTGGCCGACGCATCCCCCCCGAACGAGTTAAAGCTATTATTGAACTTCCAAAGCCAAACACTGTCACTGGTTTAAGGCAAGTGATGGGTCTTTTGAATTACTGCCGCCAGTATGTTTCTGAATACACTAAACTCTCTAAACCACTCACAGAGGCACTGAAAGGAGGAAGACCTGGATCGGATTTGATCGACTGGACTGAGGAGATGGAGGAGGCTTTCGTGAGTATCAAAGAAACTCTTGCTTCCTCCCCAGCATTACGACATGCCGATGCCAGCAGGCCTTTCCACCTATGGACATGGGTGGGGACCCGGTCTTACTCCGCTGCTCTGGGTCAAAAGGTTCTGGGCCGGAACTCGTATGGGATGGTAGGATATTATTCTGCTCCTATTCCTGTTTCAATGGCAGGGCAACATCCGTGCCTGTTGATATGTGACTGTGCAGAGTGGGCAGTGACATTGTGACACATCAAAAGGTGATACTGCACACCAGACACCAGATTTTGAAACTGTTAACAAATACCCGTTTAGGCTCCATCTCTAATCAATGACGAGCCAAATGGGAGACCACTCTCTTGAGTAAAAATGTGGACATACAAATTGACATTGAAACTGCTATCAATCCTGCCTCCTTGCTTCCAGAAGAAGGAACTGCACACAACTGTGCCCGACTGATCGAGACGGACAGCCAAAGCCCTCTTCAATCTGAACCCCTGAACTTGTTCGTGGACGGCTCCAGCTTTCATGAGCAGGGTACACGCTTCGGCCCCGTATGGAGGCGCAGGGGATTTCTGACTACCGCAGGACTTCCTATCTCACATCAACAGCAGGTAAAAGAACTTATGAATGCCTGTGATCTTCCTGCAGAAGGAGCAGTCATCAAAGTCACCGGGCACGCTACTGACAGCTCCCCGGAAGCCAAAGGGAACCACGCTGCAGACACTGAGAATGAGACTTACAGAGACATTTTTGAACTTTATGCAGAGGATGACCATGAAGAGATAGAACAGTGGACAAAGTTAGGAGCACAGAAAAATTCTGAAGGACTTTGGAAATTTAATGGACGCTTTGTTTGCCCTGTTTCTGCTCGAACCGAACTAATGTCCTTGTATCATGGGTTGGCAAATGCAGGGCCTGAGAAATTACATGCAATGATTTCAAAAACCTGGTGGTGGCCAAAGCTGAGGGCTTCTTGCAATGATTTCTGTAAGAGATGTTTATTATGCCTTAAGGTTAATTCTTCCTCAAAGCTGAAAATTCCCTTAGGACATGCCCCTCGACCTCAGGGTCCGTGGACACACCTCCAAATTGATTTCATAGGTCCATTGCCCCCTAGTGGAGGGTTCACATACATTCTAATGATTGTTGATCTTTTCTCCAGATGGGTGGAGGCATTTCCACTGAGAAACTGCACCGCAGACGCAACCGCAAAAGTAATGTTGAATGAAATTTTCCCAAGATGGGGCTAACCCTTACAAATTGATTCAGATCAGGGTACACATTTCACGGGAAAGGTAATGAAAAATGTCATAAATTGATGGGAGTGAAACAACACTTCCACATCCCGTTTAGGCCTCAGTCTAGCGCCTCCATTGAACGTACAAACAGAACACTTAAAACGTCATTGAGAAAGAGATTGTTGGAGTGGGGGAAAGGGTGGCACGCAGCTGTTCCAATGATTCTTTTAAGTATGAGATCCAGTCCTAACAAAACTACTCAGATCAGCCCTTGTGAAATAATGACAGGTCGTTACATGCCTGCCTTGCCTGAAATAGGTGACAATGTAATGTTGCAAAGAGAGATTGTTTCTCCTCTAGGTTCAAAATTCGATGGACCTTACCAGGTGCTCTTGACAACTAATACATCTGTTTTACTTGACAGAGGGGTTCTGGGTACTGTCTGGAGACATTGGTCACAGGTGAAACCACTCGATAAAGGTTCCAACCAAATCACCGCATCATAATAACGAACTATCTCTAAAAGGTAATTTATATGTGTGATAGTGTAAAAATTCTGTAACAATGTTTTATCATTACAGATGGCGGAATCCGGCGATATATTGAAGCTGCTAATTCTTTAGGAAGAAGTGCGAAATACCAAACGACTGAAAGTGAGGTGGACCATCATTCGATTGGCACCCCCTCTCTCGTTTGTGGCTTTGATTATAATAGCCTTATCATTCCTGATGTATTCAGATTTCAATTTGGACCGGTAGACTCCATGCGTTCTCCACTCACTGAGATTGTGAGGAGATTTATAACCGTCCATCATGGGTTCAATACCCATGCCTAAATTCAACTGAGGGTCTAAATTTAATTCCAACCATGTATCAGAACGTTAATGATCGCTGCTATCGCTTGGACGGAAATGAGACGGTGACCTTTTGGCTTGGTCACTCCCCAAATTATCCCGGTAATACCCTCATTATGCAAAAAGGTCGGTGGGATAGAAGTGGAGGCGTGGGTTGGCTCTTCTATGTTTTTGTGTGTGTATGTGTGTTCGTTTCTTCTTCTCATATATTTGCAGGTCTTCTTGACGAACCGCCTGAGCGACAAACTGAGGAGGAACAACATTGATGACCTGTTGTGAGTGGAAGGTGGGAGAGCCTTGGAATGGGGACTGGAATTTTTAGTTTCCAGCATGTCCGTAAAAAGGCGAAGAGACAATTGTGACCCACCAGGGAAGCATGCGTCACCACTCCACCTTCCGTAGTGACCTCACTTGTTAGACCAGACGTGGCGGTATTGGACCCCACATAGGTCTAAAACGGGGGACTGAAGGGGCGGTCAAAATCCCTTGTCTCTTCAGTCAGTTATATATATATTTCATTCCATATCCTTTTGAATGCTTACATTACTTTTATACAAATCAATAATCAAATATATATATGCATTATCACATAATCATTTCTATATTCTTTTGTGCTTGTGAAATGATATATTTCCTCTAGAGAGCAATGCCATTTCTCTGCCTTTCCTCCTGAGGAGCTATGTTTTGGCTAACTGATAATACGAAGCTCAAGCACTCTTCGGCCTGGGCGATGTTATTTGGTGGTGTTCTGTGTGTGTGTGTGTTTGACTTTCTACGTAGGTATTTGGGACACAACGCTCAGCCTCATCGGCGCTCTCTTCTAACCTGCGAGGTCAAAACTGACCTACATCTAAGGATTGGCGACAGCTATCCTGACTAATGGCGATAGGCACCTTTTATCTGCTCATATGTGTGAAATTGTTTATGGTCTTATATTCTCTTAGCCAATCAGATATATGATGATGCGATGCTTGCCCTTGCAAAATGGTATAATTGGTGTATGATTTTGTGTAAGGTAGAGTTGGCTTGCGACCTCCTCGTGAGACTTTGACGCTCGCTCTACCGATGAAACTGCAAACTATTCTTCAGTAAATTTTTATCTTTTTGATTGAACCTCACGACTCCTGGTCATCTTTTCTACATATCTGGTCTCGGGTCTTATAACTGTTAACCCCTGACAAGACATTACGAGATTAAAGTCGAAACATTACGAGAATAAAGTCGAAACATTACGAGAATAAAGTCGAAACATTACGAGAATAAAGTCGAAACATTACGAGAATAAAGTCGAAACATTACGAGAATAAACTAGAAACATTACGAGATTAAAGTCGAAACATTACGAGAATAAAGTCGAAACATTACGAGAATAAAGTCGAAACATTACGAGAATAAATTCGAAACATTACGAGATTAAAGTCGAACAACACATAATGCCACATATACACAACATCATCATCACACAATACTTGTGTTCCATCATCTCAGTTTACAGTGGCAGTCGTTGAGAAGAGAGATGTCACTGTATCATTTATTCCTGGTTTATATGAGAGAGAAACACAGTTGAGCTTCTGCAAATAAACCTTCAGCTTGAATGAATGACATAAGCCTTATAATTCATAAACCGGGTCCTGCTTGGGTCATATTACTTCTGGTTTATGCAATATATCATGTATGACCCGAGGCCAATATTGGGGATTATAAGGATTGTTATGCAGTTTATGACTTTGACCACTAATATTTTACAGTCCCAAACGTATGAAGGCATCAGAAAGAGTCGAGCCAGTCTGTGGAAGTTTCCAGTAATCTGTCAGAAAAGAGTGTTTCTCACCTGAATACTTGACAGTGTATCTGACTGAGGTCTGGAGTTGATCTCTGTGAGTAACTTCACATCTCCACTCTCTGTTGTCATCTTCATTCAGGAGTGTTGTAGTCAGACTGAGGATACAGCGATATGGTGATGATGATGATAATATCTGATATCTGGAGTCTGTCTTCAGATCAACACCAGTCTGATTCACCCACAACTGCTCATATCCCACAAAACTGAACCAATCATCACAGGAGAATTCAGTATACAACTGACAGGAGAGAGTCAGAGAGCGGCCTGGACTGATCTCAGTCTGTGAGGATGAAGATGATGAAGATGATGATGAAGATGAAGACACTGAAACTGAAAACAAGACACAAATCACAGACTCTTCAATCATCATCTGAGTTTAAAGGGAGAATCTGCATTTTTAAATTGACCACATAATCATAAACTAACCATGAAGAACATACAGATAAACATCAGCATCAAGTCCTTGTAGTTCTCCATTCACAGATTGTCTACAGGTGTATTCTCCATAATCTTCTCCTGTGGCGTTCTTGATGTTCAGAGAGCAGTCAGACTCCAGACTCAGTCTCTCATGTCTCTCTGTGTCTTTATTCTTCATCCCTCCAGTAATCAGTTCAACTGTTGAATGACTGTTACTGTAGCTCCATGTAGTTGATCTGCAGTCAGGAAGAGCTTTATTACAGGACAGACGGACACTTTCACCAGAACTGATGAACACATTCTCTCCACTGGTTCCTGAAACACAGTATATCTCAGTGATCATTATGATATATATTAATAAATGAGAACATAAAACACACCAGCATAAAAAGCATATTCACTCATAGTATTTTCCTCACTTAAAGCAAACAACACACTCTCCAGAATAAACTATTTATCAGAGAGCTGTTCAAATCACTGACACACTCTTAATATGAAGATAATCTTCATCATCAGATGTCTGAGTGACACTATGTCCAGTATCAGGAATAATACAGTATGATCTGTGTGTATCAATACACAACTCTGAGATCACAACGTGAATGTGTGCAAGAATAAAGTGAGCATGTTCAAATGAACTCTTTCCAGACTAATTCCACTAGATGTGTTTAGAGAAAATCCAGATGTCTTTACCTGTGAGAAGTGAAGAGAGAAGGATCAGTCCCAGCAGACACAGATCACACTTATCAGCCATTTTCTGTTTCTGTCAGTCTTCCTCTTCATTATATATAGTTACAGCTCCTCCTTTAAACATCATCAGCTCCTCCTTTAAACATCATCAGCTCCTCCTTTAAACATCATCAGCTCCTCCTTTAAACATCATCAGCTCCTCCTTTAAACATCATCAGCTCCTCCTTTAAACATCATCAGCTCCTCCTTTAAACATCATCAGCTCCTCCTTTAAACATCATCAGCTCCTCCTTTAAACATCATCAGCTCCTCCTTTAAACATCATCAGCTCCTCCTTTAAACACCATCAGCTCCTCCTTTAAACATCATCAGCTCCTCCTTTAAACATCATCAGCTCCTCCTTTAAACATCATCAGCTCCTCCTTTAAACACCATCAGCTCCTCCTTTAAACATCATCAGCTCCTCCTTTAAACATCATCAGCTCCTCCTTTAAACATCATCAGCTCCTCCTTTAAACATCATCAGCTCCTCCTTTAAACATCATCAGCTCCTCCTTTAAACATCATCAGCTCCTCCTTTAAACATCATCAGCTCCTCCTTTAAACATCATCAGCTCCTCCTTTAAACATCATCAGCTCCTCCTTTAAACATCATCAGCTCCTCCTTTAATCATCATCAGCTCCTCCTTTAATCATCATCAGCTCCTCCTTTAAACATCATCAGCTCCTCCTTTAAACATCATCAGCTCCTCCTTTAAACATCATCAGCTCCTCCTTTAAACATCATCAGCTCCTCCTTTAAACATCATCAGCTCCTCCTGTGGTTATTCACGTCCTCTGATCCACTGAGTGTTTAGACCCGCTGCTATATAGTGACACTATACAGTGTAACTTTGTCCTCTCTGTAGATCGGCTCATATAGACTCTGAACTGTGGACTTTAACACTGAGGATTTTGCTCTGTGGTCTTGAATGCTCTTGACTCTGAGTGACTCAACGTTCCTCTACAAAACCCCCATGTAATGTGTTGAGTGCTGGATGTAAACCCGGGCTAGTGACTGGTTCATGGAATCTGGATTACATTATCAGATTACACATATATATATTAGTTACATTACATTTTAATATACTTGTAGTCAGACTACAGTTACTTTGTGTCACAGACATCACTGGTGACAATAAACATAAAGCCTAATGTTGCAGTGCATGATGGGAACCACCAATCAAAGCTCATCCGTGTCTAAGTGAAAACTAGCGGTTTCAGACAGGGCTCAGAATGAAGGATGAAATCATCATTATTGCTAATATACCGTATAACTGTTGAGCTGAGAGAACCTGAAAGTAGTGATGGAGAGATGAAGCTTTAAAGCTTTCCAGCCTGATGTGTTTAACAGTGGAGGATTTCTCCAGGCTTCGAATGCACACAGCGCCCCCTGCTGGCCAATGATAATATCGTGCAGGAACAGTGTGTTATGGACATTAAATGTTACTTTATGCAGGGCTGCCAAGGCTGAGAAACACGCAATCGACTATTGTATTGTTACAAATATTGTTAAAATGTTATAACATTATTATAATAAAAACCCTTCTATATTTAATCTCAGTTGTTATTTTTAACCTTTAATAATAATAAAATCTGACAGGGCTCTCTATAAGCATTAGGTGAGATTGTTTTTGTACCTAATATTTATCGAAAATAATCGATATTGAATCAAGATCGGATTCAAATTACAAGAATTGAATTTAAATAGTGAAATTTGTATCAAGCAATAATAAAAACAGTAACTACCAGTCATTGTACCATGTGTCACGGTGTCTGGTTCATGTTCCTTGACGTCCACTAGAGGTCCTCGTCCCCCACGGTGTCTGTCACATTATGAACTACATTCCCCACAATCCTTGTCTGCACTTATCTCATTGCACTCAGCTGTTCTCGTCATTGTTCCCAGCTGTCTCTTGTTATCATTGTTAGTTCTGTGTGTTTATATACCCTGGTTGTTTCTTTGTTTGTCACGGATTCCTTGTAATGTATCATGCCACTTCCGAGTCCTGTTTTCTGGTTTGTTCCTGTTTTGTTTCTTGTTTTATGTTTGGATTGCTTCTCTGGTTTTGACCCCTGCCTGGACTGTTTCTGACTACGGATTACCCTAATAAACTGCTTGTGGATCTAACCCCTGTTTCCCGTGTGTGGATCGTGACAGAAGGAATCCGTCAATATGCACAGATCCAGCAGTACAAGTATTCGTATTGCTCCTCCAAACACTGCTGAGGAATTTGAGGAGTTTTGGTAATCTGGCCCATCTACGTCAGCAGGGCCGGTCGGTGGGTGATCTATCCCAATTTTTTTGGACTTTCTCGAGAGGTATGGGATACAATGAGGCCACACTCAAGGACCTTTTTAATAAGTGTCTTGACGACCCATTGCCGGGCTGGGAGATGAAGGGGCTGGAGATCCTGGACTTTTGGGGATTCACTAGTTACCTTCATCATCGTAGCCAGTGGGATACACCACTCCTGTGTCTCCTGACATGGCTTCCATACCCTCGCAGGAGACTGCAACACCCCCAGAGGCGGTCACGGACGTCACAGAATCCCCAGAGGCGGTGGGTTTGATGTCGCCGCCCCACCATCAGAAACGGCGGAGGAGGAGGAGAAAGATCGCCAGTCTTCCCAAAAACCCGGAGGCCGTCCCCTCCGAGCAGCCCGCTGTCGTCCCGGAGGCCGTCCCCTCCGAGCAGCCCGCTGTCGTCCCGGAACGGAATCATCAGTCATCCTGCCATGGTCAAGAAGGTGGTCTTCCTCTTCTATACATTGCCTGTTCTACATGCATGGAGGAAGTACACGCCTGCCGAGCCTGAGCTTCACGTCACGCCTGCCGAGCCTGAGCTTCACGTCACGCCTGCCGAGCCTGAGCTTCACGTCACGCCTGCCGAGCCTGAGCTTCACGTCACGCCTGCCGAGCCTGAGCTTCACGTCACGCCTGCCGAGCCTGAGCTTCACGTCACGCCTGCCGAGCCTGAGCTTCACGTCACGCCTGCCGATCCTGAGCTTCACGTCACGCCTGCCGAGCCTGAGCTTCACGTCACGCCCGCCGAGCCTGTTCCTGAGCCGGTGTCCGTTGCTGTTCCTGAGCCGTGGCCGCCCGAGGGCTCGTCTTCACCCTGGCTGCCCGATGGGTCGTCTGCTTCGCCCTGGTCTTCACCGTCGTGGCCGCCCGAGTGGTCGTCTTCACACTGGCCGCCTGAGGGAAGTTCTCGCCCTGGCCGCCCGATGGGTCGTCTGCTCCGCCCGATGGGTCGTCTGCTCCGCCCTGGCCGCCCGATGGGTCGTCTGCTCCGCCCTGGCCGCCAGATGGACTGTCGTCTCCGCCCTGGCCGCCAGATGGACTGTCGTCTCCGCCCTGGCCGGCAGTTAAGTCGTCATCCCCTGTTCCTGTTCCCGTTCATGGTCCTGGCCCTCCATCCCTCCCCCTGATCCTCCACCATTCCACCTCCCGCCTGGACTCTTGTTTTGTTTGTTTTTTGTGGGTCTTGGAGCGTCTGGTAGCCGCTCCGTGGAGGGGGGGTTATGTCACGGTGTCTGGTTCATGTTCCTTGGTGTCCACTAGAGGTCCTCGTCCCCCACGGTGTCTGTCACATTATGAACTACATTCCCCACAATCCTTGTCTGCACTTATCTCATTGCACTCAGCTGTTCTCGTCATTGTTCCCGTCATTGTTCCCTGCTGTCTCTTGTTATCATTGTTAGTTCTGTGTGTTTATATACCCTGGTTGTTTCTTTGTTTGTCACGGATTCCTTGTAATGTATCATGCCACTTCCGAGTCCTGTTTTCTGGTTTGTTCCTGTTTTGTTTCTTGTTTTATGTTTGGATTGCTTCTCTGGTTTTGACCCCTGCCTGGACTGTTTCTGACTACGGATTACCCTAATAAACTGCTTGTGGATCTAACCCCTGTTTCCCGTGTGTGGATCGTGACACCATGTAAACATTGTAATATGCTTTCACTAAACTTTTTCAGTTACCGAATGTTTTGACAATCACAACACACTTGCACAAGACACACAAGACCTGAGTGAGTCAGTAGTTATAACCTATACCATGTGTCACTTTTGGATAGATTTATGACCCCTGCCCTGTCACAAATGATTGACAGGGAATCTGTGTCTCCAGAATTTGTTTCTGATTTATGATGGGTAGCGGTGCCTGCGTGTCTAGTAACTTTGGCGCCGCGTGACGTGTGACCGGAGGTGATGTCCAGGGACTTTTAAAGAAAGGTGTCTGTAGGCTTCCTGGGTGTTTTATTGCCATTGTCCCTGAGCGATAGGTGTTATGTCCGTGTGTATCATGTCTGCTGGGCTGTCGCGAGTTCACACTTCGCCAAAAGCTGCGTGTATGAATTCGTGTAGAACGCAATGTCAGTTACTGCACCCGGGTTTTTTTTTTTTTTTTTTTCATCGTTCTCAAACTATTTTCCAAGGCAAATTGTGTTGTTGGAAACGTGAGTGCAAGAAGATGGATGCCTGTCTTAACAGTAAGTGTGTTTTATTATTTAGCAATATTATTAAGAAACGTTATTTATTTATATGAGAGTCACTGTTCTATCGCGTTACTTAAGGTTTATCTGCGCGCTTCAGGTGACGCGACTGGTGTGATGTATAGTTTGTCAAGGTAATAACATTAAATCTGATTGTAACTTTGAACTATTAAAAAAAACGCTTCAGTGCGTCCTCGCTCAGGTTGAACGTTAACAGGTTAAATGTTAGTCTACATATTGTGTGTGTGTGTGTGTGTGTGTGTGTGTGTGTGTGTGTGTGAGAGCCAGAGAGCTCAGACTGTGTGTGTGTGTGTATGTCTCAGTAGGATCAGTGGTACCTGAACTTTAGGTTTATGTTAATGCCTAAGACAAAGAATCAGACATGTTCATCAAGCCAAAGAGTCCTAATTACCCACACACCCATACTATATTCTTCTCAACAAGAAAATGTGGTGTTTTTATCTAGAACAGAGGCTATCTGTTTCCCGACACTAATAGGATCAGTGTTAAAAAGACAAAGAATCTGAACATTTATCTGACTCACAGTGAAGGTGTTTGCGAGTGGAACTGGCGGGGGAAGAATGCTTCCTAAATGGGGTTTGTTAATGGTTTTACGACAGTTGCTTAGGCTAGCCTAGATGTTTAAAGAATGACACGTCATCAAAAGCGTTCTTGTGATTCTCTGGGCTTGCACACAAAAATATATTTTTAGTGTATTTAAATTTGGTCGTTACTTTTGTTATTTTAGTATTTTTTAAAGAATATGTTTTAGTTTTTAACCCAACCCAAGTGTGTGTGTGTGTGTGTGTATGTGTGTGTGTTGCAAAACAACAAATTACATATTTTACTTCAAAATTCGGAGTAAAATAAGACGCATAGGGATTCTAACCGTTCAAACATTAATACATTTGTTTGACCCAAAAAGTAAGGAAAGTTTTACTTTATTTTATTCTTTAAAACAGACTGATGACCAGCATCTTTTAGCCGCGCAGTTTCCGCACATGAGTA
The DNA here is from genome assembly GCF_949152265.1 of Phoxinus phoxinus. Lineage (NCBI taxonomy): Eukaryota > Metazoa > Chordata > Actinopteri > Cypriniformes > Leuciscidae > Phoxinus > Phoxinus phoxinus. Next base: position 2,023,899 of record NC_136876.1, read on the forward strand.
AAACATAATTTTCACTTAGAATTTTTTTAATGTATGACTGAACCTTTTTCTCTTTTGACAAACCTACATTTCAAATTATACCTGAGGTGTGTAACAACCACAAGAGATACATGTTGATGCCTAAGTTTCGGGTACAATGCAAACATGCAATACTCAAGAAATATAATTTTAGTGTAATCTTTGTGAAGCCAGAACACAAAACATGTGTGTGTGTGTTTATTTTTTACACGCCAACATATTCTGTTAGGGGTATGACACACCGCTGTCATGCAAAGTTTCACACTCTTGAATAACTTTCAAAAATAATCTTAATACACGAGTTACTGTATGTATGTCCAAAACAATTGTACAATTCAAAAGACCAAATCAGGAAGAAATGAGGGCACAGCATACATTGGATAGTAACATTTATAATAAATACACAAAATCCAATTGTGAAAGTTTGTAAATTGCATCTTGTAAGTGATGTTTTTACCACTCAACTAGTGTCCAACTAATTCAGATAGCACTATTTTGTTTGTTGGACTCTTCTTTGAGAGTTGTCAACATTCGGTGTTTATAGGAATAAATGCAAATTAAGAATTTAAGTGATAGTCTTCCGGCCTGAGAGTGTTTGACTGAATTTATATTTCTTTTAGTGCAACTTTACAGCTATCTATGATGTGGGATTACACAAAGCATCAACACAAAAAGTAAGTTATGATGTTTTACACTTAATCTGTTACTGAATCACATCAGACTATTGCACTGAGAGCTGCACATTCATTAAAGTTGAGGCTGGTAATTCAAAGTTCCACACTCTGGTAAACCTGCAGATAAACTAAAAAATGACGGGTGCAGAAATCACCATGTAAATATAAGACCCCAAATCAATAAGAAAATAAGTTATGCAATACAAACATCGTTTATGATGCATACAGAATATAGAAAACTCAAATGATGAGCAATTTGGACGTTTGTTACACGATTGTAAATATGGTTTTGGCAAATGACGTTTATTACAACACTAGATTTAGTCATCTTGTTGAGACATTTCTTAGTTTGATGGTCTGTGTTTTGATTTAGGCAAAGACAAAACGATGTAAGTTCATATTCCGCATGCGGAAACGTGTGTGATGAACGCAGGCCTTTCATTTAAGAGGCTTTTTTTATATATGCCTGAACTCTCTCTTTTTGACAAAGCAGTATTTCATATTATATTACATTATATTAAGTTGTTTAACATCCGCAGAATTGTTTATTTCAATGTCCCGCTTAACATGAAAGATTATAGTTTTGTTTTCAATTATTATCACCATCTTCTTTGACTCAAATAAAAGTTACTATATATGCTAAAAATCTTTGTACTTTTTTTGCTCTTCTGTCAGATTTGTTAGAGGAACTGTGGTAATGCAAACACATTAAGAAATATAAAGTTACATGTCCTTGTAAAGACTATGAATAAAATTCAAACATAATAGTTTTACAGGATTTATGTTTGCACAAAAGTAAATTCAAGAGGTCAATTTATTACGAAAGAGTGTAGGGCATATAGGAAAAGAGACAATTAGCCATAAAGAAAACAGAAATCCTCTCTCTCTGTGAAAGTTTATGTCGAAACAGTATGTAAATTATATTTTTGCACTAGTCGATGACCTGCTTTATATTTAGTTTCTTTGTTTTTGGACAGTTTGTAAAGACTGAGTGCGGTCAAACATGTTCATAGGAATAATGAAAACATGAACAAATGCAGCATTTGGGGAATTAAATGTCAGTCCTTCTACATGACACTGCTTAAGACTAAACAAATGAAATTACTTTTAGGACATCTTTCTGGTCTATCTACGCAGTGGGATCACAAGACACAACGACCCAACATGAAAAGTGAGTTATGCCATTTTTCTGTTACCTATTCAACCATTACAATTCAAACTTTTCGAACTATTACACTTAAAACTCTGCATTTCACCCCACAGCCATAGATGCACAGTTATTTTGTGTATGTCTCTAAACAACTATGAAGTAAATTAATTACAGTTGATAAGTAGTAATTTTAGGTGAAAGGGGAGATGTTTCTGTCCACACCAATACTTTGACAACAGTGTTTTAGGCGTCTGTCTTTTAGGTTTGATCCGGAAAACAGACGGTGTGTTTTATTTCTTAATATTTTTTTCTCCTTTTTTTCTTTTTTTTTAAACATGCAGTTTTTGTCCACATCATCAGAATAACAAAATGTTTTAGTATATCGTAAATTTCAATAGTTAGCTAGAAAATGCAAGTGAACTGTTTATTACTGTGATAATTTACTGTTATATGTGAGACAAGCTCAGTAACATCAGTGTTGAATTGGAACAGTTATTGTGTTATAGTGTTCTTGGCCTCATCAAAGTTCACACAAGTCACAACGTTTTCATTGTTGTGTATTTCATTGTTCCAAAGTTCCCTTGTTTCTAAGTTAGCATGTAACAGTTTGGAGACTTTTTTTTATTGTATTTTAATGCTACTTTGATTTTGTTTGCACTTTTCCTGAAACAAACTGTTTTAGAAACTGTTAACTGTGTGTGTGTGTGTGTGTGTGTGTGTGTGCCTGTTTTCCATACACTTAGCAAAACAACTTTTGAAAAACAACTGTTTCCTCTAATCTGCTGTAAATTTAGCGAGCTCTAGGTGTTCTCGACTTCTCTTTGTTCAAATAAGACAGTGCTCACATGAATTTTGGGGTGGGGTGTTGTTAGAAATATGTGTTCTATATTCCTATATCCCTGCATGCTCTCAGACCTGCATATGCAGCATAAGCATTCCTTTATGTTAATGTAATGGTCACATCTGTTATACATTAAGAAGGTTCCTATTGCTCAAGTGGAGAGCTTGTTCTAGGGTCCCTATTCTTTCCATTGGAGGGTCCCGTCCGGATACACATGGATGTGTGGAGTTTTGACAGGAAACTGACCATATTTAGAATGTGTTATATAACTATGCTATATGATCCTATATGATGTAGTGTATGTTCTTATTGGTGGAAGGGTTTTTACTCCCCCTTCTACGTTTCTATATCTGTGCTAAACCATTGTCTGAGTTTAGAGAATCTTCTCTCCTCCAGCGCTGGAAGATTGTTTATTCATTGCCTGAATAAAGACAGAGACTGGGGGCACTTTTGTTGGAGTCAATTCATTTCTAACAATTTGGGGGCTCGTTCGAGATATCTCCAGACGGTAAGAATTAAAAAAAAAATTCTAAAGAGAAGGTTGATTCTTACTGTCTGCTGAGAAAATATTTTTGATAATTATAGTGCCGTGATTTTTTGCCATATTTGGTAAAATCAGTTATCCTCGTGTTTTAACTAAACACGGGAAGAACGCAAAAGAGATTTGATCTCCTCTTTTTGGTTGCCTCGTAATCATTACGGGATGGTTATCCTCGCATTTTGAATAAATGTGGGAAGAGCGTGTAGGGAAATTGATCACTTTCCTCCGTTTGGTGAAATCCTTACGATAGGACTACGTAAGAAGGAAATAGATTTTGAAGCTGAGATTTTTTTTCTCTCTCGCAAAGCCTATTTCAATGTGAAGTCTCTGTCTTTTGGGCTATGAGTGAATAATACTTTGAATTTTTTTTTTCTCTCTTTTCTCTGTCTCTTTATCTCTCTCTCTTTTTGTCCAATGTACTAACACAATTAATCTGTAAAATTCAGATTTGTTTATTTGTTTTCTATTTGGTTATTTTGAAAGTTGTTTTAGTTTAATTGATCTAGAAGAGAAATCTTTGTGTGTTAACAATGGGGAATAAAATTAGTCCACCATTATTCGATGAATCACCAAAAGATTTTATGATTAGAAATAATCAAGCGTTCTTCACAGAACCATATTTGTCAAATTTAGTGGGTTGGACGGCTGGCAAGTCACAATTGTCTCCGTTCCCCAGTGACGGTTCGTTTAAAGATGACGATTTGCGCGCAGCAAAAGATATGGTCTGTGGAAATTGGGGAGATCCAAATTGGGATTACGAATATATGAAACATTCTTATAAAATTTGGAATGACATGAAATCATATTGGAATCGTGGTCCAGCCAGAAATATTGAAAAAAACCTTTCTGCTTCTCCGGCTGCACGATCTGAGACGGAGCAGAGCGTGCACCCGGCTGAACAAGAGGAAAAAAAGGCAGAAGAGTCAGTCTCTGTACTCGCGCCCCTCCCTCCCCAATACGAGAGCATTCAGACTGCTGCAGTTTCTAAACCTGTAAAGAATAAGTTGTATCCAGATTTAAAGACGGCGACTGCGTTTCCCTTTGTGGAAACATCAGATGGATTTAAAGTCCACGCTCTTAATATCACCGAAGTGATGGCAATTTGCAAAGAATTACCAGACCCTGCCAGATCTCCGCATCACTATGTGTCGGTATTAAAACGTTTAACGGCGTACAGTCAATTGACTGGTCGAGATTACCGCTTCATTCTGACTAAAACTTTGCCTGCCGAAATTACCGAAGAGGAGCTAATTGACGGAGTGGAACTGTTAAACCCGCAAAATGACGCACCGCCTGCTCGCAACATTGTGATAAAAGATTCAGAACCTATTGATTTGTCTAGACCGTATCGCGAATTGAGATTGGTAGATGATGAAGATGATGAATTTCTCAATGAATGGGCGTGGGCCAGTCCGGGTAATTGTTTTTTTCAAACAATTAACTGCATTTTTGCTGAAGTTGTCGTCTGCTAAACAAGACATTTCACATGCAGCTAATACTAAACAAAGAGCTGGCGAGAGTCCAGTTGCTTTCTTTAATCGATTTAAGCGTGCCTGGATCGAAGAATCTGCCATTCCTGTTGATGATGATAATTGTCTGTTGTTTGTGAACACGTTTCTAAATAACATGCACAATGAAACTGCACAATTGATTCGAATTACAACAACAAACATTTCTAATATGAATATAGAGGATTTGGGTAGGAGACTCCGAGAACTTTCCTCTGCCGGAGCTTTTGATTCCTCCAGAGGAAAAATTCCAGCAATGCTTCAAGTTAACGCCGTTCAAAACCGTCCGTTAGCCAATAATAGGCCCTATGCACAGCTTCACTACTTCCTGAACTTAAGCAGGGACCTTTGTTTCCTGTCTGCCAGGATTGGCCAAACTGATTAATCCAGGTGTGTCTGACCAACAACAATAATCAGACACACCTGGATTAATCAGTTTGGCCAATCCTGGCAAACAGGAAACAAAGGTCCCTGCTTAAGTTCAGGAAGTAGTGAAGCTGTGCATAGGGCCTATAAAAACCCTGTAAAGTGTTATTGTTGTGGCCGTTCTGGGCACATCGCCAGGTTCTGCAGGAGCAAAGCTGAGATGCAGCAGCCTAATAGGAACCAGATGTTCAAGCGCTCGGATGGCTACGGGCCAAAAGCCCCCTCCTTGCGCTCTTCAGGCCAGCAGTTTGCTGAATGGAGGAAACAATGACGCTACCCACAGAGTAATTTCGATGAATTACCCCAACAGATCAAATGTTTTGCCATTTATTGAATTAACGTTGATCATAAACCATATGTCTTTTTGATCGATTCAGGTGCTTCTATATCTTCAATCTCATCTGTTAAGTACTCGGGCTCCATCACGGGGAAGAAAATCAACTCTGTGGGAATCGATAACGTCCCCGTGAAATGTGAAATGACACCAACTTTGCCGGTTACTTCTAACGACATACCGTCATTGTTCAAAATGCATGATTTTGCAATAATACCAAATTCTCCTTTCTGCCTGCTAGGTAGAGATTTGATGCATAAATTGGGTATTACACTTGAATTTGACGCTGATTCTCTGACTCTTATGTTTCCTGCAGCCTTTTCCATTTTGACTGACACAGGAAGTGCTCTCCTCAACGATCTGCCTGCAACTGTGCTGACACAGGAAATACCTGATGTTAATCCCAAATTGTGGGCGGAACACAAGGAGGATGTAGGATTCATTGATGTACCACCCTACAAGGCCAATTTGACAACGAATAGGTCTGTGTTTCAAAAGCAATATACGCTTTCAAAGGAAAAAGAGGAGGGAATTAAACCCCTCATTGATCAATTACTGGCTCAAGGCATTCTGGTCCGCACTCATTCACCTTATAACACACCAATTAATCCAATCAGGAAGGCAAATGGTTCTTGGCGTTTAACGCAAGACCTGAGAAAAATTAATGATTTGATAAAGCCACTTGCTCCTATTGTACCAGATGTGCAAACTATTATTAATTCTATCCCTTCGGAACATACATTCTTTTCTGTCATTGATTTAAGCTCCGCCTTTTTCAGTGTTCCTGTTGATCGTGAGACTCAGCCACTGTTTGCATTTTGTTTTCAGAATTGTCAATACGTGTGGACGAGACTACCTCAGGGGTTAAAGGACTCGCCGGCCGTTTTCTCCGCGATCGTGCACGCGACTCTGAAGGATGCCAAGCTACCTCCTGACACCTGTCTTCTCCTGTACGCTGACGATATATTAGTCACGGGTGCCTCGGAGGACATGTGTGCTGCTGCCTCCACAATTGTCTGCAACATTCTAGCTGAGGCTGGTTTCAAGGCATCTAAAGAGAAACTCCAGTGGGTGAAAAGAAAAGTCACCTACCTGGGCCATGAACTGTCACAAGGCAAAGTCTGTCTGTCTGCGGACAGGGTCAAAGCCATTGCTGCCTTCAAGCATCCATCAACACGGAAGCAAATGCAAAGCTTTCTGGGACTGGTCAATTACTGTCGAGGATGGGTGCCTCATTGCTCCATGTATGACAAAATCCTGCGAGAAGCTACGCTGGGTGATAAAGAGGACATTACATGGACAACTGAGATGGATCAAGCATTCAGACATTTGAAATCCTCCCTTTTGAGGCCTCCTGCCCTTGGCCTCCCATGCTACACAAAAGACTTCCATCTGTACGTGCACGAGGGTGGGGGAACGGCCGCCGCAATCCTGGCCCAAGACCATGGGGGTACATTTCGTCCTATAGCTTATCTATCTAAAACCCTTGATTCTGTGGCTAAGGGACTCCCTGCCTGTTTGCGTGCAGTGGCTGCGACAGCGATCATGGTACAGGACGCTGAAAGGGTTGTTTTATCACATCCACTCACAGTACACACTTCTCACCAGGTGGGAGCCATTATGCATAACATTTCAACTCAACACATGACTGCCCAACGCCGCTCAGGCTATGAGGCTATATTGTTAGCTACTGCTAATTTAACGTTGAAAGTAACTTCTGTTATTCATGGCCCTACTGTACATTTGCACAGGTTGCTGACACAGGGTGAATTTCAGAGTGACGACCACGACTGCCTGTCCAGAATCCAAACCTCGACTGCCTGCAGGCCAGATGTGTCTACATCTGTCCTGGAGGAGGGGAGACATTGGTATATCGATGGATCCTGCTTCAAGCCAAATGACAATTTATACTTGTGTGGTTACGCTATTGTTGAATTACCTGATCGTGTAATTGAGGCGTATTCTTTGCCATATAAATCAGCACAAGTAGCAGAGTTGATAGCTTTAACGAGAGCTTGTCAATTGGCAAAAGGTCAGTGCATCAATATATACACTGACTCCAAATACGCGTACGGTGTAGTCCATGATTTTGCTAAATTATGGGAGGAAAGAAATTTCAAAACCTCCGATGGAAAACCAATTTCACACCATAATATTGTTTCCGAGCTCATTAGTGCAGCACAGCAACCATCGAAACTTGCTGTCATTAAAGTAGCTGGTCACGCAACCGGTGAATCGAATGAGGCTAGAGGAAACAGATTTGCAGATGAAGTAGCGAAATGGGCCGCAAAAGATGTAATACTTAGTCCGCATGTAAAAGAAGAAAGCACCGAAGTGCCGACGATGAATTCATCACTGATTAATGATTTGGACATTAAAGTACTACAAGCTAATCCTACACAAGCTGATTTGACTCATTGGGCTGCCAATGAAGTAAAACCAGATCAATCTGGTATTTTACGAGATAAACAAGGTAGAATCGCACTACCAGCATCCGCCGTCGTAATGCTGTGCAGACATTATCACGGTGTATCACATGTGTCAAAAGAAAAAGTGATACAAAATTTGAATCAATCATACTGCATAGCAAATGTTCGAAGGAATACTTTGTTGATATTGGATGCTTGTTTGGTGTGCGCACAAACAAACAGGCACAAGGCCACCAGACATGACGCTCTTCCGCATCCTGAACTTCCTTTCCAATACTTGCAGATCGATTTTACACACATGCCACCATGTGGGAATCACAAATACTTGCTCGTGATTATTGATCGATTTACTAAGTGGCCTGAAGCTTTTCCGTGTGGTAAAGAAAACGCACAGACGGTAGTAAAGGTTCTTGCAAAAGAAATTATACCGCGATTCGGCATTCCATCCGTTATAGCAAGTGATAATGGAACTCCGTTTGCGTCAAAAGTCACACAATTACTAGCTAAAGAGCTTAATATTAATTGGCACTTCCATATTCCCTACGCACCGCAGTCATCAGCGAATGTCGAACGGTTGAACAAGACAATAAAAGAACGTCTTAATAAGGCATGTCTAGATACGGGTCGAAATTGGGTTGATTTGTTGCCGGCCGTATTAACAGAAATAAGGATGTCCCCATCAGCAACCACAAAAATGTCTCCATTTGAAATTCTTATGGGTAGACCTTTCCCGACCCCTTGGGTCAGAGGTCGCGCTGGCAATCTTTCCACAGGTGACACGGAGGTGATCATCGCGGATTACGTGGATTCCCTAGTTAGAACTTTGAATGGCATAAATGGTGATGTTTCTCTCTCTCTCCCTCTTCCATCAGAAAAGCCAACTCATCCTTTCGTTCCAGGACAACCAGTGTTGATCAGGTGTCTGAAACCCACGAAGCTCGGGGAACCAAATTATCTGGGGCCTGCCACGGTGATTGCTGTGACGAGGACCGGTGTGCTGACTGATTTCCAGCCGCAGTGGATCCATGCTAGCAGAGTGAAGGCAGCTCCATCCCTGGGGAACGCATAAGCCTATGCAAAGTAGACAACCAGCACTGAGCGGAAGGACAAAGAAACGTGGAAGAAGACGAGGAAAAGAAATTGCTAATTAAGAATCAGCAATAATTATCATTGAATCCAGTCAGCCATGCCTGCAAAATTGATCTTGTACCTGTTCGTGCTGACAAATGTACTTATGCACACACAAGCCCTTATTAGCAGTGGTAATGAAACTTGGCTGAAGTACGAAGAAGAGCCACATGCGTATGCAACTAATATGTGGTGGAGATTAGCTAACTACACTGCTAAAGCCGGAGGAAAAAAAGGTGACTGTTATGTGTGCACAAAAATGCCACAAAGTGCTTCTGGACCGCACGTAAGTGTTAGATCACCAACAACGAATGAAGAATTGGAATGTCCTTTATTCGTTAGTATAACTGGATCGCTTGCACCCAAAAACTCATCTGCAGTATGGAGTTGTGGTGGTAACAGGACAATGACTGTTGCAGTACAAGTACATGTTAAAGTGGCAACTGTAGGTTCAATTCCTGACTCATTGATATGTCTTGAAAGAAGAGTAGGAACTGTGAAAATGGGTTTAATTCCTGAAAGTAAATGTAATCGAACATATTATCACTGTGAAATACGAAACAAACCCTGTTGTATGAGTTGTATTTTGGGAGAAGGACAATTTAACTCGGAAGAATGTATGAAACGATCTCCTGTCCCTCTATTCACTATGAATGCTTATGGATGGGCAACTCCCGAAGTTCAAGAACTGTGCGCCGAGTATTGTGAACTTTACTCGGGTAAAAATTGTCATAGGTATGTTCCAACTTTAAAAGGAACAAGAGCTGTAAAAGATTGGTTTTGGTTGTGTGGACATATGGTCTATACTACCTTACCTTTTAATTGGAGTGGACGATGTGCTTTAGTAACTTTGGAAGAATATTCGATGATTATTAGATCACCAGAAACCGATGATATGAAGAAGCAACGAAACACACGCTCCCTCTCTGATCGCAGTTCAGTTAGTAGTCTGGGTAGAGATAATCCAGTACCAAAAGAACATCGACTCTGGACTGGTACGGAAAAATTCTTTGAAGGTATTTTTCCAATAATTGGAATATCCAGTCTTCAAATAGAAGTAGAAGTTACTAGATATGAGTTAATTTCATTTATTAAAACTACTAGGGACACACTATCTGCTGTCCAAGAGGAACTTCGAGGACTCCGCTTAACTGCTCTACAGAATAGGTTGGTCCTAGATCAGCTGACTGCGGCAGGAGGAGGGGTGTGTGTTATTGTTGGAGCTTCCTGTTGCACTTTTATTCCCCAAAATGACATGGACGGTCATTTGATTTCCCAGGGGATAAACAACATGACAAGAATTGCTCAAGAGTTAGAAAGAAGAGAAGTGAGTGACAGAGGTGGGTTCGGTGATTGGATCACAAGTTGGAAACAAATGCTTGTATCTGCTTTGATCCCGATAGGGGTTATACTGTTAACCCTTACATTTATTATTTGTTGTATTATTCCATTTATCAGAGTTTTGATTCATCGTGCTATGAATACTTTTGTATCTTCTCAATATGCTTTGATGAACAGAACTGTAAAGTGTTAATGCTTTGAAGGAAATGTTTGAAGGATGTTTATTGTACAAGAATAGACATGCAGAAAATGATGTGATAGGATAATTATATTATATGATAATTCTCTATCAAAGGGGCCATTGTTAGAAATATGTGTTCTATATTCCTATATCCCTGCATGCTCTCAGACCTGCATATGCAGCATAAGCATTCCTTTATGTTAATGTAATGGTCACATCTGTTATACATTAAGAAGGTTCCTATTGCTCAAGTGGAGAGCTTGTTCTAGGGTCCCTATTCTTTCCATTGGAGGGTCCCGTCCGGATACACATGGATGTGTGGAGTTTTGACAGGAAACTGACCATATTTAGAATGTGTTATATAACTATGCTATATGATCCTATATGATGTAGTGTATGTTCTTATTGGTGGAAGGGTTTTTACTCCCCCTTCTACGTTTCTATATCTGTGCTAAACCATTGTCTGAGTTTAGAGAATCTTCTCTCCTCCAGCGCTGGAAGATTGTTTATTCATTGCCTGAATAAAGACAGAGACTGGGGGCACTTTTGTTGGAGTCAATTCATTTTTAACAGGTGTGGATATAGAATGCAGCACAAGGAACTCCTAAATATTTAATCTAATAAAACATCTATGTAGTGGTTTTAAAAACACTGTAAAATAAAGGTATGAAGACATCTTTCTATCAGAGACCATCTGAATCTATGATGTAAAACAAAATACAGGGCATTAGTGTACACTTTTACCAACAAATTACGTTTATCACTTTTGTTTGAAGAAGGAAAAAGAAAAGAAAAAGGTTAATCTCACTAAGTGTGATATTGTATGATTACTGAAGGTGTCACATCCTTAGAACATTACATCCTTGGATGTTTCACACCTACAACCAGCCTCCTGAATTTGGTATTTAAATCAGATTTAGGATAGTAATTGAAACTCTAGTGTTACAATGGGTACTCCAAAAACTCCTGAAACGTCTAGAGTGTTGTGTGTAACACCGACAAGAACAGCAACAGATGAACAGGACTAAACGGTTAACAAGCTTAAACAGAGAAAGACCTTCACTTTCCACGGCTGAAAATTAGTTTGACAAAGTTTCTACATGAAGATGAAGATTTTGCGAACCAGGACTCGATGCCTGTGAAGAGACTCGACGCCTGTGAAGAGACTCGACGCCTGTGAAGAGACGACTCGACGCCTGTGAAGAGACGACTCGACGCCTGTGAAGAGACGACTCGACGCCTGTGAAGAGACGACTCGACGCCTGTGAAGAGACGACTCGACGCCTGTGAAGAGACGACCCGACGCCTGTGAAGAGACGACCCGACGCCTGTGAAGAGACGACTCGACGCCTGTAAAGAGACGACTCGACGCCTGTGAAGAGACGACTCGACGCCTGTGAAGAGACGACCCGACGCCTGTGAAGAGACGACCCGACGCCTGTGAAGAGACGACCCGACGCCTGTGAAGAGACGACCCGACGCCTGTGATGAGACGACTCGACGCCTGTGAAGAGACGACCCGACGCCTGTGAAGAGACGACCCGACGCCTGTGATGAGACGACTCGACGCCTGTGAAGAGACGACCCGACGCCTGTGATGAGACGACTCGACGCCTGTGAAGAGACGACTCGACGCCTGTGAAGAGACGACTCGACGCCTGTGAAGAGACTCGACGCCTGTGAAGAGACCCGACGCCTGTGAAGAGACTCGACGCCTGTGAAGAGACCCGACGCCTGTGAAGAGACTCGACGCCTGTGAAGAGACGACTCGACGCCTGTGAAGAGACGACTCGACGCCTGTGAAGAGACGACCCGACACCTGTGAAGAGACTCGACGCCTGTGAAGAGATTCGACTTCTGTGAAGAGACGACTCGACGCCTGTGAAGACACGACTCGACGCCTGTGAAGAGACGACCCGACGCCTGTGAAGAGACGACTCGACGCCTGTGAAGAGACGACTCGACGCCTGTGAAGAGACTCGACGCCTGTGAAGAGACGACCCGACGCCTGTGAAGAGACTCGACGCCTGTGAAGAGACGACTCGACGCCTGTGAAGAGACTCGACGCCTGTGATGAGACGACTCGATGCCTGTGAAGAGACTCGACGCCTGTGAAGAGACTCGACGCCTGTGAAGAGACGACTCGACGCCTGTGAAGAGACTCGACCCCTGTGAAGAGACTCGACGCCTGTGAAGAGACGACTCGACGCCTGTGATGAGACGACTCGACGCCTGTGAAGAGACTCGATGCCTGTGAAGAGACGACTCGACGCCTGTGAAGAGACTCGACGCCTGTGAAGAGACGACTCGACGCCTGTGAAGAGACTCGATGCCTGTGAAGAGACTCGACGCCTGTGAAGAGACGACTCAACGCCTGTGATGAGACGACTCGACGCCTGTGAAGAGACTCGATGCCTGTGAAGAGACGACTCGACGCCTGTGAAGAGACTCGACGCCTGTGATGAGACGACTCGATGCCTGTGAAGAGACTCGACGCCTGTGAAGAGACTCGACGCCTGTGAAGAGACGACTCGACGCCTGTGAAGAGACGACTCGACGCCTGTGAAGAGACTCGATGCCTGTGAAGAGACTCGACGCCTGTGAAGAGACGACTCGACGCCTGTGATGAGACGACTCGATGCCTGTGAAGAGACTCGATGCCTGTGAAGAGACTCGACGCCTGTGAAGAGACTCGATGCCTGTGAGGAGACTCGACGCCTGTGAAGAGACGACTCGACGCCTGTGATGAGACGACTCGATGCCTGTGAAGAGACTCGACGCCTGTGAAGAGACGACTCGACGCCTGTGATGAGACGACTCGACGCCTGTGAAGAGACTCGATGCCTGTGATGAGACGACTCGACGCCTGTGAAGAGACTCGACGCCTGTGAAGAGACTCGACGCCTGTGAAGAGACGACTCGACGCCTGTGAAGAGACGACTCGACGCCTGTGAAGAGACGACTCGACGCCTGTGAAGAGACGACTCGACGCCTGTGAAGAGACGACTCGACGCCTGTGATGAGACGACTCGACGCCTGTGAAGAGACGACTCGACGCCTGTGAAGAGACGACTCGACGCCTGTGAAGAGACGACTCGACGCCTGTGAAGAGATGACTCGACGCCTGTGAAGAGACTCGATGCCTGTGATGAGACGACTCGATGCCTGTGAAGAGACTCGACGCCTGTGAAGAGACGACTCGACGCCTGTGAAGAGATGACTCGACGCCTGTGAAGAGACTCGACGCCTGTGAAGAGACGACTCGACGCCTGTGAAGAGACGACTCGATGCCTGTGATGAGACGACTCGATGCCTGTGAAGAGACTCGACGCCTGTGAAGAGACGACTCGACGCCTGTGAAGAGACGACTCGACGCCTGTGATGAGACGACTCGATGCCTGTGAAGAGACTCGACGCCTGTGAAGAGACGACTCGACGCCTGTGAAGAGACGACTCGACGCCTGTGAAGAGACTCGACGCCTGTGAAGAGACTCGACGCCTGTGAAGAGACGACTCGACGCCTGTGATGAGACGACTCGACGCCTGTGAAGAGACTCGATGCCTGTGAAGAGACGACTCGACGCCTGTGAAGAGACTCGACGCCTGTGAAGAGACGACTCGACGCCTGTGAAGAGACGACTCGACGCCTGTGAAGAGACTCGATGCCTGTGAAGAGACTCGACGCCTGTGAAGAGACGACTCAACGCCTGTGATGAGACGACTCGACGCCTGTGAAGAGACTCGATGCCTGTGAAGAGACGACTCGACGCCTGTGAAGAGACTCGACGCCTGTGATGAGACGACTCGATGCCTGTGAAGAGACTCGACGCCTGTGAAGAGACTCGACGCCTGTGAAGAGACGACTCGACGCCTGTGAAGAGACTCGATGCCTGTGAAGAGACTCGACGCCTGTGAAGAGACGACTCGACGCCTGTGATGAGACGACTCGATGCCTGTGAAGAGACTCGATGCCTGTGAAGAGACTCGACGCCTGTGAAGAGACTCGACGCCTGTGAAGAGACTCGATGCCTGTGAGGAGACTCGACGCCTGTGAAGAGACGACTCGATGCCTGTGATGAGACGACTCGATGCCTGTGAAGAGACTCGACGCCTGTGAAGAGACGACCCGACGCCTGTGAAGAGACGACCCGACGCCTGTGAAGAGACTCGACGCCTGTGAAGAGATGACTCGACGCCTGTGAAGAGACTCGACGCCTGTGAAGAGACTCGATGCCTGTGAAGAGACGACTCGATGCCTGTGATGAGACGACTCGATGCCTGTGAAGAGACTCGACGCCTGTGAAGAGACGACTCGACGCCTGTGAAGAGACGACTCGATGCCTGTGATGAGACGACTCGATGCCTGTGAAGAGACTCGACGCCTGTGATGAGACGACTCGATGCCTGTGAAGAGACTCGACGCCTGTGAAGAGACTCGACGCCTGTGAAGAGACGACCCGACGCCTGTGAAGAGACTCGACGCCTGTGAAGAGACTCGACGCCTGTGAAGAGACGACTCGACGCCTGTGATGAGACGACTCGACGCCTGTGAAGAGACTCGATGCCTGTGAAGAGACGACTCGACGCCTGTGAAGAGACTCGACGCCTGTGAAGAGACGACTCGACGCCTGTGAAGAGACTCGATGCCTGTGAAGAGACTCGACGCCTGTGAAGAGACGACTCAACGCATGTGATGAGACGACTCGACGCCTGTGAAGAGACTCGATGCCTGTGAAGAGACGACTCGACGCCTGTGAAGAGACTCGACGCCTGTGATGAGACGACTCGATGCCTGTGAAGAGACTCGACGCCTGTGAAGAGACTCGACGCCTGTGAAGAGACGACTCGACGCCTGTGAAGAGACGACTCGACGCCTGTGAAGAGACTCGATGCCTGTGAAGAGACTCGACGCCTGTGAAGAGACGACTCGACGCCTGTGATGAGACGACTTGATGCCTGTGAAGAGACTCGATGCCTGTGAAGAGACTCGACGCCTGTGAAGAGACTCGATGCCTGTGAGGAGACTCGACGCCTGTGAAGAGACGACTCGATGCCTGTGATGAGACGACTCGATGCCTGTGAAGAGACTCGACGCCTGTGAAGAGACGACCCGACGCCTGTGAAGAGACGACCCGACGCCTGTGAAGAGACTCGACGCCTGTGAAGAGATGACTCGACGCCTGTGAAGAGACTCGACGCCTGTGAAGAGACGACTCGACGCCTGTGAAGAGACGACTCGATGCCTGTGATGAGATGACTCGATGCCTGTGAAGAGACTCGACGCCTGTGAAGAGACGACTCGACGCCTGTGAAGAGACGACTCGATGCCTGTGATGAGACGCCTGTGAAGAGACGACTCGACGCCTGTGAAGAGACTCGATGCCTGTGAAGAGACTCGACGCCTGTGAAGAGACTCGATGCCTGTGAAGAGACTCGACGCCTGTGAAGAGACGACTCAACGCCTGTGATGAGACGACTCGACGCCTGTGAAGAGACGACCCAACGCCGGCGATATGTTATGCCCTAAATTTATGATGATCTAACTGTATTTTTATGATTAACTAACTGTATTTTTGTATGTACATTTCTGAAATGCATTTTCTGTAAAGCTGCTTTGAAACAATATGTATTGTGAAAAGCGCTATACAAATAAATTTGAATTGAATTGAGTTGAATGTTTATATATGTATGGTAGCACTGTGGTCTTGTGAGGCACACCATTTAGTTCCTCCACATAGAGGATTCCTCCACACAATAAAAACAGATTGATAAACAAAACCTTTGAATCTCTTCTCATTCTCAGATTCTCCTCTCTGCCTCACAGCACCGTGACGGGGCATTAGCCATTGATGGGGGAGTGTCTATTGTCTCCCCTCATTCATATTCATGGCCATCAACACCCCTACGCATAAAGCAGAGCTGGCACAAAAACTGACTTACAAAGTTTAAATCGTTATATTGTTGTTTTGTGAAAGAGTGATCAGAATGATTTTCACATCATGTTGTAGTAAACATTCTAGCCTACAAGAATGGTAACTCAAAAGTCTTGTGCCAAACTATTCAGTATGAGTTATAGTGAAATTTTTTTCCCAAAACTTACTAACCACGCATAATATTTTTTTTCTACAAAATGCAAACATGTAACTTCCATTTTGCTCACCGAGCTATACTCGTGATTCATATTGTAGCAGAGTTTGTGGTGAATACAGCAGAATTATGAGTTGGCCAAAGGTATGTTGTAAGAAATCACATAAGTATAACATGGTAATACTGAAATAAGCACAAATGTCAGGGCATGTCAAAACATCTCAAGGGCCCCAAAAACCCCTCAGACCCCAGAGGGTTATAACAAACAACACACTCTCCAGAATAAACTATTAGTCTTTATCAGAGAGCTGTTCAAATCACTGACACACTCTTAATATGAAGATAATCTTCATCATCAGATGTCTGAGTGACACTATGTCCAGTATCAGGAATAATACAGTATGATCTGTGTGTATCAATACACAACTCTGAGATCACAACGTGAATGTGTGCAAGAATAAACTGAGCATGTTCAAATGAACTCTTTCCAGACTAATTCCACTAGATGTGTTTAGAGAAAATCCAGATGTCTTTACCTGTGAGAAGTGAAGAGAGAAGGATCAGTCCCAGCAGACACAGATCACACTTATCAGCCATCTTCTGTTTCTGTCAGTCTTCCTCTTCATTATATATAGTTACAGCTCCTCCTTTAAACAGTCTTCCTCTTCATTATATATAGTTACAGCTCCTCCTTTAAACATCATCAGCTCCTCCTTTAAACATCATCAGCTCCTCCTTTAAACATCATCAGCTCCTCCTTTAAACATCATCAGCTCCTCCTTTAAACATCATCAGCTCCTCCTTTTAACATCATCAGCTCCTCCTTTAAACATCATCAGCTCCTCCTTTAAACACCATCAGCTCCTCCTTTAAACATCATCAGCTCCTCCTTTAAACATCATCAGCTCCTCCTTTAAACATCATCAGCTCCTCCTTTAAACATCATCAGCTCCTCCTTTAAACATCATCAGCTCCTCCTTTAAACATCATCAGCTCCTCCTTTAAACATCATCAGCTCCTCCTTTAAACATCATCAGCTCCTCCTTTAAACATCATCAGCTCCTCCTTTAAACATCATCAGCTCCTCCTTTAAACATCATCAGCTCCTCCTTTAAACATCATCAGCTCCTCCTTTAAAGATCATCAGCTCCTCCTTTAAACATCATCAGCTCCTCCTTTAAACATCATCAGCTCCTCCTTTACACATCATCAGCTCCTCCTTTAAACATCATCAGCTCCTCCTTTACACATCATCAGCTCCTCCTTTAAACATCATCAGCTCCTCCTTTAAACATCATCAGCTCCTCCTTTAAACATCATCAGCTCCTCCTTTTAACATCATCAGCTCCTCCTTTAAACATCATCAGCTCCTCCTTTAAACACCATCAGCTCCTCCTTTAAACATCATCAGCTCCTCCTTTAAACATCATCAGCTCCTCCTTTAAACATCATCAGCTCCTCCTTTAAACATCATCAGCTCCTCCTTTAAACATCATCAGCTCCTCCTTTAAACATCATCAGCTCCTCCTTTAAACATCATCAGCTCCTCCTTTAAACATCATCAGCTCCTCCTTTAAACATCATCAGCTCCTCCTTTAAACATCATCAGCTCCTCCTTTAAACATCATCAGCTCCTCCTTTAAACATCATCAGCTCCTCCTTTAAACATCATCAGCTCCTCCTTTAAACATAATCAGCTCCTCCTTTAAACATCATCAGCTCCTCCTTTAAACATCATCAGCTCCTCCTTTAAACATAATCAGCTCCTCCTTTAAACATCATCAGCTCCTCCTTTAAACATCATCAGTTCCTCCTTTAAACATCATCAGCTCCTCCTTTAAACATCATCAGCTCCTCCTTTAAACATCATCAGCTCCTCCTTTACACATCATCAGCTCCTCCTTTAAACATCATCAGCTCCTCCTTTAAACATCATCAGCTCCTCCTTTAAACATCATCAGCTCCTCCTTTACACATCATCAGCTCCTCCTTTAAACATCATCAGCTCCTCCTTTAAACATCATCAGCTCCTCCTTTAAACATCATCAGCTCCTCCTTTAAACATTATCAGCTCCTCCTTTAAACATCATCAGCTCCTCCTTTAAACATCATCAGCTCTTCCTTTAAACATTATCAGCTCCTCCTTTAAACATTATCAGCTCCTCCTTTAAACATCATCAGCTCCTCCTTTAAACATCATCAGCTCCTCCTTTAAACATCATCAGCTCCTCCTTTAAACATCATCAGCTCCTCCTTTAAACATCATCAGCTCCTCCTTTACACATCATCAGCTCCTCCTTTAAACATCATCAGCTCCTCCTTTAAACATCATCAGCTCCTCCTTTAAACATCATCAGCTCCTCCTTTAAACATTATCAGCTCCTCCTTTAAACATCATCAGCTCCTCCTTTAAACATCATCAGCTCTTCCTTTAAACATTATCAGCTCCTCCTTTAAACATTATCAGCTCCTCCTTTAAACATCATCAGCTCCTCCTTTAAACATCATCAGCTCCTCCTTTAAACATCATCAGCTCCTCCTTTAAACATTATCAGCTCCTCCTTTACACATCATCAGCTCCTCCTTTAAACATCATCAGCTCCTCCTTTAAACATTATCAGCTCCTCCTTTACACATCATCAGCTCCTCCTTTAAACATCATCAGCTCCTCCTTTAAACATCATCAGCTCCTCCTTTAAACATCATCAGCTCCTCCTTTAAACATCATCAGCTCCTCCTTTGAACATTATCAGCTCCTCCTTTAAACATCATCAGCTCCTCCTTTAAACATCATCAGCTCCTCCTTTAAACATCATCAGCTCCTCCTTTAAACATCATCAGCTCCTCCTTTAAACATCATCAGCTCCTCCTTTAAACATCATCAGCTCCTCCTTTAAACATCATCAGCTCCTCCTTTAAACATCATCAGCTCCTCCTTTAAACATCATCAGCTCCTCCTTTAAACATCATCAGCTCCTCCTTTAAACATCATCAGCTCCTCCTGTGGTTATTCACTTCCTCTGATCCACTGAGTGTTTAGACCCGCTGCTATATAGTGACACTATACAGTGTAACTTTGTCCTCTCTGTAGATCGGCTCATATAGACTCTGAACTGTGGACTTTAACACTGAGGATTTTGCTCTGTGGTCTTGAATGCTCTTGACTCTGAGTGACTCAACTTTCCTCTACTAAACCCCCATGTAATGTGTTGAGTGCTGGATGTAAACCCGGGCTAGTGACTGGTTCATGGAATCTGGATTAAATCATCAGATTACAAATATATATATTAGTTACATTACATTTGAATATACTTGTAGTCAGACTACAGTTACTTTGTGTCACAGACATCACTGGTGACAATAAACATAAAGCCTAATGTTGCAGTGCATGATGGGAACCACCAATCAAAACTCATCTTATATTCCCTGAATTAGGCCTACTTCTGTTCAATTGTTTTATTATAAGTATAAAATGAGTGTAATGAGATATAAGTTCACTGCAACTGATCCAACATCCTAAAGATAAATTATTATAATCAGAAGATATTTCTGGTGTTATAAAATATTGCATAGCCTATTCATTTTCCAAGCAAAATGTATATTAGTCAGAATTATTGCGCTCCTATTTGGCGCGCATGCGCGCCGCAGCGCTCGTTCAATGTGAAGTTTACAGCAAAATTGAACTATTTGCACGACTTTCTAAGATTTTCAGATGGAGAATATTCCTGTGAAATGTAAGTTTTGCAAACACCATGTCTCAAACGCATAAAACAGCACAAAATATATGCAGTTTGATGGTGGATCGATTTGATCTATGATCGACCTCCAGGGCTGCTTAAGAGACGCGTGCACACGCAGTTATCTAGACTAGATAAACCTGGATCAAATTAGTGGGATTGCGTGAACTTGAATTACCTTTTATGAAACCGCTTTAGCCCCAACTTATTTGTTAGGTTTATTCAAGTCGGGTTTTGGAGTTTAATCCCCGCTTTTCTTAGCATCTTTTATGGAACAGCCCCCAGAGCCCAGATGAAGTTGTCGGAGGTAGCAACAGTAACTAAGGGGGGCGGGGCTTAGCCAAAGGTGAATTGTATTATATTAATTCTTAATATGTACACATTCATTATTAATCTTGTGCCTAACATGATGAAAACGACTTTGTTAATGTGTCTTGTCCCCTCACAATGACCGTAAACATTAATTATATTACATGAGTCACGTTACATAGGCCTATTTTCAGTTCAAAATGGCGAAAATAGACAAAAGTTTATTAGGTTGCCTGATTATTTTTGTGATTCGTTTAACATGTATGACCTAAAAACGGTCAAATATGAAATCTTTAGTTTAGTTACTTACATCTTATCCCACACTCGACCGTAAACTGAAGCGCGTCGAGTCGCTCTGCTAAAATTCGCGCTCAGCAGCTTCTGTGAACATAAAGCCCGCCTACTTTGATTGGCCATCTCAAATATTCTGAAATTGACGAGCAGTGACAGACCAATGAGGCTCAGATGAACACACACACACACACACCCTGTCCTGTTTCTGACGTGCGCTCTGCTCGGCGCCGTTGCGGATTGAAGAGGAAGAACACGCTGAATCTGATTATAACAAGACTGAAGCGAACACGAATTTGTGTAGCCTACACTTAATCACACATTTTTAGGGGGGCTAGGCAGAAGTTTAGGGGGGCTGAAGATCCCCTAAAAAGGGCCTAGTGACGCCTATGGTTTAGAGAAATTGTCACAAATGAAAATAAAATCTGGTGATGCAGGATTTAAAATGAAAACTATTGATATAATATGCTGTATCTTGTAGAATACACTAATAAATAATTCTGTAATGAAAATGTGTGTTTGTGTGTGTAGTTTAAATGTTGTTTCATCTAAGGTTGATTATACAGTATAGGCAAGATAAGAGCAAGAGCACGAGTGATGTGTTTTATACACGTCTTAAGAGATAAGCTGGACATTCATATTAAATTAGAAGTTTTCCCTATGTTTTTACATCATGAAAATCTATTTGGCTTTAGTTGTATGTAGGACATATGATTAAAAATACATTAATATTATGCGTATCAGCTACGCAATACTCATTCCCTAGTCTCAGGGAACCGAGGTTACGCTAGTAATCGAGTACGTTTTCTTCGTCAACAGCTTCTTGCGCCCCCTGCTGGTGAGCCCGACTAAGTTTAAGTTTAAGTTTATTATTATTAGCCATTTCAACAAAGTTGATAGGAATTTGTCTTGGAATGCTCAGACATAATACACTGACATTACAGCGCATTTCACACATAGTTCACAACAACAACAAATACACGGACATAAAAGCCTCATATTGCACATGAGATGAATTAGGGACCGTTCGGTATTTATGGAATGGGCCACCGGAGGAAAATAGGGGAGGGTCATGCCTTTTTATTCTTTGTTGAGGGGAGGGTCATCCAACTTTTTTTAGTCTAGGGGGAGGGTCACCCAACTTTTGTATTCATGAAAACAACAAACTTTCAAACTGGCTTGTTTTGTGCATATTTTTCCATGTAGCTCTCTCAGTCTCGGTCCCCCCATAGCTAGCAGATGGGTCTGACCCAACAAAAATCAGATGCGAAAGATCAAGTCCAGTTTGGCGCTGTTCGACAGTGCGTGCGCGCTCAGAAAAAGTGCATCATGTCAGAACAGAACGCCAATGAAATGTTTACCCGGCAAAGCTTTAAAGCACGAGCAAATAATAAACTTTTGTGATTGCGAATCACAAGCAGTGTCAGTGTTGCCAGACGTACGATAATTATCGTATTTGTACGATAATTTTGACCTATGTACGATCAATAATGAAAAAAATCCCATAATGTACGATAATTTCAGAATTGCCCGCAAATTAGTTAAAAAATATCCCGGAATCTAGATCGAGCAAGCAAGAGCGCGCATGTGTAGCGCGCGCACAGCAGAGAAAGGGAGCGAGAGACCTTGCGTGTGTGTGCTAGTGTGCGTGTGTGCCTCACGAAGCGCATGTAAGGACCTATTTTTTTTTACAGTCTATGGTAAGGACCCAACCAAGCGAATTATTCAGACTTCCGACAGAACATCTAACAGAACATTTTAACAACCTTATGTGCTTATTTTTTTAATTAACGAAATGTCAATCTTTATAACACAATACAACAATCTTCAAGATACAGTAAATCTTCAAATGTGAAGATGTGAAAACAGATTGTCACCTTAAAAACAGTCATTTGCGTGGTGGAACAAGTCATGTTAAATAGAATTATAGCTATTATTTTATTAGTTCATTAACTAATTGTTAACTCAAAAAATGTAATGTAAAGAGCTGGATACTTACTAATTAAATAATGTAAAATATAGTAAATGTATTGTAAAATATTTGACTAGTAGCACGTTAATTTCTGCTTAAATACGGAGGGATATAGCCCATTCTGCGCTCAAGCGCATGTATAATCTTGACGCAAAAGCAGGCTAATGATAATAAATATGTATTTAAAAATAATGATGCATTTTAATTGTTTATTAATAAACTCTTTTTTTCTAAATCAGTGTCCGCTGCAAACATGTCTCCATACATCTCCGCTGTAAAGTGCGCTTTTAAGAGAAATGCATCTTATACGGATTACATAATCAAATTATATTTAGCCTTTACTTTCGATTTGATTTTTTTTGTTTAAAAGTGGACATATCAAGCTTTATATAGATATTTTTCATATATTTGAGTCTAGTATGCTATATAGCCTACGATATGTTTCTGTTTTTTTCTTCTTTTCTTGACGCACTCCAGTTCACGGAGACCATGAAAGCGCGCCCTGATTGTTTTATTTTATTTTACGAAAGCAAAACGTTTTCTTGTTATTGTGAGTTTACACAAATAAGAGTATTGCGACTGATGCATTATTCTTTTCTGTATGGCCAGAAATAGTTGTATTTTAAGTTGTTTCCACTGTTGATAGGAAAATGCAAATCGCATCGGCGCCTCCATGTCATGCAGTGTGCGCTACACACTCCGCACACACACTTGGTTACGCGCCTAAGAACAGCGAACAATTATCTTGGTTAACGTTAGAGTGAGCGGCGATGCCAGTCGGATAATCCTCATGTTTAACAAATCAAATCATGCAGTTTCTACCTACCGCGAGTCAGCGCTGCGCCAGTTTGAAAAAGGCGGGTGTGCAGGAGTCTTTTAATGAACGTTTGGTGTAGAGGCATAGAGATAGCCTATCTGAAGATCTTTGCCAAGCGCAAACCAGTACAGAAGTAATCAATAAATGATCGGGGAGGGTCATGCCTTTTTTCACAATCATTTTGGAGGGTCATAGAAAAATTTATTGCTGGCGAAGGGAGGGTCAAGTCTTTTTTGACTATAGATCTCAAAACTCCTCCGGTGGCCCCTTAAATAAATAACGAACAGTCCCTTAGCATTCTGGGAGTAAACTAACGAGAAAGCATTCAGTATCCTAGCCTCAGACCATGTTTAGGTGACGTATGGCCTGAGGATAGGTACTGTCTCTGAAGCGTGATGTTCTGCTGGTAATGCTTCTATACCTCTTGCCTGATGGCAGAATGTTAAATAAATTATTTGCTGGGTGGGAGGAGTCAGTGGTGATGTTTCTTGCCTTCTTAGTGATTCTAATATTGAAAAGTGAAGCTATAGAGGGCATATTACAGCCAATGATCTTAGATGCTCTGCTCACTATTCTCTCAAGCTGTTGCTTGCCTTGACGGGTTGCATTACCGTACCAGGACAGGATAGAGAAAGTTAGCACGCCTTCTATGGCGGCTCGGTAGAAGTGAGTCATGCATTTTTGGCTGACCCCGAATTTCCGTAACTGACGGAGGAAATAAAGTCTCTGATGGGCTTTGTTTACGATGAGACTGATGTTCAGGTCCCATGATAGCGACTGGTGAATGGTGGTGCCCAAGAAACGGAAGGACGAGACCCTCTCGACAACCTGGTCATTGATGGAGAGGGAGAGATGTTGAACAGTCTTCCTTCTGAAATCTACAATCATTTCTTTTGTTTTAGTTGTATTTAGGATTAAGTTATTGGTCTCGCACCACTTCACCAGCCGCTCAACCTCTGCCCGATAGCCAGTCTCATCACCATCAGAGATAAGGCCTACTATGGTGGTATCGTCTGCGAATTTTAACAGTTTGACTGATGTTTGATTGGATGTGCAGTTATTAGTATAAAGTGAGAATAAAAGCGGGGACAGGACACACCCTTGTGGGGCGCCGATATTAAGAATCTATGACTAACAGCAGATGTAGATTATCAATCGGCAATCTGCTGATATTCCTGCCCTTCCCGGATGTCAAATGTTGAATTTTCTGTAGAATTTGAACCACTGAATTTGTGGAAGCGAATTTGTAAATCATATTTGAGACAGAAACTCTCATGTGATATAAAACATCCTCTGCTATCGACTAAATAAAACACCGACCAGATACCAAACTTCATTGTTTAAATCTAAGATCCGACAGTGTCTTAGCTGTGCTGCCTTATAATAATCGTCTAATGATGGCAGGCCTCTCCCACCCTGATCTTTGGGAAGTTGTAGAGTGTTAAACCGCACTCACTTTTCCAAATGAAACGAGATCTTTCCCTTCCTTTGGAATTACAGATATTACCGCCTTCCTCCAGGATCTAGTGATCTTTTATCATTTTTTTTTAAACACAATAAAAAAGGAGAGAGGAGAAGCGCTGCTAAACTACGGTGAGCAATCATGGACAAAACAACAAACACCTGCAGTTTAATAACCAGTCCAGTAGTGGGTACCAAAACAACATTTGATGTTCTTTAACCTCTAATTTCATGTAATTTAACACCATGAATATCATTAGAATTAATATTGTTTTTGACTCTGTTACACTTCAGAGAGATGAAGCTTGCTAAACTGCAGTTAGCTGCATGTAGGTCAAGGTTCAGAGACACGTATAACTTTTGCTTTGCTATGACATATGGAAGTAAGTGTGAAGCTAAAAACGTTGCTATGAGACTTGCAGAAGGAAGAGATCAGCAGATGTTCAGTTATGGGGAAGCGAGAACTGCAAAAGATCTGTGAAGGGTTACAGGAACCTGAGGGGCCTAAACTGACTGTTCGCGGTATAACTGTCTTGCCAAAATGCTGTATTTCTTTTTATACATGTATAAAAGTGCTTTGTGCTAAGGGAAAACCCTGTGATCTCTGAAGGGTATAAATTGTCAAACTTTAAACAGTTCGAGACCTCGTGGTGAAAACTACTCTTATTTTTTATGTAGACTTTTATTCTGTACTTTGTTAATAAGACAAAACCATTGAATGTGGTGATTCGTAAACTTCTCTATAACAAGTCTCAGAGATTTCTTCTTAAAACGAATAATCACAAAAAAAAAGCTGTATTGTGATTTTATGATTATTAGAAACGAAGACTAAAATAAGTGAAAAGATCATGATTTGACCTCTTTAATTAACAGACCTTTATATGTCATGAAGGTATATTTAATGATGAAATCTGTATTATTAATATAATAATATTTAATAATAAGCATCAATCTGCTGTCAGCTGTTTTCAGAGAGCAGTGAAGAGCTTCTTTCAGTGGAATGATTCAGAAATCATGTGAGTGAAGAAGTTTTACTGCATCACAACAACTTTTGGTTACACTTTTATAAAAAGCCTTTATGGTATGGCCTATAGGTATTCATAATGTATGTTATAATGCATTATATCTTTTCATAAATAATCGTAACCAAAGTTAAGATAAATTATAAAAGTTATAATGTTTTCAGATTCCTTGTTACATTGGTTTGTAACGAAGTTTGTTGTTATGGGAAGGAGGAGGCGGGAACCGGCGAACATTCAACAATTGTTTTAATACCAAAATAAACAAATATAAAATGAAAGTAAAAGACGGCAGTCCCTCATGGACGACTGCCGCCACACATAAAACCAAACATCAAATAAAATCCAGGACTGGCCTCTCTCGTCCTTCACCGTCGTCGCTCTTACTTTATGCTTCCGCTAATTAATATGAACGTTTTACTCTTGGAACAATAGTGCATTGTGGTGCTCTTTATTATTTTTTAAGTTTTATGATAATTAACAGTTTCTGTTATTATTTTAATGATCTTACTACTTCATAGTGATTAATGTAGTTATTATAAAATCAAATTTGCTATATTTAGATTAATTTGGACATATTATGCTGCTGTAATTATTTATCTGTAGTGGTTTATGAAGATGAGGGTCATCATTAGTGATTGTTTTTGTGTTATTTATGTTTTATCCATGTCATAGTGTGAGAAATAACAGTATTGGCTTACAATGAAGCAGTTTAATAGTCTTTAGTCATCTATCTGACTCAAATAATGTGTTTCTAACAGCAAACACTCAGAATAAAGTGAGATGATCTGCTGATGATCCTGAATGGCTTGTTGAATGAGTGTTGATAGTCTGAGGCTCATCAATATTAACAGATCTGCTGAAAACACTCTTTATTTCATGACAATAGTTCCTGTTTTCACCTCATTTATTATCCTGATGTCTTCAGACCTGCTGTAAAAAGTCTTCAATTGTAGGCTACTTAAATTATTATTATCATTAGTAGTAGTACTATAGCCTAACGGTTGAGATGCTAACGGACTTTTCCCGAAGACACTAAACCATTTCTATAAAGTAAATATTCAACGGAAGCGTGTCATTTACATGAAAGAATCTGTTAGAAACATTTGTATGTACTATTTGTGTAATTTCGGAGACTAAACTTACCTGAAAGTAGTGAAAACAACAGTGAGAGACTGATTGCTGATTGTCAGTTGAGCTGCCGCTCCGCGTTTCCATGGTAACGCCCTCCGCTCCAGTTCAAATGCAACTGTGCGCGCGCTCATTAATACGTAGACGTCACGCAGCATTTACATAAAAGTAGGATTAATGGAGGGAGTTATTTGATAATCAGATCAAATATCCTGAAATCTAAACGGAATGAGAATATGAAAGCATTGAGAAAAGAAAACAATGTTTACAAAGTCATTTATATAGGCTATAATATAGGCCTAATATAATAATATAATAGCCTATAATATAATAAAGGTTTAGAAATGGTTAACGTGGTATAGAAATAAAATTGCAAAAACATTTATTAAAAACTATACATGATATAAGATATGAATATATTTTATCATACGTACACATGTTTACAGATGTAAACAGGAACAATTTATAAGCTTTATGTTCAATGTATTTTTAGATATTGTATATATATAATATATATATATATATATATTTTCAAAATGTATTTCAATATATTTAAAGTCGGCATGAAACGGAAGTTGAGACTGTCATTTTTTCCTTGTTGTGACTTAAAACGGCTTCTGAAATTAGAAAAAAATGTCCTTCGGGAATTGTTTGGATCGTTGGAGGTTGGGCGTTGCAAACAAAATGGAGGCAGAATTGAATGCCAGTTTACATTCAGTTGTGGAGGATTTCTCTCCACCGGACTCCCCACTGTTACCCTCCCATGAAGGATTTTTTATTGAGGAGCCTGGCGATGAGGACGAGCAGCTAAATTTTCAGGCAGGAATCAGCCCATATTTATATTTAACGAGACAGACACCGATAGCCGCACCCTCATCACTGCACGTGACCGAAAGAGAAGAGAGGTCGTTTCCAGGGGGGAGGGGAGGGTAATGTATTTGATTTGAAGATTATAAGGGTAGATGAATTAAAAAAAAAGAATGAAGTGCACAGAAAATCAATAATACATTTAATATATATATATACTAAATCAATATTACATATAAAAATAAGATTTGTCAAATTTGATTTCATGCCGACTTTAACAGTGCTTCAGGAGCGTCGCGTGAGCAGCAGTGAAGAGGGGGTTTCGGCGGCGAGTCTATTTCTGCTGCGCGGCTTACGCTCAATTAAAGTGAAAGCACACTTTTGATGGACAAAATAAATATGATTTCACACAAAAAGTGCCCAAAATGCACAGAATTTTCATATCTAGCTATAGAAAATGCTATATTTAACCTTATACTAAATAAATACCCATTTAACCTTGTTTTTATTTCAGTTTGGGTGAAAGTAGGCTATGGTTATGGTAATAAAAATAAATAAATAAAGTACAGTAGCCAGAAAATATGATAAACTTTGTTTTAGTTTATTATGTAATACTCCCACAGGTATAGGCTCTAGAAATAGGCTACCCAAATAAAACCAGAGTTTGCGGGCCTGTATGGGCAATGTAGATTCCACTTAATCAAAGAATATGCAGATTTCTTATCAGAGTTATCTCTGGCTGCAGATAAAGTCCTAACTGTTGGTGATTTTAATATATAGATAGACAGTCACAGCGAACAAGATGCATTGGGATTGGCGAGACATTCTGAACTCTACTGGAGTTAGACAACACGTGTCAGGACCGACTCATTGCCGTAATCATACTCTAGATCTAATATTGTCACATGAAATAGATGTTGATGCCGTTGAAATTCTGCAGCAGAGCGATGACACCTCAGATCATTATCTAGTCTCGTGTAAACTTCATTTAGCCAAGGCAGCAAAGCCGACTCCGTGTTATAAATGTTAGATCTATCACTTCTGCTACTAAAGATTGCTTTATCAATAATCTTCCTAATCAGTTTCATCTCCTCAGAATCCCAGATAGCTTAGAAGAACTTGATTTTGCAACAGAAACTTTTAACTCTCTCTTTTCCAGCACTTTAGACACAGTTGCTCCTCTGTGCTTTTAAGAAGATTACAAGAACATAGTCCAACGCCGTGGCACAACGAGCACACTCAGGCCCTTAAGAGAGTAGCCAGAAAAATGGAGCGCAACTGGAAGAAAACAAAACTAGAGGTGTTTCGGATTTCGTGGAGAGAGCACGATTGCGTACAGAAAAGTCTTAAAAACTGCTAGATCTGCTTATTTTTCAACTCTCTTAGAAGAAAATGCAAGGCTGGAAGCTTACACTGCTATTTTGAACCAATAATCGGAACAAAAGGCAGTTGAAGGATGACGTGTATAATTCAAATATTTATTTATATTAATTAATCTGACTCCATTAAAGTTGTTGTTATTCTTTAACCTCTTATTCTTTAAAGGTAAAGGTCTTTCTTAGAACTGGTACGGAAAAAACAAAGGATTTAACCTGAACGTTTAGATAATGAAAGTTATAATCATTTTAGCTTTCAACATCATCAGCGATAAAAGGAAAGATTCTCAAAGCCTTTAAAGCAGGTTAAGTCATTTATTAAGTTACATGTTTAAATATTCAGACAGTAGAATGGAACAACATACTGTATAGAAAACTTTATTGTAACAAATAATGGACTGTTGTGCAGAAGAGGCCGTAAAAGCCTTTCTCATAGTTTGAGGTTACGCACCGGTGTGTGGGAGTGGCGGGGTTAAAGCCTTTCTCCCAGATCAACAGTTACCTTTCCTTCTTATACCCTGAGCAAAGCATTGTTAAACATGAGTGTAATGCCAACACCGAACATGACCGACAGGAAACCGAAAGATGAGGCAAATGGGTAGTGATCAAGAGGGGGAGAAGAACATTCACATATTCTCCTCAATGCATGTGGAAGCAATAGTACTTAGATTGTACATTAGGATACTTTAATATCTCTATTAAGTTCCACCATTCACCATTCCAACCCTTGCACTAGATAGGCATTAGCATACTGTGATGATGAAGACCATTGTGCCATGTGCAATTCACATGTAAACCTTTAAAAGGATTTCTGAAGTATTAGGGCAGTAAAGAGTTCTGCCCATATTTGCTCCGCCCAACAAATCCCTCCTCAGGTACATTGGACCTCAGGAATTATGTGAGGTACATTTGTGAAAATTTAGGGCTGAGTGCTGCGATGGATCTCACGATTAATAATATTCCAAATTATTATACATCCTATCCAAGATATATAGATAATCCCGTGGTAACTATAAAGCACACTTATAGTCGTGTCCTCAAGAGTTTTGAGATCAGTCTATACGGATTTGTGTTCTATTATAAAGATAATAGATTTCCCCTCTGTATTATAAGTCTACATTTTGTGGTACTCTTAAACCTTTGCTCGCCATACAACAATCATATATATAATCTCAATACATATACACTGTCATACGCTGCCTCTTTGGCTAGGCTTAAAGGTCCCATGACATGGGGTTATTATATTATTTTAAAATGTTTCCTGGGTTGCCCTTATAATGTTAGTATGTTTTTTAGATAAAAAATAGTCATAATTT
This sequence comes from Phoxinus phoxinus, assembly GCF_949152265.1. Taxonomy (NCBI): domain Eukaryota; kingdom Metazoa; phylum Chordata; class Actinopteri; order Cypriniformes; family Leuciscidae; genus Phoxinus; species Phoxinus phoxinus. Next base: position 2,054,793 of record NC_136876.1, read on the forward strand.
AGAAACAAAAGGCATTTTTCCTAGCCCAGTTTTAGCCTCTGTTTTGAACGCTCTGTTTGAAGGGGCGTGTCTGTGTGAGACTTCAGTGTAACCGGCCACTGCTGTGATTGGCTGACATGCTTGCATATGAAATAGCTACTTATTACATGTGAAACTCTCTCGAATACTTTTACTACAGTTATTATACGTTTTTACTATTACAGCTATCGAGATTAACAAATCGTCAGAAGTTTTTAAAGTATTTAGATCTATTCCCATCACATAAAATGTTGCCGTGATGAGCATTGCGCAAGCAGATGAGTCTGTTATTGATCGCGAGAATGAAGGTCTTATCATTGCAACGCAGTTTCTGCACTCTCTCTGCTTTCACCAATGCAAACACGAGGATGTAAATACAGTAAGAGCGATCATGTGCAGTGTAACGTGCGCATTGATTTCATAACGAGTTTGGCAAGACGTGTCCAGATAAACTCGATCGCGCTGTCCATGAGAAAATGAGCTAGGAAGTAGGAACGCGTGCGCGCGATTCCTACAAATATTGTTCTTTGATCGCTTTCTGTATATAATTTATTCACAATTTAAATACGATTATTTTCATCCTACTAAAAGAAACGATGTGAAGTTGATATTTTAGTCACTGGCTTGACTTACTGAGGCATAAACAGCAGTATTGAACGATTTGAGAGAAAGATTACCTGTCTGAACTTGAACAATTACACATCAGAAAGTGTTGCTTGGTAGCTCGATCGATTTATTTTCAGACGTTCGTCGAAGCCAGCTCTATGACCCAAGTTGAGGAAACTAGTGTCGGGTCCGAGTCCACCTTTGTCGAGTCCGAGTCGAGTCCAAGTCCTTAATAACCGAGTACAAGTCCAAGTCCGAGTCCAAAGAGGGTCGAGTCGGACTTGAGTCCGAGTCCTTAACATCCGAGTCCGAGTCGAGTCCGGCCGAGTCCACAAAGATTTAAATGATTTGAAATTGACCTTTCACAAAGACCCGCCCCTCTTGGTTACTGTTGCTACGTCCGACAAGCCATTCCTCTCTCACTCCACATGTTCTCGGTCGGAGCAAAGAGGACACTAACAATGTGCCAACAGACAAGACAGAGCAGGGTACTTTTGGTTTGAAATAAAGTCTCAGCTTTCAATTTTTTTTTTTTTTTATGAAATTCAAACGATAAATACTGTTTTGTGGTGCTTTAATGTGTAGGCCTCAGTTCAAGCAGCACGTGAACTGATAATCTCTTCTAGTTATAGCACAAATTTCTAAAAAAGAAATCAATACACACTATTTTTCAAGTTCAAGTCCACTGCCTTTAATCTACTAACTGATTTGGTTTGTTTGTCGAACAAAAATGGCGTGTATCTGCATTATAATTGGTCAGATTACCTGTCAATCCAATCCCGGCGAAAGGTCTCAACACTGAGCTCTTAAATTAATATTTTAAACCTTACAAAATGATTGCAATGTATAGTTACAGTCATACGTTTACCTATTGTACATCTTTTAGAATCTGCAAGGTAATGCTTAATAATGCAACACGATGCCAGGGGTAAACTTTTGAGCAAGATGATGATGTTTCAATTTTTCTTATTGTGTTGTACATGCTAATATCTTATTTAGCCTCTGAAGGGTTGGACTAAATTAATGAATGCATTTTTAAACAAATAAGACCAATTTACACCAATGATCCAGTTCAAAAGTTTACACCTCTTGGCTCTTAACGGATGCTTCCTTCTTGTGCATCACTAAATGTTTGCAGGGTTTGTAAAAGTTGTGTATGAGTCCCTCAGTTGTCACCAGTGTGAAAGTATGGATCTTACAATCATAGTCACTGCTAGTAAGGAGTCAAATATGCAGAAGATGCTGGAAAAGCAAAGAATGTGCAGGAGCTGGAGGATTTTTCCTCAACCATTAAAAAAAAAAGAAAAGAAAAAAAAGTTGTGGATCATTCAGGTAATGACACAATATTAAAATCGAGCCTATGTAATTTGTCTTTATTTTGTGTTTGTATTTTATTTAGGCTATTAAACATCTGTTATGTGAAAAAGCTTTTTCAGGGCAGTACTAAATAGAAACAATGTGTATGATCCGTCTTATTAAAAAACATATAAAAATAACATTTTGGAGATTCTGCAAGGAGTATGTAAACTTATGACTAAAGTATAAATGCAACAAAAATGATAACATTATCAGACGCCAAAATGTTGCTATGGTTAACACGTTCTTATGTTGCTATGTGTCAAATCATCGCAATTTCATGACTCAAAGGACAAAAATTAAGTGGATTCAATCCCACATTTAAATGCAGTTATCACTCTTTATAATTTACAGTGTGAACGTAACCACTGGTCCTCTAGAAGTATGAAAAACAAAACTATTTAGATTGTCAACAGCGCTCCCTTAAAGCCATCACTTACCGCGTTCGGCACCCTCCCTAAAACTCTCGTCATAAACACTGACTGAAGTTGTCCGCACTGCACAGTGAATATCTTATTTATATTGCGTCTAGAGAGACTTTGTTGTTTATGAGGGGATTTGCGAAAGGATAAAGCTCGTGGTGATTCTAAACATACATTTTTGAGCGAATTATTCGCATGCGGACTCTAAAACGCCTCTGATTTGCCACTGTGTTTATGCACTTAACTGTGATTGGCTACAATGCTCAACGCTGAAACAACGTTGTTTCGTTTCGTTTTTGAATGAAAAAAATTCACAAAATTTCGTTTTGTGTCATCCAGTGCCCGGACTCGACTGGACTCGGACATTTTTCCGAGTCTAAAATGTCCCGAGTCCGTGTCAAGTCCGAGTACAAATTCATTCGAGTGCGTGACAAGTCCGAGTCCATTCAAAATTGGACTCGAGACCGGACTCGAGTCCGAGTCCGAGTTCGAGTACCCCAACTCTAGAGGAAACAGTCGTCGGTGAAATGTGTGCCGCAGACATGCAAAACTTTGGGGAGTTGTGTCGGCGCATTTCCAGAGAAAATGAAATGAATCCACTGGTTCTTCTGGGGCTTGGATGAAGGAACTAAAAAAAGGCTTCGGTGTTCATTTGTACATCCAATTATTGAGCAATTATTATGCTTCACTCGCTCAAAAGCCATGATATCTCCCGTGGACAAACTAAAATCGCGCGCACGCGTTCCTACTTCCTAGCTCATTTTCTCATGCGGGAAATATTCTCTGGGCGGGCAAAGCAGAGAAAGGGGAGGTAACATTTCCTCCGTATGACGTCATACGGAGGAGATTCAAGATCAGCCCGATTGAGCTTCCACTTTCTCAAAGGCAGAGAAAGATAGCAAAAGCTCGATTTACACCGATTGAAATTTCTAGAAATTTGGGGACCATATAAAGGCTAGGGGAACTCATATTAATGTTAAAAAACCTCAAAAAGTGAAAATTTCATGTCATGGGACCTTTAAAGGATTAGTTCACTTTTTAAAAAACTTTTGCTGATAATTTACTCACCCCCATGTCATCCAAGATGTCCATGTCTTTCTTTCTTCAGTCGAAAAGAAATTAAGGTTTTTGATGAACACATTCTAGGATTTTTCTCCATGCAATGTAATGTATTGGGTACCAAACGGTTCAAGGTCAAAATGACAGTTTTAGTGCAGCTTCAAATGGCTTTAAACGACACCAGACGATGCATAAGGGTCTTATCTTGCGAAACGATCGCTCATTTCAAAAATAAATAAAAAAGTTTAAGTTTTATAAGCACAAATGCTCGCCTTGCTCTGTTGTGTGATGCACGTTTGTAACGCAATTACGCAATTACGTGCAAAAGGTCACGGTTGAAGTAGCCGGAAGTAACGGTACATTTACATTTACATTTATTCATTTAGCTGACGCTTTTATCCAAAGCGACTTACAATTGTTATATATGTCAGAGGTCGCACGCCTCTGGAGCAAATAGGGGTTAAGTGTCTTGCTCAGGGACACATTGGTGTCTCACAGTGGATTCGAACCCGGGTCTCTCACACCAAAGGCATGTGTCTTATCCATTGCGCCATCACCACCCAGTGACTGGTGCAGTGACTGGTACAGAGTCAGTGTTTACCAATGTGAGGAAGGAGAAACATATACACATATTCAAATGTCTTTTTGTCAGTTTATTTTTTTAAATGCCCATTTCGTGTGCGTATCCTGGGTGTATTAATATTATAAAGGCTAAAATAACTTTTTCGTCAGGACAGAAATTTGTAACTTTTCATAGATTTCCTATACACAATCCTGAGCGATTGAAACTGTGTCTGCTCGCGCTGCACTTGGATATCAACACACCTGCACATGCTATAATAAGTAATAGAGTGTGCAGTGATCACTTTTTCAACGATGATTTCAAACCCTCCCAGCAAGGAGATCGCCGTTATCTGAAAATGTCGGCTGTGCCCAGTACGTTTTTACAGCAAACGGAGGTAACTGTTATGCTTTTTTTTTTTTTTACTATATTAGATGTATTGACGTGTTTTTCTCGTCAATGTGTTTCATAACGTGTGAATGTTTATCACTAATATCTTCCTATTATTATAGACGTGTTAAAATGTTGTTTTGTTTACTCCTAAGAATCTGTCTAGTGGAAATCTAGAGTCCCTAGCAAAAGACAATAGCGCTGAGCTGGAGGTCCAGGAAACAGGAGAGTTTTTGGCTAATGTTCCACACTCAACACCAGTAAATCGTCCGACATCGTTGTTTTACCTTTTAATAACTTTTTTTGTTAACGGCGTTTGACTTAGTTTGCGCGTTCAACTTGTAAACACTGACTCTGTACCGTTACTTCCGGCTACGTCAACCGTGACCTTTTGAACGTAATTGCGTATTACGTGACGTTACAAACGTGCATCACACAACAGAGCAAGGCGAGCATTTGTGCTTATAAAACTTAAACTTTTTTATTTATTTTTGAAATGAGCGATCGTTTCGCAAGATAAGACCCTTATGCATCGTCTGGTGTCGTTTAAAGCCATTTGAAGCTGCACTAAAACTGTCATTTTGACCTTGAACCGTTTGGTACCCAATACATTACATTGCATGGAGAAAAATCCTAGAATGTTTTCATTAAAAACCTTAATTTCTTTTCGACTGAAGAAAGAAAGACATGGACATCTTGGATGACATGGGGGTGAGTAAATTATCAGCAAAAGCTTTTTAAAAAGTGAACTAATCCTTTAATGATCAATCAAATCTCATAGTGATTATTCTTTTTATCATAAGAATGCTCACCCTTCTTGTCACTCTTCAAGTAGGATCTCCCTGATCCGGATAGAAGAAGAAAAACCCGTACTCAAAAAATCCAAGGTCCAGTCAGATGATTATAATAATAAATGTTTAACAATATTTATTAAAAGAATCAAAATGAAAAAGGAATACTTGTTACAGATTATAATAGAATACTAACTAACAGATAGATACTAGCTAAGCTTCAATGGCTTCTTGCATCTGGCACGCTGGAGATCCAGATCTTTGTTAGCAAGGAAGAGCGACGAGTCTGTCTGATCCTTCCTCCTTTATAGCCCATTTTTCGGCTGTACTTCAGCAAATAATAGCAGAATGCTTTTAGTTAGCAGCAACAGTTTTTAGTAGCGACAGCAGATTTTAATCTAAATATGCAGGGTGTGCCTGTCTTTGAGCAAGCATACTTATTGCAAGCAGTGGGCTTGGTATTTAGCAGCAGTAGCAGGCGAGGCCGTGGTTTGCATCCGGTCTCTAATGACCGTAGCCTGTCTTTCGCAAGCGTGGCTGTGGCAGTTGACCTGACTGAGGGCTATAGAGCTACACAGTAATTTCTTCATTCAACATTGCATTTCAAACCGTTACATTTCCACACAGTAATTTCTTTATTCAGCATGACATTTCAGATGGTTATATTCTTTAACAGACCAGATAATTCTCCTACTTTGGTTGTCACATACTGGGCTGTAGTTTTCTTATTATGACCTTTTCTGGTCTTCTTTCGAGATGGGGCCCAAGAGGAAGTGAGTGAAGTGCCACCCACACATGATGTTCCTATCACAGTACATTGAAGAAGTGTCTCCATTGACATAGTAGCACAGAGTAATGATGATAATTGTCAAGGATGCTGAGAAGATACACACACAGAACGCCTACTCCCATCAGGTGTAGGCTTAGTCAGATGATCATGTGGAGACACTTGTCAGGAACTTTGTCCATATAGCAATTCTTCTTCTTTTATGTCCATCGATGGCTTTGGCAAGCCGAACAAGATCTCTAGTGTCTGTGGTGGTCTGCTCCTTCTCATGGCATCTTCAACTCTCTGCTGTTCATGTCCCACAGTGAAGTTGCCTTTACCTTCAAGTAGAGAAAATGACTTGCAGAGTTACGTTGTTAGGCACCGTAGTATTCCACATAATAACTCGATCTCTGATGACAACAGAGATGGCATATTTTGATTGAATAATGAGATGAGGTGTAGAAAACAAAAAGGAAAATGAGAAAAGATTGCGGTGGATATGAGGTGACCAAATAAAACCAGTTGACTATCAGGAGACACGGGAGGGGTTCCCGTGTCTTTAAAGGGGCAAACATGGAAATTGTGTCAAAAAGAAAAGGTTTAGAATCTCTAGTACCGTTACATGAAACATAAATAAATTGCCTTAAAGAAAATCAACAAGTGTTGTTTTCAAACCTTCTCTGATAGTAGGAGCATCAACAAAATATTTAGTGAAACCAAATTCAGAAACTTGATGAACTTCAATCAATTGTTGATGTAATTAACAGTAAAGACCTAAAAAAAAACTAAAAATGTCTCAAATGAAAAGTAAATGAAAAGCCCACGGTGTTACTGTAAGATGGCAAAAAACAAAGATGCAAAAATAGACAAAAGCAAAAATGAAATACTGATCATTTGAAACCTTCCTTCTGCTCTTGATGTTCTTTCTACCCGTATTTTGAAACAAATGTTTGATACGGTTGGAACATGTTTGGTGTCTTTTCTGAATAAATGCTTGAGCACAGGGACTATCCCTGATATACTAAAACAAGCTACTGTTACACCTCTTCTCAAGAAACCTTCACTTGATGATAGGGATTTTAATAATTTTCTACCTATTTCGACCCTTCCTTTTATTACAAAAGCATTGGAGAAAACAGTTCTCAATCAACTCCAGTCTTTTCTTAGCTCAAATCAAGTTCTTGAAACTTTCCAGTCTGGTTTAAAGCCTCCTCACAGCACCGAGTCTACTTTATTAAGGGTTTCTAATGATATACTGTTAGCGACTGACTCTGGTGACCCTGTGATCATAATACTGTTAGACTTAAAGGACAAGTTCGGTATTTTACACTTAAAGCCCTGTTTACAGATCGTATCTGATGAAATAGAACGGTTAAGATTAAAATTTGGACACATGCTCCTGTCCCGAGAATTTTAGTTTTATTTAGCGTTTGTGGACCTATTTTGCCAAACGCGTCACACCCAGATTCTTCCGTTGAGAGCTTGAATAATAGACACCAGTTGGTGGCGATAATGCACCTTTGCCAATTGCAAGCAAACCGCTGGCATTTCATTGAATACACAGAAGAAGCAGAAGAAGAAGCGGCGGAGGAATACCGTACCTCACACAGCACACTAAATACAAGTCAATGGAGTTGGACAAACACTACGATTAAACCTGTTGGAATGCATCTTTTTCAGCGATTTTTTTTGGGACCGTATCAGTGAACACCCCTGACCACTCGGTGAGTTTCACGTCTTTGTAAACGAAAGTTTAATGTGTTTTAGGAAGGAATCTGCCAGTGCACCTAGACAACCATTGTGAGGGTGGGGGAAGCTAAATAAAACTAAAATTCTCGGGACAGGAGCATGTGTCCAAATTTTAATCTTAACCGTTCTATTTCATCAGATACGATCAGGGCTAAACAGGGCTTTAAGTGTAAAATACCGAACTTGTCCTTTAACCTCGGCCTTTGATACAGTTGATCATAAAACTCTCTTATACACCGACTAGAATATTTTGTAGGCATCCAGGGAACTGTCCTCAGTTGGTTTATATCTTATTTAACAAATAGAAGTTTCTCTGTCAAACTGGGTCATTTTTCTTCCTCGCCAGCCCAACTCTCCTGTGGAGTGCCACAGGGGTCTATTCTCACACCCATTCTTTTTTCCCTGTATTTGCTTCCTCTGGGCTCCATTTTCAGAAAGCATGGTGTATCATTTTACTGCTAGGCAGATGATACACAAATTTATTTGCCTCTGAAATGCAACAAAGATACTGCTCTGAAATCTCTTTTTGCATGCCTAGAAGAAGTAAAAATATGGTTCTCTCAAAATGTCTTATTTTTGAATAAATCCAAAACCGAGGTTATAGTCTTTGGCCCCCATGACAACTATAATAGCAGTAACATCGATCTGGATTATCTTTATCCAACTTCATCTTGCATTAAGAATGTAGGTGTTCTCTGGGATCAGAACCTCAAATTTGATAAAACAAATAAATGCGGTGATTAGTTCTTGTTTTTTTCCAGCTACGTCTTCTCTCTAAGATCAAATCCTCCCTTTCTGAGAAAACCTTAGAAAGTGCTGTCCATGCGCTCATTACATCACGGTTGGATTATTGCAACTCTCTATACTATGGCATACCCAAACACTATTGCTCGTCTCCAATTAGTACAAAATGCTGCTGCAAAGTTCCTCAAAAGAAAATTTGATTATGTTTATCCTTTCTTAAAATCACTGCATTGGCTACCTGTGCATTTTAGAATTGAGTTAAAAATTCTTCTTTTTGTTTTTAAATCCATAAATAATCTGGCACCGAGCTATTTTTTTGAGCTACTCTGTCCACACAATCCCACACGAAACCTGAGGTCTGGTGATCAGAGACTTCTGGCTGTCCCCAGATCACGGTTAAAGAATAGAGGGGAACAGAGCCTTTGCGATTGCTGGCCCTAGGCTGTGGAACAGCCTTCCGGTTTACATCAGAGCGGAGAACTCTGTGTGTAGAGAGCTAAACGTCTGACTGTATTTAGCTGTGTGTTTGTGAGACCATGCTCCACCCTAAGGTGACAAAGGTTGCTGTTGACAATTGTGATGCAAATTTGGTCCTGTTGCTGCAACAGGGAGCCCATGAACATCTCTGTTTAGTGAGATGGGGAGTGAGACTCGTGATCAGGTTGTAATTGGGCTCAAATTACTTTTCACCTAGGTTTGTTACTAGAGCATGGTAAAAGACAAAGTTGTGAGAAAAGCATCTACATGGTTAATGCAACTGTGAAACATATTGAAGCCGTGTGGCGTTTATGTGCTCCTGTGTATAGTTTAACTCCAGCGTCCAAAATTGTTATCTCAGTAAGAGTTTTCGATGGACTACTACAACAGCCATCTGAGCAGCCTCCTGGACCTCCTTGCCCCTGTTAAAACAAGAACAGTCACCTTCACCCACTCAGCACCCTGGTTCACAGATGGGCTTCGTAAGATGAAGGCAGCAGGGCGGGTCCTTGAGCGGCGTTTCAGAGCCTCTGGCCTCACTGTCCACAAACAAATCTACCGGGAGCAACAACAAAAATATGCACAGTCCCTCAAAGAGGCAAGGTCACAGTTTTACTCCGATGCCATCAGAAACAGCCCAGGAAATTCCAAGCAGCTTTTTTCCACTATAAACCACCTTCTCAAACCACAATCGCCCCCACTTACTGCCGTTACAGAAGAGCAGTGCAATAAATTCATGGATTTCTTCACGTCAAAAACTGCACATATTCGCTCTGCCCTTTCTGGTCCTCCCACCCAAACTGTTCCCCCAACATATACCGTCTCCCAACCCCTAAACTGCTTTCCTGAGGTTTCATCAGAAGAGGTGCAGAACATCATCAGGAAGATGAAAACTCCACCTGTCCCTTGGACCTTCTCCCAACCTCCCTGGTAAAAACTCATAGCACTGTCCTAAGTCCCCTGATCACTGCTGTTATAAATCATTCCCTCAAAACTGGTCACGTTCCCCGTCATTAATAAAAAGCCATTATCACACCACTGCTAAAAAACCCACTCTTGATAGGCCCCTATAGGCCCATCTTAAATCTCCCCTTCATATCAAAAGTACTTGAGAAAGCAGTTGCCAGCCACCTTCAGGACCACCTCATATATAATAACCTCTTTGAAAAATTCCAGTCAGGTTTCCGCTCTGCTCACAGCACAGAGACTGCCCTCGTTAGAGTCACAAACGACCTCCTCATATCATCTGATGCTGGCTCTCCCTCCCTCCCTCCTCATCCTCCTGGACCTTTCTGCTGCATTTGATACTGTCGACCATGGCATTCTTTTAAACTGGCTCCACCTCACCACTGGACTAAATGACACTGCACTCAGTTGGTTCAGATCATACCTCACAAACCAGAGAGATTACATTTCCCTGGGCCACTCCAAATCAAATCCACACACAGTTACATGCAGGGTGTCCCCCAGGGGTCAGTCCTTGGCCCCATCCTCTTCATTCTCTACCTCACCCCCCTTGGCCAAATCATCAGCCGTCACAAAATCTCATTCCACTGCTATGCCGGCCAGTTAATAATACCTAGATATCAAAATCGACTGCTGGCGGTAGATCCTTTTCCTATTTAGCACCAAAACTCTGAAACAGTCTTCCTACCATTATCCGGGAAGCAGACACACTCTGACAGTTCAAAGCTAGATTAAAAACAAATCTCTTTGACCTAGCATTCACATAATGCATTATAGACTTCTATAACTCAAATGTTAGGCTGCATAGATTAGGTCAGCCGGAACTGGGAACACTTCCCTTAAATCCTGATGTACTCGTTACATTATAAGAAGAATGGCATCTACGCTAATTTTAGTGTCTTTGTTTATCCTGAGGTTTTCCCGCAGCCTGCCGGATCCAGACCATATCCAGTACTGACGAAGGACCTTCGCCTGGACCCGATGACAACGCAGTGCTGAAGTGCCGACTAGCCTCTCCCTATGGAGGATCCCTTTACCACTCTACAGATAAAGCATTGTGGAAAATTTGCGTATCTACCCCGTAGTGATAAAATAAAATAAAATTCTGTATCAAATTTATAGGCAGGACAAGTAGTTTGTTAAGGCTTGGTTTGTAGAGAATTACAAACATGCGCACATATATTCAAACGCACAAAACTATAGAATTAATTATTGATGCGCACGTGAGTGCCATCTGCGTTTCTCACAGGTTCACGTTTAAAGTCTGTGTAGAGTGAACAATGTCGTCTTAGCGGCCCCTGATTTAATAACAAATTATCCTTTCGACGGAAGTGAATCAATCAAAACTAACTTTAGCTGGAAAATAACTATTCAAGAACTGCTATAAAGCCAAAACATCTGTTACCTTAAATTATATGTTTATCTCTGTAAAGCAGCTTTGAAACAATCTACATTGTTAAAAGCACTATATAAATGAAGATGACTCAACTTGGCTATGCCGATGACATACAGCTCTATGTACATGCCACAGCTGAAACCACACCCTCACAGTCATCCCCATCAAAACTCAGCACCTGTCTGGAGGAGATAAAGGTATGGATGGAGTGCATCAACGTTCCCCTCTCATCAACAGTCACTAATCTTGGTGTAAAAATTGACGCCCAACTCACTTTTGAAGCTCATATAAATCACCTATGCAAGACCTCTTTCTACCACCTCCGTAACATCTCCAAACTCCACCCCATTCTCACCCTTTCTGATGCCGAAAAACTGGTTCATGCCTTTGTCTTCTCCAGACTGGTCTACTGCAACGCACTTCTCATTGGGATTCCTGGAAGGAGTCTGCAGAGGCTTCAGTACATCCAAAACTCTGCAGCTAGGATCCTGATGAGAGTGCGGAAACATGAGCACATTACCCCCATTCTTCACTCACTCTACTGGCTTCCCATCACCACCAGGATTGAGTACAAGGTTTCACTCCTCACACATCAATGCATCCATGGACATGCCCGCTCCTACCTCAAAGAACTTATCAACCCACAAACCACAACCCGTTCCCTCCGTTCCACTCACTCAAACCTCCTCCACATACTCAGAACCAGACTCAGGACAATGGGAGATAGGGCCTTTTGTACTGCTGCCCCGCATCTGTGGAATGGCCTCCCTGACTCCTTGAAGGCACCTCAATAATAATAGTAATGTAGTATTTTTATTATTATAGATGCATTTGAGCTTTGGTTACTTGCAGAGTGCTGGCTTCTGTCATTAGAGTGTGATCGTCTGCGTTTTATGAAATAGGGTGGAGGTCTGCCTCTGCCCAGTGACCAGCACTTTTCCTCTGTATGGCCTGTTTTGTGACAGGAATTACAGAATCTGTTCAGTTTGGCTTTCTGAATAACACAGCTACCTCACCATGCATTTGTTTGCATGACTCAATTTTTGTTGGCAGCTGACAAAACCTTTGGATGTATTTTGTGCTGGAGAAGCACCACACGAGCGATTGCTGCACACGCGGCCCTGCATAAATTAACAAGTTAATACCTGTAGATATCAATCACGCGGCCCTGCATTTGTAAGCTGTGGTGAGAGTTGGTACTGCTCTCAGGTCCTGAATAGCCCCAAGTATCGCTGTGTCAAGGTAGCTGTCAGGTCAGAATTAGGATTTTTATTTTTTTTGCATTGATCTGAACGGACAAATTACACATTCCTGTCGGTTGAACGAGTTAATAGATATCAATCAATCAACAAAGTGTCCTGTGCTCAGCACACACCGGCTATAGGTGGAGAGGAGAGATTTGGCTATAGGGTGATGTGTGGCTAACTTACACAGAACAGACTTTGTTGCTCAGCACATGGAAATAAACTACTTACCGTGATCTCAGACTGTGTTTAACTGCTGTGGATCCTCTCGTGTCTTTTCAGAGATGATGAGTGACTGAATCTCTTGTCACAGTGTGAACACTTGTAAGGTTTTTCTCCAGTGTGAATTCTCTGGTGCAGTTTTAAACGGTTTTCTGTAGTAAAAGTCTTCTCACACTCAAAGCACATGTACTCTCTCACACCAGTGTGAGTTTTCTCATGTGCATGTAAAGTGTGCCGTCGTGAAAAACTCTTTCCACACACAGAACATGAATGCGGCTTCTCCTTCGTATGAACTGTCAGGTGTCTCTTCAGGACTGATGCTCTAAGAAATTTTTTGCTGCACTGATCACATGAGAACGGCTTCTCTCCGGTGTGGATCATCATGTGAACATCGAGAGAACATTTGTATGTGAAACAGTTTCCACACTGATGGCATACATGCGGATTCTCTCCAGTGTGGATCCTCATGTGTATCTTCAGGTCATGTTTAACAAAGAAACTTTTCCCGCACTGATCACACGTGTGCTTCTCTCCAGTGTGGATCATCTCATGTATTTTCAGATTTGCTAACTGACTGAATCTCTCGTCACAGTGTGAACACTTGTAAGGTTTTTCTCCAGTGTGGATCCTCTCATGTGTTTTCAGATGTGATGAGTGACGGAATCTCTTGTCACAGTGTGAACACTTGTAAGGTTTTTCTCCAGTGTGGATCCTCTCATGTGATCTCAGATGTGCTGACTGATTGAATCTCTTGTCACAGTGTAAACACTTGTAAGGTTTTTCTCCAGTGTGAATTCTCTGGTGCAGTTTTAAATTGTCCGCTGTAGTAAAAGTCTTCTCACACTCAAAGCACATGTACTCTCTCACACCAGTGTGAGTTTTCTCATGTGCATGTAAAGTGTGCCGTCGTGAAAAACTCTTTCCACACACAGAACATGAATACGGCTTCTCCTTCGTATGAACTGTCAGGTGTCTCTTCAGGTGTGATGCCTTAAGAAATGTTTTGCCGCATTGATCACATGTGAACGGCTTCTCTCCGGTGTGGATCCTCATGTGAACATTAAGGTGTGATGATTGACTGAATCTCTTCCCGCACTGATCACATGAGAACGGCTTCTCTCCAGTGTGGATCCTCATGTGAACATTAAGTCTTTGTTTGCTTGAGAAATTGTTTCCACACTGATCACACGTGTGCAGCTTCTCTCCAGTGTGGATCCTCTCATGTGTTTTCAGATCTGCTGACTGACTGAATCTCTCGTCACAGTGTGAACACTTGTAGCGTTTTTCTCCAGTGTGGATCCTCTCATGTGTTTTCAGAGATGATGAGTGACTGAATCTCTTGTCACAGTGTGAACACTTGTAGCGTTTTTCTCCAGTGTGGATCCTCTCATGTGTTTTCAGATGTGCTGACTGATTGAATCTCTTGTCACAGTGTGAACACTTGTAAGGTTTTTCTCCAGTGTGAATTCTCTGGTGCAGTTTTAAAATGGCCGCTGTAGTAAAAGTCTTCTCACACTCAAAGCACATGTACTCTCTCACACCAGTGTGAGTTTTCTCATGTGAATGTAAATATGGCAGCCGTGAAAAACTCTTTCCACACACAGAACATGAATACGGCTTCTCCTTTGTATGAACTGTCAGGTGTGTCTTCAGGTGTAAAGCACTAGGAAATGTTTTTCCACATTGATCACATGTGAACGGCTTCTCTCCGGTGTGGATCCTCATGTGAACATTAAGGTGTGATGATTGACTGAATCTCTTCCCGCACTGATCACATGAGAACGGCTTCTCTCCGGTGTGGATCCTCATGTGAATCTCAAGATTAGATTTGGTCGTAACGCTCTTTCCACACTGAGTGCAGGTGAAAGATTTCTTGGCTCTTCTTTTCTTTAAAAATGTCTGTTTAGTCTTTGAGCGACTCATGGGTTTTCCTCCAGGTTGGACATGATGTTCCTCCTCCACTTCTCTCAGTTCTTCACCCTCTTCTTCCACTTCACTCAGTTCTTCACTCTCCTCCTCCACTTCACTCAGTTCTTCACTCTCCTCGCTCTCTTCCATCGGGTCTGACAGGAAAGAAACAATATATCATTTAAATTATCAGTACATCAAAATATTTATCTTCAAAGAGAGAAATATAAAGTGAAAGGACATGAAAGTGAGCCCTGATGTAATGGTAGAAAGTAGACAACTGTTATAAAATATTATGATAATTTCATGCCTTTTTATGCCTTTTCAACCCCTCCTTGAACTGCCACCTTAACTCTGGGGACGTGGAACGTCACCTCGCTGACAGGGAAGGAGCCTAAGATTGTGCGGGAGGTTGAGAGGTTCCGACTAGAGATAGTTGGAATCACCTCTACGCACGGCTTGGGCTCTGGAACCACACTCCTTGAGAGAGGATGGACTCTTCACCACTCTGGAGTTGCCCATGGTGAGAGGCGGCGGGCTGGTGTGGGTTTGCTTATAGCCCCCCAGCTCAGCCGCCATGTGTTGGAGTTTATCCCGGTGAACGAGAGGGTCGTTTTCCTGCGCCTACGGGTCGGGGATAGGTCTCTCACTGTTGTGTGTGCCTACGGGCCAAATGGCAGTGCAGAGTACCCGGCCTTCTTGGGGTCTCTAGGAGGGGTGCTGAAAAGTGCTCAGACTGGGGACTCTGTCGTTCTACTGGGGGACTTCAACGCCCACGTGGGCAGCGACAGTGACCCCTGGAGGGGCGTGATTGGGAGGAACGGCCCCCCTGATCTGAACCCGAGCGGTGTTCAGTTATTGGACTTCTGTGCCAGTTACAGTTTGTCCATAACGAACACCATGTTCAAGCATAAGGGTGTCCATCAGTACACGTGGCATCAGGACACCCTAGTCCGTAGGTCGATGATCGACTTTGTGGTCGTTTCATCTGACCTCCGGCCATATGTCTTGGACACTCGGGTGAAGAGAGGGGCGGAGCTGTCAACTGATCACCACCTGGTGGTGAGTTGGATCTGATGGCGGGGGAGGAAGCTGGACAGACTCTGCAGACCCAAGCGTACTGTAAGGGTCTGCTTGGAACGTTTGGCCGAGTCTCCTGTCAGAGAGGAGAGCTCCCACCTCCGGTAGAGGGGAGTAATTTTAATAGCCAGATTTTCCGGTGCCTGTTGAGGCGGCAATCCCCGAACCTGGTGGTGGACACAGGAAGTAAAGGATGCCGTCAAGCTGAAGGAGTCCTATCGGGCCTGGTTGGCTTGTGGGACTCCTGAGGCAGCTGACGGGTACCGGCAGGCCAAGCGAACTGCAGCCCGGGTGGTTGTGGAGGCAAAAACTCGGGCCTGGGAGGAGTTCGGTGAGGCCATGGAGAAGGACTACCGGCTGGCCTCGAAGAGATTCTGGCAAACCGTCCGGCGCCTCAGGAGAGGGAAGCAGTGCCCCACCAACGCTGTTTACAGTGGAGGTGGGCAGCTGTTGACCTCAACTGGGGATGTCATCGGACAGTGGAAGGAATACTTAGAGGATCTCCTCAATCCCGCCGTCACGTCTTCCATTGAGGAAGCAGAGGCTGAGGGCTCGGAGGTGGACTCGTCCATCACCCAAGCTGAAGTCACCGATGGTAATCAAAAAACTCCTCGGTGGCAAGGCACAAGGGGTGGATGAGATCCACCCCCGAGTACCTCAAGTCTCTGGATGTTGTGGGGCTGTCTTGGCTGACACATCTCTGCAGCATCGCATGGCGTTCTGGGACAGTACCTCTGGGATGGCAGACTGGTGTGGTGGTCCCTCTTTTTAAGAAGGGGGACCGGAGGGTGTGTTCCAACTACAGGGGATCACACTTCTCAGCCTCCCCGGGAAAGTCTATGCCAGGGTAGTGGAGAGGAGAATACGGCCGATAGTAGAACCTCGGATTCAGGAGGAACAGTGCGGTTTTCGTCCCGGCCGTGGAACATTGGACCAGCTCTATACCCTCTCCAGGGTGCTGGAGGGTTCATGGGAGTTTGCCCAACCAATCCACATGTGCTTTGCGGATCTGGAGAAGGCATTCGACTGTGTCCCTCGAGGCGGCCTGTGGAGGGTGCTCCGGGAATATGGGGTCCGGGGTCCTTTGCTAAGGGCTGTCTGTTCCCTATACGACCGGAGCAGGAGCTTGGTTCGCAATGCCAGCAGTAAGTTAGACTTGTTCCTGGTGCATGTTGGACTTCGGCAGGGCTACCCTTATCGCCGGTTCTGTTCATAATATTTATGGACAGAATTTCTAGGCTCAGCCAGGGGCTGGAGGGTGTTGTGTTCGGGGACCACACGATTTCGTCTCTGCTCTTTGCGGATGATGTTGTCGTGTTGGCCCCTTCAGACCAGGACCTTCAGCATGCACTGGGATGGTTTGCAGCCGAGTGTGAAGCAGCTGGGATGAGAATCAGCACCTCCAAATCCGAGGCCATGGTCCTCAGTCGGAAAATGGTGCTTGCCCACTTCAGGTTGGTGGACTTCCTGCCTCAAGTGGAGGAGTTCAAGTATCTTGGGGTCTTGTTCACGAGTAGGGCTGCAACTAACAATTATTTTAATAATCGATTAATCTGTCGATTATTTTTTTCGATTAATCGGATAAAATAAAAATGAAAAAAAGCATTAATTTACAACCCTTTATTTAAAACCAGAACTGACAGTGCAAATTCACAGTGCAAAAACAATCTTCAGAAAGTGCACAAACAGGTTGCTCCTTGAACATCCCTGAGCTGTTAAAGTAATATATATTTTTTTTAATTGACTAACACAAAAAACATACACATGTATGATTTACATCTGCCAAATATATAAGATTTTTTTTTTTAAAGTGCACAAAAAGATGTATATTTTGTTTAAGGGACCGGAGCTGTCAGAACAATAAATCATTTTTTAGAAAAATAAAAAGCAGAAAACTTAACAGGATTTGTTTAAACGTCAGAACTTGTTCTCTACACTACACTCACAGACGCACAAACTCTCACACTCACAAAAAAATACAATGGATTGACCACCTCGTATGGTGTGTATTTTGCAGCTCATCCTTTCCGATATAGTGAAGTTTCTCTGAGTCATTTAGAGTAAAGAACGAAAAATTCAGTGCTGCAAATTGTGGAAAAAATATTCCCCTTGTAATGGTACTTGGGACAGACAAGAAAGTGTTTGTATCTTCTGTCTATCTGATTCAAATCAGTCTGCTAATTTAGTGGTAGGATTTTTTATATATATATATATTGTCCATTTATCAAACTTCCATGTCTCTTATATAGTAATTATATATTACTATTTACCAATTTACAAATGCTCGGGCACACTCTCTCTCTTGCGCGCAGACACACTCGGTCTCTCTGCGCGCACTGTCGCTCGCGCACAAACACACTTGCGCGCAGACACACTCTATTGTGCGCTCTCGGACACACTCGTTCTCTCTGCGCACACTCGCGCAAACACACTCTGTCTCTCTCGCGCACTGTCGCTCCCGTGCAGACACAGTTGCGTGCACACACGCTCGGTCTCTCTCGTGCAGTGTGTGGCTCGCTCGCGGAGTTCGTTTCGCTTTTGTCCAGTCCGGCGAGGCGCCGCTCTGCGCTCAACTAAATGTTTTTTATATACTCAAATATCTCCACGTCACGTGAGCAGACCAACTAATCAATAATGACATTCGTTGACAACGATTTTCATAATCGATTATTATCGATTAGTTGTTGCAGCCCTATTCATGAGTGAGGGAAGGATGGAACGGGAGATTGACAGACGGATCGGTGCAGCTGCTGCAGGAATGCGGTCGATGTACCGGTCTGTCGTGGTGAAGAAAGAGCTGAGCCGCAAGGCGAAGCTCTCGATTTACTGGTCAATCTACGTTCCTACTCTCACCTATGCTCATGAGCTTTGGGTCATGACCGAAAGGACAAGATCCCGGATACAGGCGGCCGAAATGAGCTTTCTCCGCAGGGTGGCTGGGCGATCCCTTAGAGATAGGGTGAGGAGCTCGGTCACTCGGGAGGAGCTCAGAGTAGAGCCGCTGCTCCTCCGCATCGAGAGGGGTCAGCTGAGGTGGCTCGGGCATCTGTTCCGGATGCCTCCTGGACGCCTTCCTGGGAAGGGAGGGACTATGTCTACGCTGGAGAGACTATGTCTTCCGGCTGGCCTGGGTGTCCCCCCGGAAGAGCTAGAGGAAGTGTATAGGGAGAGGGAAGTCTGGGCATCTCTGCTTAGACTGCTGCCCCCGCGACCCGGCCCCGGATAAGCGGAAGAAGATGGATGGATGGATTATATGTCCTTGAAACTTTCCATGAATGAGGTAAATTTATCTTCCAATTATTATTTTTAAACCATTATAGGCACGAATCCCATGTTTATTTAGCAAGAACTATTAAATATATTTGATCAATGACACAATTATCTAACATGATATTAACATTAAAATATAAAATACTGCCATGTTTTGTCACTAACTGTGAGATTGATATTTATTTTACAAAAAAAAAATTTTAATTATTAATGGGCGTTCACACTAGACTTTTCCTTCATAGACTTCCATTCATGCGCATGTGAAAGTGACACAAGCTCAAGTGAATAACCCTGTGAGAAATAACAAGCGTTTATCAAGTGGAGTGGATTGTTTATTTTTTTAATTATTATTAGTTATGTTAAATAGAGCATCTCTTAAAATTGTGACATCGTCAGGGTACTCTCAGCATGATGGGAAGACAAGAGAATAATCTCAATCCATAAAGAATAAACACCAACCTCTTTGTTCTTCAGGATCTTCAGTGTGTTTCATTCTGCAGGGTTCTGGATCACTCGTGTTCTCACTGTCCTCTTTAATAAACTCAGTCTCTGCAGATTTCAGCTCTTCCTGATGCTTTCATGCTCGTCTTCACTTGCAGCTGATGGGGATTTACAGCATTTATTGCTGAATTACTGTGGGAGGAGCTTCACTGATGATGTGATTGCAGTGGGAGGAGCTTCACTGATGATGTGATTGTAGTGGGAGGAGCTTCACTGATTATGTGATTGCAGTGGGAGGAGCTTCACTGGTGATGTGATTGCAGTGGGAGGAGCTTCACTGATTATGTGATTGCAGTGGGAGGAGCTTCACTGGTGATGTGATTGCAGTGGGAGGAGCTTCACTGATTATGTGATTGCAGTGGGAGGAGCTTCACTGATTATGTGATTGCAGTGGGAGGAGCTTCACTGATGATGTGATTGCAGTGGGAGGAGCTTTACTGATGATGTGATTGCAGTGGGAGGAGCTTCACTGATGATGAATTCCAGAGTTTGAGGAGCTGATCTGCCAAAATCAAAAGTATAAATTACTGAGTTTGTTTTTATAATAAATGGCACTTCTAAGTGTAGCTGGCGCGGTCTGCACTTCGCCGACTACTGCGTTGTGTTCTGGTGCACTGATGACAGGACACTGACGATCTTCAATCAGAATCAGTCTCTCTCAGTCAAGAAGAATGCAGACTCAGTATTTAATCGCATTCAAAAATCAGAAAATAATATACAGAAAAATTACCATTAAAAATGAACATATCGCATTAGGCTTGAGTATATCATGTGTAGGCTGTGTGTCATATTGCGTGTTATTTCTGATATTAACTATGGGTGATAACCTTAATGTTTTACATTAACATTATGCAACATGAAATAAACCATCTTCCTTTCACTAGTTAACACAGTAACATGCATGAAGCAAAATGTGTATGCTTTACATCTGGGCTGTTCAGTGCCATTGAACATCAATAAATACACAGAGGTGGGTAGTAACGAAGTACATTTACTTGAGTATATTTTTAAATGTGGGTACTTTTACTTTAACTCGAGTACATTTCTAATGAAAAAAACTGTACTTCTACTTCGTTACGTTGAGCGACGTACAACTCGTTACTTTATTTTAATTCAATACATGCGTAGTTTATTCCAAGCGCGCGGTGTCTTTTTTCTGGGCATGAGCGATGCTCAATTCACAAGTGAATCACTCCTTTGAGTCGATTCTGTTCAAAGACTTCATCAAACAAGTTGGCAGATCTGTCTAAAGCGGTTCTTGAATCAGTGTGTATGATCTGTTCAGTTTCCTGCACGCACTGAATCGTCTGAAGCGCTTTCAATTCACACTCGACTCGGAGTCGTACAGGAAGATTTAAGAACATCAGGAGCGTTGGATGAGGTGGCCGTGGACCTACAGTACAGTCAAGTGTGAAAGCAAATCTGAAAATACATCATATTTTTGCCAGCAATGAAGATCTTTATTAGTTGAACATCTTCGTATGCTGAGGACGATTCGTTCCACAGGACGATATTCGATTTAATTTCATTCACGTAATACATTTTACAACCAAACAGATTATTACAATATGATAGCACTACTTCAAAGTATGACATTACCTGTTTTTTTGGACATATACATTACTTTATACAATAAATAAGCTACCGTTGTCCACATATTAAATGAACACCCGCGGTAAAGACACTGTTAACCAGTTTAAACATGCTTGCAGAAATATACATTTGATTAGCTACATTTTGGAGAACAGACAGAAGAAGATCCGTCGATGTGCGTTTGATCGTCGTCTGTGTTCAGATGTCCAGTAGCGGTCATGAACATGTGAAGAGTTTTAACTCTTTCTTCTGTGTCAATGTTTCCCTTTACATGCCTTTAAATGCAAAACTCTGCAGATTCACTTTATTTCGACATAATCTATCTATCTATCTACCAACTGTAGTTGTATAAGTTACTATTATACAAACCAAAGGACAGGCAATGATTGTCGGGCTACAGATGGCAGAAATAAGGTTTGTCTCTTCTGTTTTTGTTCCAAAGATAGCCTAATTAATTATGATAATAATAGTCATTTAAATTAAAAATATCTAAATAATATCATGTTTTTATATATATATATACGGTATATATATAAAACATGATATAATTTAGATATCCTATATAGGCCTGATCAAAAGTAACTAGCTACTTGAGTAGTTTTCTCATTGGATACTTTTTACTCTTACTCAAGTAACTATTAAGATTATTACTTTTACTTTGAGTAAATATTTCTATAAGTACTTGTACTTTTACTTGAGTACAGTTTTTGGATAGGCTACTCTACCCACCTCTGTATTATATTAAAAATACAAGAAAACTAAAATGAACACATTATATTCTAAACCTGGTATTGGAAGTACATACCAGTACAATTTCAAAGAGAGCAACAGTTCAGGATTATCTCCACTCAGAATCAGCCTAACATAAGAAAAAGGAAAACTGAAACATGTGGGCTTCATCACAAGACGACAGAATGGCGAGCGCTAACTTACAGCAAAACAAACCACGAGGCTAGCTATGTTAGCAATTCCTTCAGCACTCAAAACAGCAGTTCTCGACACATCTCGACTAAATATGTGCACTCATCATACAATACACGTACAAGTTACCATGTGCACTAAAGCTAAAGTCACAACCGGTATATTTTAAGCTTACATTGCACTGATGTGAACACGTACCTCTCTCAGTCCAGAAGCATGCAGACTGAGAAACTTCTTCTTCTTCTTTGTTACGTTTAATGGCGGGTGGCAACCAGGATTATGGTGCATTACCGCCACCTACTATGTTGGAGTGTGGGCCAGAGCTTTCCTTCCCTTGAATAAAAAAAAACATTAAAAAAAACACTAAGCCTAATAGTAATAATTCTAATAATATTACCTGCCCCTAAATTCTATTTATCAATCCAGTTTCTCTCAAATAACAGAATAACTTCCGTACTTCAATATCAAAAACATTTTTTAAACTTAATTCTTCCTGTTCCAACTTTCTACTTTCCTCCCTTTATACTTCCCGCTCTCGAGAAAAATGTTGACAGTGAAGAATTACATGCTCGACTGACTCCTCTATTTGGCAATGTTCACACACTCCTGAAGGGTGTTTATTTATTAAGTGCAAAGTTTTATTAAGCCTAGTATGTCCTACCCTTAGCCTTGTCAAGACATTCTCCTCTTTATTGTTTATTTCATGTTATCCTTCCTGTACCCACCTCTTGCTGTAATATATAGAGATGTCGCCCTGTGTTTCCAGTATCCCAACTGTTCTGCCACTCCTTAAAGGAGAACTCCGGTCAATTTCAATCCCTCTGTGTGCTCTATCTCCACTCAGAATCAGCCTAACATAAGAAAAAGGAAAACTGAAACATGTGGGGTTCATCACAAGACGACAGAATGGCGAGCGCTAACTTACTTGTTAACATATTAACAATTCCTTAAGCACTCAAAACAGCAGTTCTCGACACATCTCGACTAAATATGTGCACTCATCATACAATAATACACGTACAAGTTACCATGTGCACTACAGCTAAAGTCACAACCGATATATTTTAAGTTTACATTGCACTGATGTGAACACGTACCTCTCTCAGTCCAGTAGAATGCAGACTGAGAAACGAACGCTTTAAGTCAGTACATGACCACCGCCAGCCTCTATCCGATAGAGGGCGCACTTACACAGCAAACAACTCTCCCAATACCTGTGAGCTACCATGAAGTGACTGAACAATACAAGATTATGGTGAAATAAACTCACATACCCACAAGATAGAAAATGGAAGGTTGCAGAAATATTTGTCATTCTTTAACCTGTTACATAAGCATTTATGTCTGTCTATCTATTCATCGTACAGTAACTGATGCCAATTCAAAAAAATTTTTTTATTGCTAATCCTAACATTATATTCTGATTCTTCATTATAAATCCAGCTATCTAGAAATATAGAAAATAATATAAATAATTGAAATTCTTCCAAATATAAATAATGGTAAGAAAAACAGTTTATAAACATAAACACAGAAATAAAATTTAAAATCCCCTCAGTCTGCTGACACCAATGAAATGAGCTTTAAGTGACAATTTACAGGAGATCTGAAGACATCAGCATAATAAATGAGAAAACAGGAACTATTGTCATGAAATAAAGAGTGTTTTCAGCAGATCTGTTAATATTGATGAGCCTCAGACTATCAACACTCATTCAACAAGCCATTCAGGATCATCAGCAGATCATCTCACTTTATTCTGAGTGTTTGCTGTTAGAAACACATTATTTGAGTCAGATAGATGACTAACGACTATTAAACTGCTCCATTGAAAGGCAATACTGTTATTTCTCACACTATGACATGGATAAAACATCAATAACACAAAAACAATCACTAATGATGACACTCATCCTCATAAACCACTACAGATAAATAATTACAGCAGCATAATATGACCAAATTAATCTAGTTTGATCTTATGATAACTACATGAATCACTATAAAGTAAAAAAGCCTAATAACATTTTACATGCGCAGAAACTGAAAATGATTAAAGGGATGATAAAATGCCCTTTTCCCAAGATGTAAAATAAATCTCTGATGTGTGTGTGTGAAGTTTTAGCTCAAAATACTCCATGATATTTGTGAATGTTAAAGTTGTCACTTTTTGAAGGTTAGTAAAAACACACTGTTGACTCATAAATGTGCTCGACTACAACAACCCTGCGTGTTCACGGGGACGCGGCTTATGTAAATTCAGGGGCGCAACTACCCAGTGTCCGAGGGTGTAGGAGAATTTACTGTTGTCTATTAACATCTGGCAGGACAATCGTCGATAAGTATCGCAGACGAGCACATCACAACATGAAATAGACATCCGAGTGAGTGATGTATGTGTCCTATTGTGTAGGAGAATGTAATGTTGTCAACACTGCTTATATATTATGATAAAGTAACTAAACATACGTTATATATTTTATTTGTCCATTGGTACTGTTGATAAATTGAGGAACACTTATGTTGGATAAAGTGAGTTAACAAATCAGCATCAACCTCAACATGTAAAAGTTTATTGTGCTCATAAAAGGAAAACCTTACATAAAAATAAAAAGTAAGATCATTTAGTTACTTGTAATGGCATTGTGCTGTTAACATGTCTGTTTTTATTATGTTTTGTGCATTTCTGTAGGATTCTGACATTTCTGCAGACTGGTATATCATCATCACTGAGGATGAGGAGCCCAGAGCTGAATCCTGGAAATGGTGCCATGGAGAGTCCCTCCATCCCTCCACCTGCCCTTACGAGACCCTCCATCCCTCCACCTGCCCTTACGAGACCCTCCATCCCTCCTCCTGCCCTTACGAGATCCTCCATCCCTCCACCGGCCCTTACGAGACCCTCCATCCCTCCACCGGCCCTTACGAGACCCTCCATCCCTCCTCCTGCCCTTACGAGATCCTCCATCCCTCCACCTGCCCTTACGAGACCCTCCATCCCTCCTCCTGCCCTTACGAGACCCTCCATCCCTCCACCTGCCCTTACGAGACCCTCCATCCCTCCACCGGCCCTTACGAGACCCTCCATCCCTCCTCCTGCCCTTACGAGATCCTCCATCCCTCCACCTGCCCTTACGAGACCCTCCATCCCTCCTCCTGCCCTTACGAGATCCTCCATCCCTCCACCTGCCCTTACGAGATCCTCCATCCCTCCTCCTGCCCTTACGAGACCCTCCATCCCTCCACCTGCCCTTACGAGACCCTCCATCCCTCCACCTGCCCTTACGAGATCCTCCATCCCTCCACCTGCCCTTACGAGACCCTCCATCCCTCCACCTGCCCTTACGAGACCCTCCATCCCTCCTCCTGCCCTTACGAGATCCTCCATCCCTCCACCTGCCCTTACGAGACCCTCCATCCCTCCACCTGCCCTTACGAGATCCTCCATCCCTCCACCTGCCCTTACGAGACCCTCCATCCCTCCACCTGCCCTTACGAGACCCTCCATCCCTCCACCTGCCCTTACGAGACCCTCCATCCCTCCACCTGCCCTTATGAGAACCTCCATCCCTCCACCTGCCCTTACGAGACCCTCCATCCCTCCACCTGCCCTTACGAGACCCTCCATCCCTCCTCCTGCCCTTACGAGATCCTCCATCCCTCCACCGGCCCTTACGAGACCCTCCATCCCTCCTCCTGCCCTTACGAGACCCTCCATCCCTCCTCCTGCCCTTACGAGACCCTCCATCCCTCCTCCTGCCCTTACAAGACCCTCCATCCCTCCTCCTGCCCTTACGAGATCCTCCATCCCTCCTCCTGCCCTTACGAGACCCTCCATCCCTCCTCCTGCCCTTACGAGACCCTCCATCCCTCCTCCTGCCCTTACGAGACCCTCCATCCCTCCTCCTGCCCTTACGAGATCCTCCTCCTGCCCTTACGAGACCCTCCATCCCTCCCCCTGCCCTTACGAGATCCTCCATCCCTCCACCGGCCCTTACGAGACCCTCCATCCTTCCTCCTGCCCTTACAAGACCCTCCATCCCTCCACCGGCCCTTACGAGACCCTCCATCCTTCCTCCTGCCCTTACAAGACCCTCCATCCCTCCCCCTGCCCTTACGAGACCCTCCATCCTTCCTCCTGCCCTTACAAGACCCTCCATCCCTCCACCGGCCCTTACGAGACCCTCCATCCCTCCTCCTGCCCTTACGAGATCCTCCATCCCTCCACCGGCCCTTACGAGATCCTCCATCCCTCCTCCTGCCCTTACAAGACCCTCCATCCCTCCACCTGCCCTTACGAGACCCTCCATCCCTCCACCTGCCCTTACGAGATCCTCCATCCCTCCACCTGCCCTTACGAGATCCTCCATCCCTCCTCCTGCCCTTACGAGACCCTCCATCCCTCCACCTGCCCTTACGAGACCCTCCATCCCTCCACCGGCCCTTACGAGACCCTCCATCCCTCCACCTGCCCTTACGAGACCCTCCATCCCTCCACCTGCCCTTACGAGATCCTCCATCCCTCCACCTGCCCTTACGAGATCCTCCATCCCTCCTCCTGCCCTTACGAGACCCTCCATCCCTCCACCTGCCCTTACGAGACCCTCCATCCCACCACCGGCCCTTACGAGACCCTCCATCCCTCCTCCTGCCCTTACGAGACCCTCCATCCCTCCACCTGCCCTTACGAGACCCTCCATCCCTCCACCTGCCCTTACGAGATCCTCCATCCCTCCACCTGCCCTTACGAGATCCTCCATCCCTCCTCCTGCCCTTACGAGACCCTCCATCCCTCCACCTGCCCTTACGAGACCCTCCATCCCACCACCGGCCCTTACGAGACCCTCCATCCCTCCACCGGCCCTTACGAGACCCTCCATCCCTCCACCTGCCCTTACGAGACCCTCCATCCCTCCACCTGCCCTTACGAGACCCTCCATCCACCTGCCCTTATGAGACCCTCCATCCCTCCTCCTGCCCTTAAGAGACCCTCCATCCCTCCTCCTGCCCTTACGAGACCCTCCATCCCTCCACCTGCCCTTATGAGACCCTCCATCCCTCCTCCTGCCCTTACGAGACCCTCCATCCCTCCACCTAGTCAATAGTGAGATGAACTGGCATACACACACACACACATATTGAGACACCCAATACTATATGATGCTTAATGTAATACTAAAATAAGACGTGAAAGATAACTATATTTTATAATTAGTCCAGTAATCAGACTCTGTTCAACAAGCTTTTATCTGAGTAACTAGGTTTTTCCTGGTCTGTGGCGGAATTGTTTTCTGAACCTGCAGAATATCACCAGGGAACGTTTGCGCCAGAACACACCTCCTCTGTTCACTGAACTGCCCCGGGAGCGCAAGTTCATTCCCTAATTTACCGACGTGCGTCTGTGGAGGGAAAAGTCCGCTGTGTGTCGGGTGCAAAATAGGAATGATACATGCGTCGGTGTACAAAGTAAATTGCGCTGGGTGCAAGATAGGGCCCATAAAGTCTGAATCGATGGAACTTTTTCTAAATCGTTTACATAGATAGGTCCATTTGTGGGGTTAGCAAATTTATCTGTGCAGCTTTTAGTGTGCAGTATTTATTGGTTAATAGTGTCAAATTATTCTAAATGAATTCTAATTTTAAATTTTAGATAAGCTTTCACATTTTAATAAACCTATAGAAACAAATAACCTTTACATAAGATAAATATAAAATGACTATACTCAAAAGAGTTTGAAATTGTCACTGTTTGGGTTTTGTTTCTTGTCGTTGACATCAAAGTACCGCGAGAGCGATTCAAAAGAATACGGACCCGTCTGCTCTCAAATCACTCTCGTGGTACTTTGATGTCATTCACTGATCGGTCTGTCCAGCGCCGGTTCAAGTCGAACAAGCCTTTTGTCTTGTCATGTGATTCCGTTTGTCATGTGATCCTGCCATGTGTCTTGTCATTTGTTTATGCTCTGGTCATTGTTCACAGGTGTGTCTTGTTAATTTGTCATTATGAATTTGTTTGTCCCAGCTGTGTCTCGTTTCCCCTGATCTGTGCTGTGTATTTAAGCCCTGTGTTTCAGTCTGTTGTCGTTGATATTTGTCTGGTTGTTCCTGTTCCTGTGTCTATCTATGTGAACTTTTGAGTTTATTTAATAAATAACTATTGCATACTTGGATCATGCTTCCTCCTCTGCTTTAGCCACTACGGAACACAACAACAGACCCATTAAGGATCCAGCAGTAGAGACCGGACCAATATGGACCCAGCAATCCGTCTCTTCCGTCTCAGCCAAAATGACCGCCCGATTGAGGACTACGTGGAGGAGTTTTGTGGGCTTTCCCATGGGGTGGATTTTGGTGACAAGGTCTTGAAAAACATGTTTCGCCATGGACTTGATGAATCGATTTACTACCTCATGCCTGCCAATACCCCTCACTGCACTCTTGTGCAGTATTTGGACTTTGCCCTTTTGTGAGCTGCTCATCATTTACTGTGGGCTTTGTGGATGAGGAGCCCCGCAAGCCCACAGTACGGAAGCTGTCCCTAAAACGCTCAGCCCCGATTTGCCAGCTCTGTTCTGTTCCCCTGAACTCCCGGCTACGCCCTGTTCCCTTGAACTGCCAACTCTGCCCTGTTCCCTTGAACTGCGGGCTCCGCCTTGTTCCCTTGAACTGCCGGCTCCGCCCTGAGCCCCTGAACTGCCAACTCTGCCCTGTTCCCTTGAACTGCGGGCTCCGCCTTGTTCCCTTGAACTGCCGGCTACGCCCTGTTCCCTTGAACTGCCGGCTCCGCCCTGAGCCCCTGAACTGCCGGCTACGCCCTGTTCCCTTGAACTGCCGGCTCCGCCCTGAGCCCCTGAACTGCCGGCTCCGTCCTGTTCTTCTCATCATCCCTGCCAAGCCTGAGCTTCTTCGTGTCATGCCTGCTGAGCCTGAGATTCTTCACGTCATGCCTGTCGAGCCTGAATCTTCCGACAGGATGGCGCGCATGAGTCAGCCTGTCCACGGCAGCTGTCCCTGAGATGCTCAGCCCTGAACTGCCGGCTCTGCCCTGTTCCCCTGAACTGCCGGCTACGCCGTTCCCATGAACCGGCTACGCCGTTCCCCTGAACTGCCGGCTACGTCCTGTTCCCCTGAACTACTGGCTACGCCCTGTTCCCCTGAACTGCCGGCTACGCCCTGTGTCCCCTGAACTACCGGCTACGCCCTGTTCCCCCGATTTGCCGGCTCCACCCTGTTCCCCTGAACTACCGGCTACGCCGTTCCCCTGAACTGCCGGCTACGCCCTGTTCCCCTGAACTACCGGCTACGCCCTGTTCCCTTGAACTGCCGGCTCTGCCCTGTTCCCCTGAAGTGCCGGCTCCAGCCTGGAGGCTTCCTGCTCTGGGTAAGCCACACCCTCGTCAGCCACCAGGGCGCCCACCCTCACATCCTGTTGATGGAATATGGCGCGAGGCCGCGCCTTGCGGAGGGGGAGGTTCTGTCACATTGAGTGCTCCACGGCTCTGGAGGGTTAATAAAGGCCTTCTGAAGCAAAGCGATGAGTTTGTGTAAAGTAAATTAAGTAAAATTCTAGCTTTCGGCCATACGCAGTCTACTTGCGCCTAAAGCGCAACTTACGACGTCAGAAATGGCGTAGCATAAATATCAGCAGTACGTCACATTACTCGCATAAGTTGTGCTTTGACTTAAGTCAAATCCGTATGTCTGTTTGGCCGGAAGCTAGTTATTTTACTCTATAAAGTTTTAAATATTGATATTTTTCTTACGCATCGCTAAACTTCAGAATATCTTTATTAACCCCCTGGAGAAGTGTGGAGCACTTTTATCATGGATAGATGCACTGTATTGTATTTTTATCCCACTGTAACCTATAAATCATTCTCAAACATACCCATAATCTGCTGCAATCAAATATTGCCCTTACCTTTAGATTAAGGATGTCGATTCAGGGTCCTCGTGGTGCCTCTAACCAGTTCAATATTGAATTTGAATGAACTAGGTGTTTGCTAATATTAATATTTAATTACAAAAAATCATGAAATATTGATAGGAAAAAAATACTCTTAGACTTGTTTAAAAAGTTTTACGAATCACCACAACATGATTTCGCTTTATTAAAAAAGATTCAGAATAATACAAAGGGGAAAAAAACAAAGGTAAAAATAACAAATACGTAAAAGACCCGAAATGTGGCCCCGAAAAAAACCTCTCCAAGGCTTTTTATACTAACCCTGGTCCAGGCCGCCTTCTAACAATGGGCTGTTATTCTACTACAGCCAATTCCCTTAAAGGTCAAACTTTGGACTTATCCTAGTCCTTCATTAACATAGGCTTGCAGAAGCACATATTCAAAATATCCATTTTCTTTTTACACCTATTCTATGCAGCACATAGACAAAAGCTTTATTTGGTAAGTGTCACGGGTCTATGAAGGAGGGCTCAAATGCAGAATGAGTGTTAACATGTTCATTGACAAACAGTAGACAGATGACAAGATGTGGTGGGAGAGGTGAACAGTCCAGACAATAGGCAGGGATGAGACACAATGACAGCCGTTGTAACTAACCGAGTAGCAGTTGTAACTAGCACAAGATGACTGTAGGCTGGAGAGAAGTAATGGCAGAGCAGAATGAGACCTGAGAATACCAGCAATAGCCAGACAGGAACTTCAAGTACAACAGGCAAAGCACTCAGGGATCTCAGGCTCAGCACCAGGCTTGCTCCAAAGCTAAGAGTGTAAGCAGCCAGGGACGCTCTGCTAGCAGGACAGGACTGGAACTACAGACACAGGAGACAAGACAGACAGGACCGATGGCAGAGCTAAAGAAAAAAAGAAACTTCTACAAATAAACACAAGAGGAACAGGTGAGCACACTCAGACAAGGAACAGGAGAACACACTCAGGTAAACGAGGACTTAACTAGACAAGAGGGTGTGGTTCTGGGAAACAAGGAGGCAGGAGCAAAGGAGCACATGGCCAACACAAACAAAGACAGAGCCATATGTTGAAGCACAACACAAACATAGAGACATGAAACAAAGACACAGACAAAGCTGCCAGGGCAGAACCCTGACAGTAAGTTTGACTATCGCAACCCTTTTGACCTTTCTCTAGTTTCGCACATTTTCAAGGTCTAAGGCGAATGATGTTCACAGCTCCTTTTAAAAATACATGTGGTCCTAACAGTCTAAACATATTGAGTTCACATACACAGACACACACAACACCTGACAATGAACCATAAGTTCGTAGGCCAAGCTCAAATTAGGCTTTAAGTAATTTGAGCTTGTCTTGCAAATTCAACATCCTCATTTGAGCACTTTATTTCAGTTTGCACTGTGTATTATTTTCCTATTTAATCGCTCAACTGGTTCGATAATTTTAATTAACTGCTGAGTACGATGAATCCGTCCGTTCTTAGGGAGTCGAGCCTCAGTGGGTGATCTTCGCCTTTCTCTCCTTCTCCGTCTTGCGAGCTCTCTTTGCGTTGTCCCTCCGGAGGTGTTTTTTTTCTGGGAATTTATCAGAAGAAGATTTATCAGAAGAGTTCATAATCATTTGATCTCCAATATTTATTACAACTTCAAAACAGAAACAGTAACTCACTGCCATTATAAGTGCATTATGGGGAACCAGGACATTTTTTAATATATCTCTGATTGTATTCGACTGAAAGAAGGTCATACACACCTAGCATGACTTGAGGGGGAGTAAATCATGGGCTAATTTTTCTTTTTGGGTGATCTCTTTAAAATGCTTTCTCAATGGATCTGCCAGCGCTGTGTAGTAATGTTGCTGCGTGATCGAGATCGGCCCACAAGTAAACCGCTGTCTAGTATTGCTCCGAGCGGATAAACTGTTTGCGCTGCGCAGCTCAGACGAGTAGCGGGGTTTCATTCTGCTTTCGTTTGCCGTGTGATGTTTCTCGTATGCGGCAGAAATGGCAGCTCTCTTGCACCGGCAGAAAAAAAAAGTTCTCTCAAAAAAGTTTGCAAAATGTGACCACTTACTCTCAGTCTAGAGCCCTGTATAGTGCTGCATTTCTGCTTTACATGAGCGCCACCTACTGTAGGAGCCATACATTGGGTTTGATTAGTCTTTTGTCATATTTCTTCTTTCCTTCTATACTGTTGTGTATGTGCACGTGCGGTGTGACGTCATTGGTAACTATGGCACCGTGAGGGGGTGTGGTGAGTATATATTAGCGTGTATGTTCACCTGTGGGACATGGCGGGTTGTATGGATTATGGCTGCAGGGTGAGCATGGGGAGAAACTTTCTGTTGACCGTCACCAACGTCACCAACATCACCAACGTCAATTAACGCACTGTCTGAGGTATCTTTGCACGGTTTATGAAGTACATCAATCAACGTAAGTGTTAATGTTTTCTAAGCTTGTGAAAGAGAGCAATAAAGACATTCCTGTTGGAGCTATTTCCTTGCTTTGTAATTAAGTTAATAATTAAATTACTTTATATTGTTTCACTTTAAATAATTTGCATGATTATTTTATTGATGTAGATACAGAATGTGAATGTTATTATTTTCGTTAATTTTAGTTTTCTTTGGGGACTTTTATTTTGATAGTACTGAGCACCTGTTTGTGTGTATATATTGGTGGCTACACCTAGGACAGGCAGGCACTGGGAAAGGTTGTTGGTTTTTTACCAGGCCTCAGTGGCCAGGGTAAGAGA
Organism: Phoxinus phoxinus; assembly: GCF_949152265.1. Taxonomy (NCBI): domain Eukaryota; kingdom Metazoa; phylum Chordata; class Actinopteri; order Cypriniformes; family Leuciscidae; genus Phoxinus; species Phoxinus phoxinus. The sequence goes on from NC_136876.1 coordinate 2,087,529, forward strand.
GAGGCTGCAGACGCCATTTGTTTGTATGCTTGGTCAAATGGAAATAAACCGCATGAACGATATGCTTGCCTGGACATTGGACTTATTGTGCCCTGCGTAAGATGCGATCTTTAGGTGCCTCAGTGGCTGTTTGATTTTGAGTTTGTTTATTTATTTTTTTTTGATTTCTTGTTTGGTTTAAGTCGAGGACAAATCGCCACTACATAAAGTAAAAAACCCACCTTTATGTGGACATTCATGTCGATGGACTTTGTGGAAGTTTGGATTACTTACATGAAAGAGGATTGTGGAGTATGTTGTTGAAAAACACGTCGTTGTCTGGAAGACGGTGGCCTACGGACATCACAGGAAGCTGTTCAACAGTCGGTATGTGAAAAATGTTTTCTTTGAAGCTGTATTGGAAGACGGCCTAGCTATTGGAGCGTTGGATTCATTTTTCACTGCATGAGGTTGAATATTGGAAGTCTTAAAGGTTTTGAGGGACTTTGGAAGATGTGTAGCGCGGTTGCGCAATACCTCAACAGAAACATTTACGTCATTCATTCATAGAAAAGCTATGTCATTGAAACGACCTAATGCAACAAATGATGTTTCTTCATGCTATGGCAAACAAATTGTGTGAAAATTGAGCTGGACTTAAGGGATTGGAGAACAAAGCAACAATGTCGCAACAATCTAGCACATCAAGAGTGAAGAGTGACGTTCTGCCTACGCACTCTGTAAAACGAAGCGTCAAGTTCACAGAGAAAGGGTTGGCATTTTTTGTAAAAACGTGCCAAGAAAAGAGGTCTTTGAAATGCAAGCAGGCTAAGAAGTACATGGAACAAATACGGGTCTTGATGGAATCCACTGACAATGTGAACTCTGTGCAATCTCAGTTGGGAAAATGCATTAAGTGTTATGAGGAAGCTAATGACACGCATGAATCCTTTTTGAATTTGAATTTGCCAGAAAGTGAAGTTCAAAGACAAAATAAGTATTTTCATACAAAGATGACCATGTTCTGTGATTTCACTGAGGAAGTAAAGTGCTGGTTGTCTGAGGCTGCTCACCCATATGTACAACCAGTTGATATTGATGCCGAACATCCTGATAACCAAAGTGTAATTTCTGATGGGATTAACCCTGAAGACAGTGCATCTAACATCTCATTTGCAAAGGAGAATAATTCTAGATTACACTCTGAAGTATCAAGAATATCCTCAACTTCATCTGCAAGGATAAAAGCCGAAGCTGATAAGGCAGCACTTATGGAACACATGACTGCATTAAAGAGGAAACACTTGTTAGAAGCCAAAGAAGAGGATTTAAGGAAGGAGAAGGAACAGTTGGTACTGGAAGCCGACCTTGCTGCAGCCAATGCTAAACTTCGTGTGCTGAAAATGAATTCAAAATGTGGTTCGAAAGGATCTGACGGAATGAACTCCTATTATGAAAGGAACAAACAAAGGACAGGCCGCCTGAATCCGCTCGCTGATCATTTCATTCCAGGACACAGCGACAAAAAGAATATTCACAGTAAATATCACCCTGAGTTACAGGCTCAGATTGTCAGGCCTAAAAAGGTGGAAATGAAACAATCAGACACCAGACTTACAACAAGTGACACCCAAACACAGAGGACACAAATGGTTAATGATGCTCAACAAATAGGACTGCAATCCTATCTTAACTCAGCACGCAGTGATAACACCCAGAATGATATTGTGAGCATTATGCAACGACAGAATGATATTACCACACTGTTGGTTCAGCAAAATTTAGCATCTGCTTTGCCAACGAGAAGTATTCCTGTGTTCGATGGTGACCCTCTTCAGTTTCAAACCTTTATTTGTTGTGTAGAAGAAAAGACTAATAATATGAGTGATTGCTTGAACTTTCTGGAGCAGTACACCAGGGGTCAGCCAAGAGACCTGGTGAAAAGTTGTCAGCACTTGCCTCCTCAGCAGGGATACCAAAGAGCTAAATCCCTTCTCGCAGAACATTTTGGCAATGAGCACAAGATCGCCTCTGCTTATATGGACAAAATTCTTACATGGCCTCTCATTAAGCCAGAGGATGTGAAAGCACTACAATCATTTTCTCTGTTTCTTCGAGATTGTTCCAATTTAACACAGCAAGTCATGTATATGAATGAGTTGGACATGCCATCCAATCTCAGAAGCCTTGTGATGAAATTGCCTTATAAACTAAGAGAAAAATGGAGAAACATTGCATGTGATCTGCAGGAGCAAAGTGGAAACAGGGCTGTATTTACTGACCTCGTGACCTTTGTTGAGAAAGAAGTAAGAATTGTCTCTGACCCTCTGTTTGGTGATATACAGGAATGTCAACCTACCAGCTATACTAAAGCCTCCAATGCTGGCCATGCAAAACAGAGGAGAACTGGAAGCACTTTTGCAACCAGTGTCAGTTCAGTAAAAGAAGGAGATAAGATCTACATTGGTGATAAGATCAAGTCATCCTCTGCGCAAAGTAATCTTAAATGTTGTTTATTCTGCCAACAGAACAATCACGCTCTGGATAAATGCTCACGGTTTAAGTTGAAGATGCACCGGGACAAGATAAGTTTCATAAAGGAAAATGGAATTTGTTTTGGTTGCTTAAGAATTGGTCACACAAGCAAAGACTGTAGGAGTCGCTTGGATTGTAGTGTGTGTCACCTGAAGCACCCATCAGTCCTTCATATTGAGAGAACGGGTACATCATTCAAAGAAGCACAGGAGTCTGTGGGCCTTCCACCAAGTGTGTCAACTGGACAACAGACATGTGGTCATATAGGGGCCGGTGAAGAGGATGATACTGTCTTCTCAATTGTCGCAGTTCAGGTTAAAAGCCAGACGAGTAATACAGTTTTGCAGACCTAAGCATTTCTGGATCCCGGGAGTTCAGGTACTTTCTGCACTGTTGATTTGGCAAGGAGACTTGGTCTAAGAGGAAAACCAGCAAACATTTTATTAAGGACAATGGGTCAAAAGAAAATTGTGAGTACTAATGTTTTGTCTGGTTTGGAAGTGTCTGGTATGGATACTAATGATTTTATTGAGTTGCCTAATGTTTTGACTCAAAAGATTATGCCAGTGTCAAAGTTGAACATTCCACGACAAGAGGATGTGGCTAAATGGTCTTACTTGGGGAACATAAACCTTCATGATGTGGATTCAAACGTTGATCTGCTCATTGGAACTGATGCAGCAAAAGTGATGGAACCCTGGGAGGTGGTTAATAGTCAAGGTGAAGGACCATATGCAGTTCGAACAAGAGTTGGCTGGATAATTAATGGACCACTTCGTGGTGGAGGCAGCAATGGAGGAAAGACTGACTGCTCTGTTGTTACAACCAATCACATTTCAGTGGAATATCTGGAGGAAATGCTCATTAAACAATATAACCATGATTTTAATGAAAGAACATCAGAGGAGCGATTGGAGATGTCAAGAGAGGACGTTAAATTCATGAAGATTGTGAGTAGTACAGCAGAACTGAAAAACGGACATTATTGCATTGACTTACCTTTTAGAGAAAAAGATCCTGTCTTCCCAAATAATCGCTGTGTTGCTGAACAGCGCCTCCAAGGTTTGAAGAGGAAGTTTGAGAGGAACTATAAGTTTAAGGAGGAGTACACCTCATTTATCGGTGATATGTTGGTGCAGGGCTATGCTGAAGTGGTACCCGTTGACCAACTGGAACAAGCGGATGGAAAGGTCTGGTACATCCCCCATCACGGAGTACATCACCCCAGTAAAGGAAAGCTGAGGGTTGTGTTTGACTGTGGAGCTACATACAAAGGAACATCACTAAACTGTCAGCTCTTGCAGGGTCCAGATCTCACCAACTCTCTTATTGGGGTTCTCATTCGGTTCAGGAAAGAACGTGTTGCTGTCATGTCTGACATCCATGCCATGTTTTATCAAGTACAGGTGCCTGATAAACACGTGAACTTTCTTCGCTTTCTTTGGTGGCCTAATGGCGATACTGATCAAAAACCAGTAGAACATCGAATGAAGGTACACTTGTTTGGAGCTGTATCGTCCCCAAGTTGTGCAAATTATGCCTTGAGAAGAACTGCAGAGGACAATGCATTGGATTTTCCAGATGAAGTGATCAGTACAGTTCTTCATAACTTTTATGTGGACGACTGCCTGAAGTCCATAGCATCAGAAAGAGATGCAATTCAAATTGCAAAGGACTTGACTGTGCTCTGTGACAAAGGTGGATTTAGTCTCAGAAAATGGGTGACTAATAGCCGCTCTGTGTTGACGTCAATCCCAAGTAACATCAGAGCAACAGAAACGAAGGAACTGGATTTAGACACGGACCAGCTTCCTATTGAAAGAGCGCTTGGTCTGCAATGGTGTGTTGAGTCGGACAAGTTTGGGTTCAGGACTTCGGTACAGGAACGGCCACATACCAGGAGAGGTATTTTGTCGGTGGTCAGCTCACTGTACGATCCATTGGGTTTTTTGGGTCCTTTTATCATGTCAGCTAAGTTAATGTTACAGGAGCTCTGTAGAAGAAACTTGAAGTGGGATTAACAAATACCCCCTTCCTTCTCTAAACAATGGTCTGATTGGCTAACGGATCTCCAAAAAATGATTGGATTCCAGGTGGATCGCTGCATTAAACCTTCTGATTTTGAAACATCTGTAACAGCACAAATTCACAACTTTTCAGATGCCAGTCAAGTCGGATATGGTACGGTGTCTTACCTGAGACTGAAAGTTGAAGATAAAATACATGTTTCATTTCTTGTGGGAAAGACTAGAGTTACGCCTCTGAAGCAAGTCACCATTCCTCGTCTGGAGCTCGCAGCAGCAGTTCTGGCCGTCCGAATGGACAGAATGCTTCAGAAAGAGTTACAGTGGCCGCTGGAGAGGTCAGTGTTTTGGACAGATAGTACAACCAGCCTCAAGTATATCTGCAATGAAACTAGACGTTTCTATACCTTTGTCGCAAACAGGGTTTCGGTTATTAGAGAAGCCACAGACGTTGACCAGTGGAAATATGTGGGCTCTAAGATCAAGAGAGGAAGAGGAATTTCTCACACACCAGAAATGGATTAAAGGTCCAGAGTTCCTCTCTTTGCCAGAGAAGGAGTGGCCAATCACTGATGTGAATATAGCTGTGATTCCATCTGAGGACCCAGAGGTCAAAAGAGAAGTAGCTGTGAATGCTATTGTCAAACGCTCAGAAGATCCCACAGACTATCTCATTAATTATTTCTCATCTTGGAGGAAGCTTAACACATCTGTTGCCTGGTTTCTCCAGCTTAAAAGAGTTCTTTTGCTCCTGAGCCAAAAGAGAGAAGAGTTAAAATCTTCTGAAAGTGACAGAGACATAGGAGTCAAAGGGTTTGTTGAACAGAAACTTCAGAGCTTCAAAGCCACTCTTGGAGGGAAATCTTTAACTCCAGAAAGTTATGAAGAAGCAGAAAAGGCAATCCTTCGTTTTGTTCAAAAACACAGGTTTAAGAGTGAAATTGCCACCCTGAAGAATGGCTTGGTTAATGTCCCCAAGGACAGTTCAGTGTACAAGTTGGATCCTATACTGGAAGGTGACATTCTCAGAGTCGGGGGTCGCTTACAAAAGTCTACGTTACCATCAGAGATTAAACATCCTGTTATCCTTTCCAAAGATTTGCATGTTTCCCAGCTGATCTTACGTCATCTCCATCAACAACTTGGACACGCTGGTAGAAACCACATGTTGAGTAAGCTCCGACAGAAATATTGGATAATCAATGCCAACTCTGCTGCAAGAAAAATAATTGCCGAATGTACGACATGTAGACGTTACAGAGGAAAACTCGGAGAGCAGAAGATGGCAGACTTACCAGAAGAGAGGGTTATGCCTGACAAGGCTCCTTTTACAGATGTGGGAGTGGATTATTTTGGCCCCATAGAAGTTAAAAGAGGAAGAAGCTCTCTAAAAAGGTATGGAGTGCTTTTCACCTGTTTGACCAGTCGGGCAATACACCTGGAAGTGGCATACTCTTTAGATACGGATTCCTGCATTAATGCTCTGCGGAGATTCATTTGTAGAAGAGGTCCGGTGTTCAGCCTAAGGTCAGACAATGGCACGAATTTCATTGGAGCAAACAAAGAGTTAAAGCAAAGTCTTGCCGCTTTGAATAATGCAAAAATCCAAGGTGCTTTGATTCAAGATGGGATTAAGTGGAACTTTAATACACCTACAGCCTCACATCAAGGTGGTGTTTGGGAGCGTCTGATCCGCTCAGTAAGAAGTATACTCACCTCGGTTCTTGGGCAGCAGGTTTTGGGTGATGAAGGCCTGCAGACGCTGTTTTGTGAGGTAGAGGCAATACTAAACGACAGACCCATTACAAAGGTCTCCGATGACCCTAATGACCTTGAGGCCCTCACACCAAACCATATTCTTCTACTAAAAGGAAAACCCATCCTTCCACCAGGACTCTTCGCACAGAGTGACATGTATATCAGGAGAAGATGGAAGCAAGTACAGTACATTGCCAAACTTTTTTGGAAAAGATGGACGTTTGAATACTTGCTTCTAATGCAGGAAAGACAAAAATGGGCTGTACCAAGAAGAAGTTTCTCTCCTGTGGATATTGTCATCATTGCTGTTGCCACGGCGCCGAGAGGATCCTGGATGATGGGCCGAGTTCTGAGTGTTAAGTCAGACTCCAAAGGACTGGTTCGCTCTGTGCTCCTCCAAACTAAGACCAGTGTCTTGGAGAGACCTATAACGAAGATCTGTCTGCTTCTGGAGGCCACAGTGTAGCATCATGGACATATATTCTTTCTTTTCCTTCTTCTCTTCTATTTTTCTACTGTTTTGTTTCTTTTCTAGACAGCAACGGGAAGAAGATCAGAAGAATTTATGTATTATATCTGGGGCATAGCTAGATAATAGCTCCGTTACAGGAAGAAAAGTAATTGTGGGTTTACACATTCCACAATTAGGGGCTGGAATGTTGGAGCTATTTCCTTGCTTTGTAATTAAGTTAATAATTAAATTACTTTATATTGTTTCACTTTAAATCATTTGCATGATTATTTTATTGATGTAGATACAGAATGTGAATGTTATTATTTTCGTTAATTTTAGTTTTCTTTGGGGACTTTTATTTTGATAGTACTGAGCACCTGTTTGTGTGTATATATTGGTGGCTACACCTAGGACAGGCAGGCACTGGGAAAGGTTGTTGGTTTTTTACCAGGCCTCAGTGGCCAGGGTAAGAGAGAGTCTGCAGACGCCATTTGTTTGTATGCTTGCTCAAATGGAAATAAACTGCATGAACGATATGCTTGCCTGGACATTGGACTTGTGCCCTGCGTAAGATGCGATCTTTAGGTGCCTCAGTGGCTGTTTGATTTTGAGTTTGTTTATTTTATTTTTTGATTTCTTGTTTGGTTTAAGTCGAGGACAAATCGCCACTACAATTCCATCATGTGCAATGATTTAGCGTGACGCGTCTTCAGTGTAAACCCTCATGTCTCAGCCTGCTGCGGCGTTTGTTTGGTTTTTGAGATAATATACGCCGCAATATTAAGTCAACAGAAACTTTTTTTGCGAAGCGCAGATTCAAACGTATTGTTGGTTAACGTTGGATGTTTGATATCGTTCAAGGTTGTAAGCGATAGACGTGAACGCGCATTTGTCTCGTGTAAAACTTATTTCATTCACAAATTTTCTGTTACAACCGATGCTTATTTTTGATTACTACAGACGTTGTATTTAAGTACACTGTAAACAATGAGAAATGCTGGTCAATAAATGATTGTATTCCCTGCTAGGCTCAGCGGTACTTTCACATAAGGTGATCGTACTGGTTTGTTTGTTTTATTACCCTTTGTAGTATTTTGGTTCGTGCGTCAAGCGGGTGAAGCATTGCGCTTGGGAGTGCCGCCGTAGTTCTGGTCCCAATACGGTTAGTCTGGTTCAAGACTATCAGTATAGATGTACATAAATACCCACCGCTAGTATGCACAGAAGACTAGGGTTGAGTTTAGTTTAGCTTTTGTGGATAATTTAGAGGGAAACAAAAGACCAATGCATCGTATCTTGTTTCTGAGGGGAAATGTAATCCAAGTGTGCTGTGTTATTGTGTCATTAGCAGATATTTTTTGTGATCTTTTTTTGTATCTTGCAACATAAAATGGAGATGAGTGATACCAGGTTGAATGAGAAAAGGAAAATATCATTGACACCTAAGGCTTTTGAATATAAATTGGGAAAGCTCCAAGAAGAACGTCAAACAAAAATAAGAAAAATTAAAGGTGCAATTAGAGAGATTAGCCACCTAATGCAAAGTGCTGATAGTGCTGAAGGTATACGGTCACATCTCGAAAATATATCAAGCCTGTTTAAAGAAGCAAGTCATCTTCATGGTGTGGTGGTTTCTATGATTCCACCTGAAGAACAAGAAAAACCGAATGCTTGGTTTAACAGCGTTGAAGAACATAAAACCGCTTTTGTGGATGTAGTAGCTATTTTAATCTTTTCTTATTTTGTTTTCTCAATGATAATATATGAATGCCATGTGTTCTGTATTCTGAGCTCTATGTTGTAACGTTGATACAGCTGTGTGTGTGACACTGAGAAGACCCCAGGCTAGGGAGGGGTTGAGGCAGCCATAGGGGGGCCTTAGTTCCTGCCCTTTGGGATGGGTGGTAAAGAATGCTTTGATGAGAACATCATAAAAACTACCAGCCAAGCTTTATCTGGGTCTCACTCTGCTCTGCAAACTGGTCTGTAAGGGTGGGGGCTTCACCCCACCCTGCAGCTGGCCTGTGTGGCTAGACTGGGGACTATTCTTGCAAGAATAAATGTATCTTTTTCTTTTAAATACAATTTGAATCTTGACGTCTTTTTTGCCTGGGAATGCTGGTTTGTTAAATATTGTTTTTGCCACAACAATTGGTGTCAGAAGTGGGATTCCTTGGAAGTGCCCAACTGGACCTGAGCGAACGGTGATTGATCAACCTGGACCTAAAAGTAGAATCCAGCCCTACCTCGTAGACTTAAGAGAGATGGGGCCGATCGCATCAGGGCCAGTGGGTAACTCCACTGGAATTAAGAAAAAGAACTGGTGGCAGATGCTTCTCAGGTAAAGAAGACAATCAAATTATTTTTGTTTTGTGGGGCTAATTTTTGTTATAACTGTGAGTGAACCAGGGCGGCTGAGGTCTATTTCCATGGTACTATAGTACTATAACCTGATTTGTATGTGGGCTTAGAACACTCGTTTTGTGAAACTAACAGATCTGCAGATCAGATCAAGTGGTTTCAAGTTGATTGGTTGAACTATTTTGGGCAAAGACCGGTAAAGATTATCAGTCGGGATTAATCAGATATTAATCTAAAAAGCCATAATTGTTTCAGCTCCTGGCGATTTTGGGTGAAAAGTCGCATCTGTAAAGAGAGACGTCTCACAGATTATAGACGCGCGTCAATTTTGTAAATCCTGGGAAATAGAGATCAGTCGGCACGGGGTCATCTCACAGTAAACTGAATAATATTTTTTTTTATACACCGGTGTTCTGTAAAATGGAAAAAAGAATTATGGCCAGAAATGCATGTAAGAAATTGGGGAACGGATAATTGTAACAAAAGGGTTTTTGTGATCGTGTTCAGCGTGTGTAAAACTGTGAACAGACAGAATTGTTGAACTGAAGAAGCAGGTAGAATAAAAGAAGAATTGTTGAATTGAAGATGAAAGAGAAGGAACTGGAATGTAGCGAAAGGTAGAATGTTTTTCCTGATGGAAATGTTGGATTGAGAATTGTTGGATTGTAAGCAAACAATGTTGCTTGAACTGGTTAGATGAAGCAGAGCGAAAAGAAAGTTAAATTAAGTTGAAATGGTCTGAAAAGTGAGTTTTTAGATAAAAATAAGGCATTGAGTATGATTAACAGGGATTAACATGATATAAAGATAAGGAATGTTGCATTAAGCAGAATAGGAAAAGTCTATATGTCAGTATTATGATGTGAATGTGCTTTATTGTATTAATGTTAGGAAAACAATGGTATTGAAGAATAGATTGCCATATTTTATAAAAGATTTGAAGGTGCAAGCGGCTATGATAGCTGTCTGTGGAATTTAAGGACTGAGATACGAGTAATATTGTGATTTCTGTGAAGCAGTGGAGATAAGTGGGACTGAGGAATAATGATGATACTAAGCAGTATGCAGATTAACCATTTGATAGAAGAATAAGCTTTCAAACAGTGTTAATGAAATTGATGACATGCTAAATGTCTTTATATTGTATGAACAGTTCTGATAAATAATAGTGAGACAAGAAACTGAAGCTCTCACCTTAAAGAGATTTGCAAATGATGGTTTTGTAAAAGTTTGATTCTGATTGTAAAGAAACAATAAACATAGACTGGCTCCAAACAAAGGAAGTGCCAAAATTATACAAATTTGAAGAAAGCTTCTGTGTTAACATGGATTAGAAAAATAGAGTAATGTTACTATGATTTGGCTATTTAATTGAATTTGCAACTGAGATTATATTGCTGTTGGCTTTCCTGAATGGGACAGAACTGCAAGTGGGGGTGCATTCGAATCTGATAGTGATCAGACAGTATGAAACTCAAACAGTGAAACAATGGTCAGAAAGAGCCTTTTGAACTCTTTAGTGTGGTTAACTTGTAAAGAGAGGACCAGTGTCTTTGGAAAAGACAGATGGGTTATTTAGCCTTTGAACTCAAGGGTCATGAAGATAGTAAAGCTCAAGCTCCCCTGGGGGTGTAGAAGGTCCTTTTGTGTAAAAACAGCTTGGGTCATACAGGGGTGAATTCGGAGGCTGGTCGTGATCAAACGGCAAAGTGTTTTATTGTGGTCAGCAGTAGGTTACATCTAAATGATGTGAGAGTGACGTGTATTAATGTAGTGTTAATGAAACAAAAAACTTTTCTTAACTTCTTCAGACATTGTGTGGTGTTAAGCATGTTTATCTTCTGGAATGTATGTCTGTTTTCTTAAGGCTCGCTCATAGCAAAAACACATGGTAGCTACTGGGGAACCTGTAACACTTTAACGCACGGGAAACTTTCAGTCAGGAAGGCACGGATGGTAATTTAGCCATAAATGAAGACCCCTAGGTGTGAAAGACAATTTGGCCTAGGAGGGGAGGGTTAGATAGGGCAGTCTATTACAGCTAGATCTGGTCGTACTAGAATAAACAGAAAATTACAGAGAAGAGATCTGAAGAAGATTAAATCAGTTGCAAAAAGGTTTTGGATGATCCTAATTGCAGATTGGTAAACTCCTAGAAGAGAAAATATGGTAGTCAGATATTATCCTATGGTAATTGAGAATAATAATTATTTGATCTCTAAAAGATCAAATAGACTAAGCAGAAGCAGTGTTGTGGGAGTAACAGTTGCTAAATATAAAAGCTGTTATCTGAGCCTGTGTCATAAATAATAATAAGCTATTTATAGTAAAACACAATGTTTCAGTTGAAAATCATAGACACAGAGGTGTCAAAAGAAACAATGTTACAGGATCTTATAAATTTAGAGCACAATTTGTAAATGTTTAAAAGTAAAACTCAATGACTTTAAAGGTGGGGTATGTAATTCTCTTTTTTGTCCATTTTTTCAAAATCACTTAAAATCCTATTCCTAACCCACTTACAGCCACTGAGTTAGAAGCACTGAAATAAAAATTAAGCAATTTAATAATCTGTGGAACGGGCAGGACTCGAAAAACTCCAGCCAATCATTTCCAAGACCACCTAGAATCATTGGACAGTAAGTGCGTCAATCAAACGGTCGTACCATCCCCCCCTCCCCCCATCCATGTCCATGTTCTTTGAATGGGTGGAGTCAAAGGAAGGAAGGTAGGACCATTTGAGTTGTGCATTTTCAAAATCTGCCGGCCGTTTTGCAAATCACATACCCCACCTTTAAAAGAAGTCTTTAAAATAATACAGTTTTTGCCTTGTTTGTAAATGTTTAAAAGTAAAACTGAATGACTTTAAAAGAAGTCTTTAAAATAATACAGTTTTTGACTTGTTTATTTTAGAAACAGTGATTTCTTTGTCTGACTTTAGTCTCCACCATACAGGGCCGATGGCTCCGGCTACAGAAATAACTGCACTGAATGTACGGTTGTGATTTAAATTTCTAAGCAGTTAGGTTGCTGCTATTAAGATGGTTAATGGATTTCAGGAACATGATGTTGGTTGCCTTATGGGCAAGAAGAATTATAGAAGTGTTGATTTTGAACTAATGTGTCTATAAGATAGTTTTAACTCCTGAAGGTCGTTAGACATGGTGGTGACTAAAGATTTGGTAGATTCAAGGAAAAGTCTGAGTAACGAAGGAACTAATAGAATGAATTTATTGTTATATTGTGTCCAAATTATAGTCTTAGAAGGCTGTTGAAAAGAGAAAAAAAGAGATACTTGTTGAGCAGAGTAAGGAAGGTTAATTTTGTCTTTCTTTCTGTTATGGTCAGCTAAAGAAAGCTGAAGCAAAGTAATGATAATAAAATAAAAAACAACACAGCTGACTTTTGTAAAAGCAAATGAATAAGACATGTTTTGAAAATGGTTAGGAGGCCATGTAAAAAATTAGGTAAAAGCTACAGGAAAATGTAAGTTTTAAATTTTGATTTAAATGTGAATCTTTTTAGAGAAAATATATGAATACGAAATATGAACGGTTCATAGTCAGGTGTGTGTGTTTGATGATGACTGCAGTTTATGTCTTGATAAGTGTGAGTTTAGGTATTAGGTAGTGGAAGCCATGTCTAAATAGTGAATATGAATGTGTCATTAATGTTTTATCAATTCCAGATGGGTGAAGGCGAATGACAAATTTGAGAGAAGTTGACAATTCTAAATCGATTTGGTAATTTATGATACACAGTAGAATTGAATGAATTTCTAGATCAATTTAAAGTACTGATGGAAGTTGGAATTGTGGGGTTGTAGATCACCGTCCATCATGGATTGAAATAAAATAGGTTATAGATTTGACGGCAACAATACAGTAAAAAAAAAAAAATACAATTGGCTAGATCAATATCAAATTATTGAGAGAGCCTTTAATATTTGTGTGAACAAAGGGCGAGAACGCTGTTCGACTGACAAAAGAAAGGCTGTAAAGAAAGATCTGACCTGATAAAAACAATAGAATGACTTTAAGAAATGTTTGCAGATGACTGAGAATAGAGATTGAGTTGAGAGAGTTCAGAGACAAACTGTTGAGAGCAGTCCTGATAAGAAGGATACGAAGTGAGAGTGAGGGCCATTTGCATTTCAAACACATTAATAGGAAGATGAGAATGTGGTGTTTTCTTTTGTTTAGATATTAACTTTCTTAGACATTGTAGTAAATATTTGTTTCTCTTCAGGGTATGTGTGAATGTTTGTGAAAGGCTTAAACTCAGCAGGACAAATGCAGCAGCTGCTGGAATAACAATTAACATTTCTTGAAACACGTGAAACCTCTCAGGCAGGAAAAGACGGGTTATTTGTCCATATGTAAAGACCTTCTGATCTCACGAGTGTAAAGAAAGCAAACCAGGGGGGTCGAGGATGATTGTCTTCAGGGAGGCCAGAGGGGCCATTTGACCATAAATAAATACCTTTGATCTTACAGATGCAGGGACAGTGAAGACAAAGGAGGGGGAGAAATAGAATGACAATTGTATTAAGTTTTGATAAATACTGTGGCTTTAAATGATACTTGTGTTCAAGAGGCAGAGAAAGATGTCTGCAGAACAGTGTTTAGTTTAGTAAAATCCAAACACAATTATGTTAAATTGATGCACAAGTAAAATTGTGCATAAAAATGGGGAATGGTTTGGGATTTGCTGAAAGCCATCGCACAGGTGGACAAAAGCGTTGTCTGAAAAGTGTGCTAATAACAAGAAATGTTTTCAACAGGAAACGCCAGGGCAGATGCGGCAGCACAACAACAAAAAAGAATTAACTATTTGACATTTGTTTTTTCTTTACAGAGGATGCAGACTTTTTGATACAGGGCAGACTGTGCCCAGTAAAATATGGCTACAATGTGATTCACAATTGCATTAACCATGAAAATGCTTTCCTCACAACAGGATTCAGTAACTCTGTACTTTGCACTTTTATCATGCTTCTTAACAAACATTGGTGTGGATTTTGAGCCGGATCACACCTCATACCCACATTCTCATGCTGACTCCCTGTTACAACAACAGGACCAAATTTGCATCACAATTGTAAAACCGCCTCATCTGTGTTTTTGGAGCATGATGAATCTACACATAGCCACAGCTAAATGCAGCCATAGATAACACCATTTAACCTTCACACAAAGTCAAATCTGCAGATGATTCTGCCTCACAAAAATGTAATGCATACCATTTTTATTAAGTCTTTACATCTAGACTGAATAATAACAGTGTATTGCATCCAGTAATTGTTTGTTTTGTTTTTCTTTGGATTTACTTTATCACTTAAGTAATCATTTGTCTCACCAAGTTATTTTAAAATGTATGTCAGTATTTCTCATTTTAACCGAAGTACAACTATTTGTATTCTCATTAATGCTTTTGAAACATTTCTGAAACTTATTGGGTTTCTGTTTATTTGTATTTTGTCTATTTGACTTGCAACAATGTTTTTGGACATCAATTCAATTGAATCTCTGTGTTTGGTTACACTGAATATTTTGCTGATACTCTTCATGAAATGGTGTTTTAAACCAGCAGTTGTTGTTTGTTGTAATGCAATTTATTTAAATGTTTCCAGAAACAGTGTAAGAACTTGTAAAGATCTTCTTTTATCATTCCTTGACCAAATTTTTTTAAGTACATCACTTTAAGGGCTTTTTGCCGGAGACTAATTTTAATCTGACCATATCAATCCTCTGACCAATGACAAATGCCATGCGTCTACTTTTGCTGTTGTATTGGATGCTCTTTTAAATCACAGGATCACTGCTACCGAAGTTCATATCCTGTGTCCTGGTTCAGAAAGAGACCGCTGCCAGATTGCTGTCCCACTAGTTTGCTCCCAGATTCAGTGCCTGTTCTTGTGGAGATGTGGAGTATTCGATGGATGATTTGCATATCTATGAACGGTGCAACCCAATTTCATAGAGCCTCCTCCTGCAGGGCTGAAAGGAGAACAATGACTGAAGACTGACCAACTGATGTTGAAACAAGCCTGGACGAAAAGTCTGAAGATGCAACTGCACAAAACAGAAAGCATATCTTTATGGACTGTGTCACCTTTGGACTCCATGTGTGTGGCCAACGGGACCAATGGGGAATTGTAGGATTAAAAATAATCCAAGATATTTGAAATGAACAAAGAAATCTGCTTTACTGTTTTTTTCACCACCCTTTTCCATAATGACCTTTTGGAGTCTGTAAAGGCACCAAGGTGCTGATAGTGATCAAGGCCTGTAGGCCTAAGATGTGTGTACTTTGGGGGTACAATGGGGGAAGTTGTAATTATCTGATTGGTCAGTTTTGAATGTCTCACATTTGGGTTTTAGTCACATGGTCACGGAAGGAATAAAAGGAAGATTGAAATGAAAGGTATAAATATGATGAAATGACTTAAAATTGTTGCATTTAGTTAGTTATCAGAGAATGAAAAACAGGGAGAATTGTAGTAGCAATTGTAATCTTTTCTTTTCTTATTTTGTTTTCTCAATGATAATATATCAATGCCATGTGTTCTGTATTCTGAGCTCTATGTTGTAACGTTGATACAGCTGTGTGTGTGACACTGAGAAGACCCCAGGCTAGGGGGGAGGGGTTGAGGCATCCATGGGGGGCCTTAGTTCCTGCCCTTTGGGATGGGTGGTAAAGAATGCTTGAGAACATCATAAAAACTACCAGCCAAGCTTTATCTGGGTCTCACTTTGCTCTGCAAACTGGTCTGTAAGGGTGGGGGTTTCACCCTGCAGCTGGCCTGTGTGGCTAGATTGGGAACTATTCTTGCAAGAATAAATGTATATTTTCTTTTAAATACAATTTGGATCTTGACGTCTCTTTTGCCTGGGAATGCTGGTTTGTTAAATATTGTTTTTGCCACAACAGTAGCGCCACCTTTAGTCAAAAATGGGGTATTAGTTTTACCTACAGTAACCAAACACGGTACGTATATTCTTCTCTTCGATCCGGACAACTTTATAATTTACAGTCATTAGCTCCGACCAACAGGAAGTCAGATATTTTGGTTTGAATGTGTACTTTTTGGAGCATTTTCCCTCTGCCCCTCTGCGTCTGTTTGTGAGAGTGTGAGTGAGGAGGGGGGCTTTATTTTAACCTTTTCTCTGCTGTGTGTGACTTCTCGGGCACTTTTGGGGCCCTTGACGTGCTCGAAAACTCTTGAAACTTTGCACACAGGTCACATGACAGGTCTAAATGAGATCAAAATAGTTCAGACATAAATATATATTTATTAGGGATGTGACTGAGGATATTTTCCCACCGGTTAATCGACTTGTGACACCGGAGGGGGCTTTTAAAGAGCGAACTTAAAAGCGAAAACTTCCAGTAGGACTGAACTAAAAAAAAACATTCACTCTGTTCTGCTCGTTCCTCGCCGTGGATGGTTATTGCCCGTGCAGCCGTGAGCGTTTTAGTTTCATTTTAAAAACAGCGCCATTTCGGGGGTGGGATTGCTTGAATGTTTCTTTACAAAAGCACAATGTTGTGTTTTATTGCTTTTGAGAATCTTAGCATGCTTGAAATTGCACGAAACTCGACAGACACGTTACATTTATTGTCTAATAGACATGTGCAACGTTTCAGAAACGGGCGTGGTGAGGGGCTCAGTAGCGCCACCTTTAGTCAAAAATGGGGTATTAGTTTTACTTACAGTAACAAAAATCACTATGCATATTGTTCTCCTCCAGCCAGACAACTTTCTAATTGACAGTCATTAGCTCCGACCAACAGGAAGTCAGATATTTTGGTTTGAATGTGGATTTTCTCCCTCTCTGCCATTCTGTGTGTGTGTGTGAGTGTCTGTCTGTGTGGGGAGGGGAAGGGGGATCTGTGTGTGTGTGTGTGTGTGTGTGTGGGGAGGGGAAGGGGGATCTGTGTGTGTGTGTGAGTGTCTGTCTGTGTGGGGAGGGGAAGGGGGATCTGTGTGTGTGTGTGTGTGTGTGTGTGGGGGGGGGGGGCTTAAACAGTTTATTAAACTACACTCATTTCAGTTAATTCAACACTGCATTTTTATGTATATTTAAACATAATTAAAGTTTACTTTCTGTAACAATTAGGATATTATTTTGTTTGTTTAAAATTTTCTCTGTCTCTGTCTCCCTCTGTCTGTCCTTCCCCTCCCCCTCACTCCACCAGTCTTACTCTCTCTCTCTCTCTCTCTCTCTCTCTCTGTCTGTGTGTGTGTGTGTGTGTGTGTGTGTGGGGCTGGGTGTCTGTTACAGTGACAAGATTGTTACAGTAACCTTTTCATTGATGCGTGCAAATTTCTGCCTGCATTAAAGGATAAAGAAATCTCTTGGCTTGTCTTTTACACACACACACACACACACACACACACACACACACACACACACACACACACACACACACACACACACACACACACACACACACACACACACACACACACGTGCATTGCAATCTTGACATCGCAGTATGTTCATTATAGCCTTCATAAAATAGTCAACCTAACATATAAAATTTACACTGCTCTGTTTAAATAGTCAGTTGTACAGTTTGTACCGTTCACAGTAAGCACCGCTCCACTGTGTCGTTTTAAAGCACATTTTTGCTTCTTTGAAGAGGCAAATTAATTTTTCAATATTGGAACGTGAGTGAAATACAAAGCCTATAATAAAGAATAGTTTAGCATCCAAAAATGTTAATTATATATATATATATATGTTAAAAATAGAGGGGGGGAGGGGGGGGGGGAGAATATGCCCTCGATGCGCACTTTTGCAGAACCCACACTGATGCAAGCTCTAAAGCAGACTTCTTCTCGACAGTCAAAGCGGAGTTACGTTATTGCCCGTTGTGCACAGGAACCCTAAAGGCACCGGGGTGGCGGTTTTTTATATATATATATATATATATATATATATATATATTAGTGGTGCACGATATATCGGCCGCCGATATAATATCGGCCGATATGGTCATTGTTTTACACATCGGTATCGTTCCGATGTCAAAATAGGGCCGATGTGAACAGGCCGATTATCATTCCTGTGTATTTGATGTGCGTGTGGGGGCGGGGATGTTTGTTTTTGCACGAGCGCATTTCAGCTGTGAACAGCGCTCGTGTGTAGGGGCGCGCACTTTACAGAGGGTGCACCCTTTATCACGTCTCTCGTCAGAGCGAGGGGAACAACTGATACTGTGGGAACCACTTTATATGTAGTGGTGCGTAGCCTACTTTATAGTGGGCACACGATCAACATTTGTTATATCTCCCGTGCTGGACGGAGCGAGGTTTGAACCCGTGTTTGTGTGTAGGGGCGCGCACTTCATTGTGGGCCCGCGAACTAGTCATTACACCGTGTGACCTCCTGACCCCTTACACTCCTTACCGCTCACTCAGATCCTCTGACCAAAATCTCTTGGCTATCCCCCGCTCCAGACTTTCCACCCTGGGTGGCAGGTCCATCAGTGCCTTGGCCCCCAAACTCTGGAACCGCCTCCCACAACCTCTTCGTGACTGTCCTTCTCTTCCCGTCTTTAAAGCACATCTCAAGACCTTTTTATTTACTGATCATTTCTCCACACCAAACTCATAGCTTCATCCAGATAACTTGTCTTTGTAGTATTGTTTTGGTTGTTTGTTGTTGTGTTTCCTTGCCTTCCTACTATGTAAAGCGACCTTGGGTTTGAGAAAGGCGCTATATAAAATAAACGTATTATTATTATTATTATTACACCGTGTCCTAACTACACGCGACGCCGCGACACGCGATAAAAGGTATTTTTTCCATGTTAATCAGTTTATGTCCTAACCAGCCGCGACGGCGACACGCGACGATTCTATTTTAGAAACGGTTTCTATTTTTCTGCGACGTCGCGCTGGAACAAACACAACGTGTGGCAATGATAATCTCAGGCACTGTTTATGTGCTTTATTTAATGTTAAAGGCGTGTCATGTGACTTTGAATATCATTTAGTGCTCCCAGCTTTGTAGCTGTAAAAGCAACAATGGATAACTCACCTCAGATCTTGAAATTAAACAAATGGAAACAAGAACGTTCAAACTGAAACAAATGTATTATTTGACAAAGATTGTTTTAGTAACTCAGTAGCCTAAGTATTTGAATGCTGTTTAAATGTTGTAATATTTGTGAATTTGATTATGTAGCTACTTATCCATTTTCTTGCGATTGCCGTCAAGATTACTCTCTGGTGCTGTGCACTTGACTTGAGAGCCCGCCCACACGCTGTTCTGATTGGCTCTGGGTTTTGATTGATTTGTACGCAGCGTCGCAGCTAGAGTGGACAGACAAATTATTTGTGGCTGGATCTTATCGCATCGCGTCTGGTACACACAGGTAAAGGTGCCCAATATCAGTCATTTTTTAAAATAAATTACAAAAGTAAAAAAAAAATAAAGTGTTTTGGAAAATAGCTCTTTATTTGATTATCATAAAAATGTGTTTTCTATACAGAGATATCGACATCGGTAAATATCGGTATCATCACTAATATACACATCGCAATATTCACATCGATGCATCACTAATATATATAAATAAATATAGCTGCAAGCAGCGATGGAGGGCCCAAGCTGGTGGCACCGCCACCCTGGTGCCTTTAGTGCAACCGGCTTGGGCCCGTAATCGCTGCTTGCAGCTATATTGAGGATACATTGAGGATGCTAAATTGCGGACGGATTTTTGATATCTCGAACGGTTTGGCCGTGGCGAGGAAACAAAATTATGGCGAGAAAAGAGAAACACGATGTGTTATAACGTCTTCATACATTAATTGATCTTAATGAAACTTCAGTAGCGTGTTTGTTGTAAGAGGCCGATCACATGGATGTAACTAATGTGAGTCAAAGTTATAGCGCCACCAACTGGCAGCAGGAAGTGTGTTACTTTTGACAAAAATGGGGGGGTTAGTTTTACCTACAGTCACAAAACTTGGTATGTATATTGTGCACATCAAGCCGGACAATTCAGGTACAACCGGCTATTTCAGGTTGTATGAAAAACGCATGGAATGGAATTTAAAATACTCCTCCTAGACAATTCAACCAATCGCCACGAAACTCGGTGTGCATGAAGTCAAGACATTGAGGATGAAAAATTGCCAGGGGATTTTTGATATCTCGAACGGTTTGGCCGTGGCGAAGAAACGAATTTATGGCGAATATTGGAAACAGGAAGTGTGTTATAACATCCTCATACATTAATTGATCTTGATGAAACTTCAGCAGTGTGTTCGCTGTAAGAGGGCGATCACATGGATGTGACTATTGTGAGTCAAAGTTATAGCGCCACCAACTGGCAGCAGGAAGTGTGTCACTTTCAAAATGCTTTAAAATCACCCTCTTATTTTTACCCGATCTGTTTCAAACTTTATGTGTATAATGTAAACACACGGCAGATGTAGACCTGTGAAAGGATTATTGATATCTTAAATACTGTTGCCATGGCAATGCATCAAACTTTAATATTCTTTTTTGATGCTTTTGAGACTCTTAACATGTTTCAAATTGCATGAAACTCGACAGACACATCACATTTACTTGCCAGTACACGTGTGCAAAGTTTCAGAAAAGGGCGTGGCAAGGGGCTCAGTAGCGCTACCTTTAGTCAAAATATATTTTTAGTTTTACCTACAGTAACAAAAATCGGTACATATATTCTTCTCCTCAAGCTGGACAACTTTCTAATTTACAGTCATTAGCTCCGACCAACAGGAAGTCAGATATTGTGGTTTGAATGTGGATTGTGTCTCTCTCTGTCTCTCTGCCATTCTGTGTGTGTGTGTGTGTCTGTCTGTGTGGGGAGGAAAGGGGAGGGGAAGAGGGATCTGTGTGTGTGTGTGTGTGTGGGGGGGGGGGGGGGGCGAGGGGAAGGGGGATCTGTGTGTGGGGGGGAGGGGGGCAGAAAGAGTCTATTAAAAATAGTTATATTGTGCCATCTAGTGTTTTATACTATGTATACATGTGTTTTCTTCTTTTAAACAGTTTATTAAACTACACTCATTTGAGTTAATTCAACACTGCATTTTTATGTATATTTAAACATAATCAAAGTCTACTTTCTGTAACAATTAGGATATTATTTTGTTTGTTTAAAATTTTCTCTGTCTCTGTCTCCCTCTGTCTGTCCTTCCCCTCCCCCTCACTCCACCAGTCTTACTCTCTCTCTCTCTCTCTCTGTGTGTGTGTGTGTGTGTGTGGGGGGGATTTTGGTTGGGTGACAGTTGTAGGTTACAGTTTGACAAGAGTTTATTTTAACAAAAGCACAATGTTGTGCTTTATTGCGAGTGTACACAAATATAAGGAAACACTTTGCAGTTTGAATGATGTCCTGTGTGAACAAAATGACGGAGTATGTTCTTATGTCTCCATTGTTCGATCGAGCAACACACACACACACACACACAGTGCATTCCAGCATTGCAATCTTGACATTGCAGCATGTTCATTATAGCCATAATAAAATATAATAATAAAATAGTCAACCTAACATAAAAAATTACACTGCTCTGTTTAAATAGTCAGTTGTACAGTTCGTACCGTAAGCACCGCTCCACTGTGATGTTTCCAAGCACATTTTTGCGCATGTGAAGAGGATAATTTTTCAATATTGGAACGTGAGTGAAGTACAAAGCCTATAATAAAGAATAGTTTAGAATCCAAAATATGTAATAATATATATTATTATTATATATATAATAATATATATGTTAAAAATAGGGGGGGGGGGGGGGGTGTATGTACATATATATGTATGTATGACATACATACATATATATATGTCAATTCCGAGTTTCCACACGAACATATTAAGTGTCGGAAGTCTCTGCGTTGCACTCTTATATACTGTCTATGGTTGCACTTGAGCACACCGCTCAAATAAAATTATTGATTAATATTTGTAGCAAAATATCAAAAGGTTACAGGTTAAAATACTTCAGCTCTTCAATCTCAAGAGGACAGTCCTGTGAGTGGAGAATTACACAGGCTATTTACCTTCTAAGCAGTTCAAGCAATAGATGTAAAAAATAACTAGTTCTCATCCGAGCTATTAAAGTTAAAATAATACAACAGCGCAAATCGAGCAAAAAAGAATTTCAGTTAGAAAACTGAACCGGTAGATAACTAATTTCTCTCCAGGGAGGTACACGACACAAAGTCAAAAAGCAGTCTTATATATACGGGACGGGGTTACATTGTCCCTTATGCATTTGTCTGGTAGTTTTCCAGAGAAACTGGATGAGTTTTTTTTTATTTTTTATTGCTCAAATGTAAACAACAGTATACAAAGTATACAAAACACACAACTTAATATTACCCTTGCCCGGGGGATAGGCATCACATACATTCAAACAAATTGTAAGTTATGCAAATATTTCTAGTTTTCATAGCCTTTTTGTTCAATGAACCACTAATTAATTTTATATACGATAACATATCACAATAAAAATGTTTAAAGGCCGGTTTTTGTTTTATATATTTGCATTTGTGGATATAGAATTTAGCTTGCACAATTAACAAATTTATAATAAAGAACATATCTTCTTTACTTTGTTTTCTAAAAAAACAAAACACAACATTTTCCCACTTCAAAGTAAAGTCCTTGTAAAGTTCTTTCATAATAAAGCTGCAGAAGTCCTTCCAGAAGGTTGTGGAGTGTGTGCAGATCCAAAAAAGGTGCTGGGTGGTCTCAGGGTGATTTCCGCAAAAAGAACAGTTCACATCAATGTCCCTTTTGAATTTCGTCATATAGTGGTTAGCAGGGTAGTACTTATGGATAATTTTGAAAGAAATTTCTTTGACCTTGTTTGTAACAAAAAACTTATTGGAACTGGATGAGTTATTGCCACACTCATTGTGTTACATTGTCCCTTATGCATTTGTGGCCTCCGGTGATGTCATTGTATTCCATATATGGGCATTCTTCGTCCTTTGCGTCTTCCACGCTTTGGGCCTCGGTCTTTGTGTGTGTGTGTGTGTGTAAATGTCAGGAAGTCAGTTTGTAAGTTCATCAAAATTAAACAACTGCCCTACAAAGCAGTAATTCAAGGAGAATTACACTGTTGTGGATAACACCTTCAATTCCAGAATACTCCTCAAAAAACATTGACCACAACATCCTTTTAAATAGACTCGAACATTATAGCCGCGTTTCCACCGAAATTACCCGGAACAATTTGTCCCAGGAACTTTTTTTTGCCCCAGACCGGTTGCTTTCTGCGTTTACACCGCGGTCTAAAGTACCGGGAAGATTATAAACTGCGCGCAAGTTCGCAACTGCTCCTCCCAGTCTGCGACGGACAGTAATCCGTTTTGAGCGCCACATTTATAATAAGTATGGAGGAGATTCAAACTGTGCTGCTGTTGTTTGTGATGTGTTGGTTTACTAACGAGGTAATTAACAAAACGGCAGAAAAGAGACAAGCACTGATACTAAAGCGTGTTCAGAAAGCTCGTAGCTAATGCTATAAAATTAGACGATGCGGACATTGAACGTGAGATGGCTGGGACGAACGCGCAGAAAATTTCCTGTTAC
The DNA here is from genome assembly GCF_949152265.1 of Phoxinus phoxinus. Taxonomy (NCBI): domain Eukaryota; kingdom Metazoa; phylum Chordata; class Actinopteri; order Cypriniformes; family Leuciscidae; genus Phoxinus; species Phoxinus phoxinus. The sequence goes on from NC_136876.1 coordinate 2,111,226, forward strand.
ACAAATACGCTTAATAAAGCCTGAACCTCGTCGTCGGTCCAGCTGTGTTTTTAATTTATTTTTTTTATATTCCATATTTGCAGACAGACAACTCTTACTACATGAAGCCACGAACCGCAATAGATTTTTAAATTCTATTCTTAAAATAGAATGCTGCGTGGAGTCATCCAATCAAAATGCGGCGTGAACACAACCAATCAGCATGTTCAGCACACAAGTCCCACCCCCGAAAGTTCCTGAGCTTTGAAAAAGTACTACCTCGCCAGCAGGGACTTTCGGAGGGGGAAATATTTGCCCGGAACTTCATTTAGACCCTGATTCCTGCGGTGTAAACACACCGAGTACCAGCCCACAGTTCCTAGTTCCTGGGGAAAGTTCCCGCGGTGGAAACGCGGCTTATGTTGGCATTAGTGGAATAGCACTAGCATGGTTTAAATCATACTTATCTGACCGTTATCAGTTTGTAGCAGTAAATGAAGAGATGTCTTATCGATCACAAGTTCAGTATGGCGTACCACAAGGCTCAGTACTAGGACCGCTGCTGTTCACTCTGTACATGCTACCCTTAGGATATATCATTAGGAAACATGGAATTAGCTTTCACTGTTATTTTTTTTTATTTTATTTTTTTATTGAATATATAGTATATTTCTTCAAAACCTAATGAAACTTTACCAATTCACAAAATTAACGGAATGCATAGCCGATATAAAAAATTCTTTAGGTTTGAGCTGAAATGCATAGCACAGTCTCTAGAGCCCTGTATAGTGCTGTATTTCTGCTTTACATGAGCGCCACCTACTGTCAGAGAGCGAATTTTTTTTTTTTTTTGCATTGATCTGAACTGATAAATTACACATTCCTGTTGGTTGAACACGACCAATATCAATCAATCAACAAAGTGTCCTGTGCTCAGCACACACCGGCTATAGGTGGAGAGGAGAGATTTGGCTATAGGGTGATGTGTGGCTAACTTACACAGAAGAGACTTTGTTGCTCAGCACATGAAAATAAACTACTTACCGGGATCTCAGACTGTGTTTAAGTGGTTTCTCCACTGTATGGATCTTCATGTGTCGCTTCAGGTGACTTTTATTAGAGAAACTCTTTCCGCACTGATCACACGTGTGCGGCTTCTCTCCAGTGTGGATCATCTCATGTGTTTTCAGAGATGCTGATCGACTGAATCTCTCGTCACAGTGTGAACACTTGTAAGGTTTTTCTCCAGTGTGGATCCTCTCATGTGTTTTCAGATGTGCTGCCTGAATGAATCTCGTGTCACAGTGTGAACACTTGTAAGGTTTTTCTCCAGTGTGAATTCTCTGGTGCAGTTTTAAACTGCTCGCTGTAGTAAAAGTCTTCTCACACTCAAAGCACATGTACTCTCTCACACCAGTGTGAGTTTTCTCATGTGTATGTAAATATCGCAGCCGTGAAAAACTCTTTCCACACACAGAACATGAATACGGCTTCTCCTTCGTATGAACTATCAGGTGTGTCTTCAGGTTTGATGACGTAATAAATGTTTTGCCGCATTGATCACGGCTTCTCTCCGGAGTGGATCCTCATGTGATCATCAAGACTTTGTTTGGTTGTGAAATTGTTTCCACACTGATGGCATACATGCAGCTTCTCTCCAGTGTGGATCCTCATGTGTATCTTCAGGTCATGTTTAATAGAGAAACTTTTCCCGCACTGATCACATTTGTGCGGCTTCTCTCCTGGGTGGATCATCTCATGTCTTTTCAGAGATGATGACTGACTGAATCTCTTGTCACAGTGTGAACACTTGTAAGGTTTTTCTCCAGTGTGAATTCTCTGGTGCTGTTTTAAACTGGCCGCTGTAGTAAAAGTCTTCTCACACTCAAAGCACATGTACTCTCTCACACCAGTGTGAGTTTTCTCATGTGCATGTAAATGATGTCGCCGTGAAAAACTCTTTCCACACACAGAACATGAATACGGCTTCTCCTTCATATGAACTATCAGGTGTATCTTCAGGTTTGATGACCTAAGAAATGTTTTGCCGCATTGATCACATGTGAACGGCTTCTCTCCGGTGTGGATCCTCACGTGAACATTAAGGTGTGATGATCGACTGAATCTCTTCCCGCACTGATCACATGTGAACGGCTTCTCTCCGGTGTGGATCATCATGTGACTCTCAAGACTTCGTTTGGTTGTGAAACCGTTTCCACACTGATCACATGTGAACGGCTTCTCTCCGGTGTGGATCCTCATGTGAACATCAAGACTTTGTTTGGTTGTGAAATTGTTTCCACACTGATGGCATACATGCGGATTCTCTCCTGGGTGGATCCTCTCATGTGATCTCAGATTTGCTGATCGACTGAATCTCTTGTCACAGTGTGAACACTTGTAAGGTTTTTCTCCAGTGTGAATTCTCTGGTGCAGTTTTAAACTGCCCGCTGTAGTAAAAGTCTTCTCACACTCAAAGCACATGTACTCTCTCACACCAGTGTGAGTTTTCTCATGTCCATGTAAATATCGCAGCCGTGAAAAACTCTTTCCACACACGGAACATGAATACGGCTTCTCCTTCATATGAACTATCAGGTGTATCTTCAGTTTTGATGAACTAAGAAATGTTTTGCCGCATTGATCACATGTGAACGGCTTCTCTCCGGTGTGGATCCTCACGTGAACATTAAGGTGTGATGATTGACTGAATCTCTTCCCGCACTGATCACATGAGAACGGCTTCTCTCCGGTGTGAACTCTCATGTGACGCTCAAGACGTTGTTTGGTTGCGAGACTCTTTCCACACTGAGTGCAGGTGAAAGATTTCTTGGCTCGTCTTTTCTTTAAAAATGTCTGTTTAGTCTTTGAGCGACTCAAAGGTTTTCCTCCAGGTTGGACATGATGTTCCTCCTCCACTTCTCTCAGTTCTTCACTCTCCTCCTCCACTTCTCTCAGTTCTTCACTCTCCTCTTCCACTTCTCTCAGTTCTTCACTCTCCTCCTCCACTTCTCTCAGTTCTTCACTCTCCTCCACTTCTCTCAGTTCTTCACTCTCCTCCTCCACTTCTCTCAGTTCTTCACTCTCCTCCTCCACTTCTCTCAGTTCTTCACTCTCCTCCTCCACTTCTCTCAGTTCTTCACTCTCCTCCTCCACTTCTCTCAGTTCTTCACTCTCCTCCTCCACTTCTCTCAGTTCTTCACTCTCCTCCTCCACTTCTCTCAGTTCTTCACTCTCCTCCTCCACTTCTCTCAGTTCTTCACTCTCCTCCTCCACTTCTCTCAGTTCTTCACTCTCCTCCTCCACTTCTCTCAGTTCTTCACTCTCCTCCTCCACTTCTCTCAGTTCTTCACTCTCCTCCTTCACTTCTCTCAGTTCTTCACTCTCCTCCTCCACTTCTCTCAGTTCTTCACTCTCCTCCTCCACTTCTCTCAGTTCTTCACTCTCCTCCTCCACTTCTCTCAGTTCTTCACTCTCCTCCTCCACTTCTCTCAGTTCTTCACTCTCCTCCTCCACTTCTCTCAGTTCTTCACTCTCCTCCTTCACTTCTCTCAGTTCTTCACTCTCCTCCTCCACTTCTCTCAGTTCTTCACTCTCCTCCTCCACTTCTCTCAGTTCTTCACTCTCCTCCTTCACTTCTCTCAGTTCTTCACTCTCCTCGCTCTCTTCCATCGGGTCTGACAGGAAAGAAAAAAAATTACATTTATTTTTCAGTACATCAAAATGGTTCAAAGAGAGAAATATAAAAAGAAAGGACATGAAAGTGAGCCCTGATGTAATGGTAGGAAGTAGACAACTGTTATAATAAAATAATATGTCCATTAGGGATGGGAACCGAGAACCGATTCTTCTTCAGAACCGGTGCCCAGTGAATCGATTCCTTGGAACCGTTAGCATGCCTGCGTATCGATTCCGCTCGTTGCAAATGTGTCATTAAGTCAACACACGCTGCGTTGTTTTGATTCAGAACGCGGCAAACATGGCAGAGGCAGAAGTTCGACGCAGAAGTATAATGAGGCATTTAACGGGACGCCATGTTGCTTTCCGACCAGCCATCGCGTGCCGTCTCACACACATTCACTCGCACACATACGCACTTACTGCACACACACACACTCACGCTCACTCACTCACACAAACGCACACGTTCACTCACACACACGCGCGCGCACATATACACTCACTCACACGCTATCTCGCGCTCACACACACTCTCGCTCACTCATAAGCGCACATACACACTCTCTCGCGCTCACTCACTCTCACACAGACACAAACGCACACATGCTGCTCACTCACACACTCTCGCTCACTCACTAGCGAACACACGTTTTGTTTCAGGTTGAATCCAAATGAGCACTGTTAATATTACAAAAGGCACAAGCTCTTCCTTGACTGTTTTCAGTCTGTGTTTTTCGTTTTTATGGCACGTAAATGGCAGTTTTTTTGTTTTATTTTTTTGTCTGGACCAATGAATGCGAAGGCACTAAGGCACTCTTCTTGATAATCTTTCAAGGCACACACTAGCGTGCCATGGCATACTGGTTGAGAAACACTGCGGCTATAGGTTCCTGGACTTTCCTTTGAGAAGTAGCTTACCTACTTTTAGGTTTGTTCTGAGGTTGCTACACATAATGTGTATATGTGCTCTGTCCTGTGTCTTCTGATCAGATATTAAAGCGAGTTAATACAAACAAACAAATTTGTTCTTATTTCCTCACCCAATGAGAATCGATAAGAGAATCAATAAGGAATCGGATCAATAAGCAATATCGATAATGGAATCGGAATCGTTAAATCCTTATCAATTCCCATCCCTAATGTCCATGAAACTTTCCATGAATGAGGTCAATTTATCTTCCAATTATTATTTTTAAAACATTATAGGCACGAATCCGTTTCTTTAGCAAGAACTATTCATTTGATCAATGACACAATTATCTAACATGATATTAACATTAAAATATACAATACTGCCATGTTTTGACACCAACTTTGGACGTTTTAATTATTAATGGTTATTCACACTAGACTTTTCCTTCATGGACGGTTCTATGAAGGAGCGCTTTCTACTGCATGATGGGAAGACAAGAGAATAATCTCAATCCATGGTCTCAGTTTTTACACAAACTGTAGCATTGACTATATTCATCAACCCTGTTACCAAAGTTAATGTAAGAAGAATCTCTAGAACTATGAATAACTTGTATGATATTTGACAAATACAATTTTATCAGTAAATTGGCGTTTACTGATTATTCCTAAAAAAATGTTTTTAACTACGTAAAAAAAAAAAGAGACTAAAATTCTGGTAACGTTGTATTTCTTCAAAAGCAGATTGTGGAGACATTTTACTCGTCCACGATCAAAAATCGTAATAGGGGTGTGCGATATCACGATTTTTGATTAAAATGTCTCCACGATCTGCTTTTGAAGAAATATCGTAGGATCGTGCATTCTATCAGTTTGCAGTTCTGGCGCCTCCGTCTCAACATACTGTACAGCGCGACGTATATTCACATGAAATGCAGAGGAACGGGACACTGTAGTTCATAAAAATTAATTATTTGCATGTGCTTTAAAGCCTTGCCGGTTAAACATGTCATTCGCTGCTGATGCGCTGTTCTAACGAGCGCTTTTCTGAGCGCAAACAACCGACGCGCACATGCACTAAAAGCATGTCTAACAGCGCCCGTTACTGAACTAAGTTATCTTTCGAGTCTCATTGCGCTAATACTGTCAAATACACACAAGGTTTATGTAAACAAAGTTGGATATGTCTAAAGTGAAAGAACAATAGAAAAAATTAAGAAAAAATTTGCTTGTCAAATGTGTGTGTATTAGACTCGTCGCGTGCAGATCTTAGTGACAGTAGCCCAATAACAAACCAGGGAACTACACTACGACCTTTTGAAATGCCATTGCGACCCTAATTTTTAATGGGTCGCAAATGTATCACTGATTATTTTTGTACCTAATGTGTTTTAGGCAATATGCTATGATTTATGATTTATTATGAGCATTTATTAAAACTAAGAAATGTGTATTTTAAGAATACGTTTTTTAAATCGTGCTCTGTGCATTCAACACATCAAGTTGGCTTCAGCCCCGCGACCCCCCGCCCCCTCCCGGAAAAAAAAAAACCTCTCGTTAAGACACGCAGCAATCGTATATATCTAAACATAGCCTACAATCTGCACGCGTTGAAATGAAGCGGACAATTGACATTTTTTAAGAAGGGAAGTTCAAGTGTAACAGAACCATCACTTGATGTCGATTCGATATGTCAAACGGAGCCTGTGAGTGAGAATGATGAGGCTGAGAAGGATTCGTCAGGAAAAGCAGGAAAAGCACACGCGGGAAACATATGGGGTTATTATTGTTGCAATATTCCAAATAAATAGATTCATATTCACAAATAAATGTAATGAGATTCACAAAAATGTATCGAATTCACAAATAAATAGATTAAGATCCACAAATAAATGTAAAGAGTTTCACAAAAAATTATAAAATTCACAAATAAATAAAATGAGATTTGCAAATAAATAAAATATTTACAAATGTTTTATAATTTTACAAACACAACTCTGCCTGGCATTTATTTGTGAACCGATTTCTGTGCATTTGTAAATCGCGGCACACATTTGTGAATCGGTTCCTGTGCATTTGTGAATCCCCTCACGCATTTGTGGATTTTGAAACACTTCTAGCGCAGACGTGCAGATAAATCCACAAATAAGTGGACTCCACCCACCGCCTACTCAAGCCAATCAGATAACGGCCACATCGAGCTGGCCAATCGTAGCACGTTATTGCTTCAACCAATCACGTTTGGCTTTACACTTGGGGCGGGAACTGATTCTTCTTGCATCCTTGAAAGGAGCACTGGAGCAGTAATGTTAGTAGCGCTGAACTGTTTGTGTGGTAAAAACACTGTTTTCAAAAGATTGTTGGAGTTTAAGGCCTCTTTATATTTCCATCAGGATACACTCAGGGAATTATGATAATCAGAGATCCCGAGCATCATGAACAGTCTCTACACCGGCAAGAGGCGCGACACAGCGCGTCAAAAGCAAATAGCCACTGTCTATTCACTGCTGTTCCGACAGGACGGCCTCCACCCAAACAAACTTGGTTCAAGAGTGCTAAAGGACAATATCTACTTCTCCCTCAATCATCCTTCTGCCGTGTGTGCAAATCCACTCAACCTGAATGGCACGCACACACCTGGATACAGTATGAATGACCACAGGACTTCACTCCAGCACCTGAATGGACATGCGGTTGACACGTCACACAAGGACAATGATAACACCACTCAGCCACAACAACTTCTGCTCACGGACACAATCTCAGCTGAGCCCTGCCCACAGACAGACTGTGACATACTAGAACTGCTCCAAGATTCAACACCCAAGGACGACTTCCTGGAAAACAGCCAGGGAAACCAGGACAGCATATTACAGCCTCCGATAACACCAGAGACCCTCTCACCAGACACGCTATCTCTATCTCCAGCATCTCCACTTCTGGGCTTCTCAGAGAAAATGGAAAAACTGGTCTATGCTGGAACCAAACTATCCCACTCTTTTGCAAGCCCCCAGATATCAACCAAAAAACGGCAGGCCCCAAAACCACCAAAGCCTGCGGGCCCCGCTCGCCCTCCCCCTCCTCCTGCAAGAGTTCTTCGGGCTCTGCCACAACGACAGGGCTCACACCCTCCTCCTTCTGCTCGAGGTGAACCAAAAACAACTGATACCAGCTCTCATTGATATGTGCCGGGTCCCCGCTGTGATAACAGTAACTTTCTCAAATGTTTACAGAATAAGCGGGAACCCTGTGTGCCTGTATCTTTCTCTATTGCTGTTCGATTACATGATAGAAAGTCTAAGGCCTTCAAAAGCCGTACAGCAAACCCATCTAATCTGGTGCCTATTACACGCCAAACTAAGACTGCTGTGCGGACAAAAAGTAAGACTGTTAAGTTAGCACTCTTAAACATCTGCTCACTTAAAAATAAATCACTTCTAGTCAATGACTTAATAACCACATACAACCTGGATTTTATGTTTCTAAATGAAACTTGGCTAGAAGACAACTGCAGTGCAACTGTCCTCAATGAAACATCCCCTCCTAACTTTACTTTTATGAGTGTCTGCAGAGCGGGTAGGAGAGGTGGGGGAGTAGCTGCTCTTTTTAAAGATGTCTATCAATGTAAGCAAATATCATTTGGTAATTACCCGTCTTTTGAATATCTGGGTATTGTGTTAAAAGGTGCTCCACGCATTTTACTTATAATTGTTTACAGGCCTCCAAAATACTCTTCAGCCTTTGCTGAGGACTTTACAGAACTGTTATCAACCATTTCCTCAGAGTTTGACTGTTTTGCTATTTCTGGAGATTTTAACATTCACATAGACAATGCAGAAAACAATATGGCAAAAGAAATCAAAACTGTTTTAAAAACTTTTGATCTGACTCAGCATGTACATGGACCGACACACAATCGTGGACACACTCTAGATTTACTTATCAGTAAGGGTCTAAACATTTCATCGATTGTTATTAAGGATGTAGCACTGTCTGATCATTTCTGTATTTTCTTTGATATATTGATCTCTCCTGCCATTGAAGCTAGATCTGTGTCTGTCAAGAAGAGATGCTTAAATGAGAACACTAGTGTACTATTTATGAAGGCTATATCTTCAACACCAAGCATATCTGCTGACTCTGTTGATTTTCTCCTTGATTCTTTTAACTCAAAAGTTAAAAGTGTAATTGATGATATTGCTCCTGTGAAAGTCAGGAAGAGTGGTAGACAAAAGGCACCTTGGAGAAACTCAACAGCAGTGCAAAATATGAAAAGACAATGCAGAAAAGCAGAGCGCATGTGGCGGAAGACAAAACTTGTAGTCCACTATAACATCTACAAAGACACCATCCATGCTTTCAATATGGAGCTAGGCAAAGCTAGACAGACTTTCTTCTCAAATATTATTAACAGCAACTTAAACAACACACGCACTCTTTTTGCTACTGTAGAGAGACTGACAAACCCCCCGAGCCAGATTCCCAGTGAAATGCTCTCAGACAGCAAGTGCAGTGAGTTCGCTTCTTTCTTCTCTGAGAAAATCAATAATATCAGAAAGGTGATCAGCACATCCTTGAGTTGCACTGGGGTCAGACAGATCAGACCACAACCTGAGAAAGTAGTTACTATGTCTGATTTCAAAGAAATTGATGGCAAAATTTTAGAAGAAACCGTACAGCACCTTAAAACATCAACCTGCGCCCTTGACGCTTCTTCAAAAGTGTGTTAAACAGCTTAGAAGCAGATCTCCTAGAAGTGGTAAATGCCTCACTTCTCTCTGGAAGTTTTCCAAACTCCCTGAAAACTGCAGTTGTCAAACCCCTCCTAAAAAAGAGTAATATGGATAAGACTATATTAAGCAATTATAGACCGATCTCAAATCTTCCTTTCATTGGCAAGATAATTGAAAAAGTTGTTTTCAATCAGCTGAACAAATTCTTAAGCTCGAACGGATACTTTGACAATTTTCAATCTGGTTTCCGATCGCATCACAGCACAGAGACAGCGCTCATAAAGATAATAAACGATATTCGCTTAAATACTGATACAGGCAAATTATCAGTGCTGGTACTACTCGACCTCAGTGCTGCTTTTGACACTGTCGATCACAACATACTTCTTGACAGGCTGGAAAACTGGGTGGGGCTTTCTGGGATAGTCCTAAAATGGTTCAGGTCATACTTAGAAGAGAGAGGTTACTATGTGAGTATAGGAGACCATAAGTCTGAGTGGACATCCATGACATGCGGAGTTCCTCAAGGCTCAATTCTTGCGCCACTCCTATTCAACCTGTACATGCTTCCAATGAGCCAAATAATGAGTAAGAACCAAATCTCTTACCACAGCTATGCAGACGACACACAGATCTACTTAGCCCTATCGCCTAACGATTACAGCCCCATTGACTCCCTGTTCCAATGCATTGATGAAGTAAACAGCTGGATGTGCCAAAACTTTCTTCAGTTAAACAAAGACAAAACTGAAGTCATTGCGTTTGGAAACAAAGATGAAGTTCTCAAGGTGAACGCATACCTTCACTCTAGAGGTCAAACAACTAAAAATCAAGTCAGGAATCTAGGTGTGTCTCTAGAGTCAGACCTTAGCTTCAGTATTCATGTCAAAGCAATAACCAAATCAGCATATTATCATCTGAAAAATATTGCAAGAATTAGATGCTTTGTTTCCAGTCAGGACTTAGAAAAACTTGTGCATGCTTTCATCACCAGCAGGGTGGATTATTGTAATGGACTCCTTACTGGCCTTCCCAAAAAGACCATAAGACAGTTGCAGCTCGTACAGAACTCTGCCGCCAGGATTCTGAGCAGAACCAGAACATATGAACACATCACACCAGTCCTTAGGTCTTTACACTGGCTTCCAGTCACATTTAGGATTGATTTTAAAGTATTATTACTGGTATATAAATCATTTAATGGCCTAGGACCTAAATACATTGCAGATATGCTCACTGAATATAAACCCAACAGAACACTCAGATCATTAGGATCACATCAACTAGAAATACCAAGGGTTCACTCAAAGCAAGGAGAGTCCGCTTTTAGCCATTATGCCAGCCGCAGCTGAACCAGCTTCCAGAAGAGATCAGGTGCGCTCCTACAGTAGCCACATTCAAATCCAGACTCAAAACACATCTGTTTAGCTCTGCATTTACTGAATGAGCATTGTGCCACTGTTCGATATTAAAGTTTTAGTCTGAGAAAGAGCTAAGAATGTGAATGCTGGGCTAAGGAAAGTGAAAAGAATGTGCAAGTAAATGAAAGAGAAAAGAAAGTTGATACAGGGAAGTCGTAAGAAGATTGAAAAAGAATAGAAAGTTGATAGATGGTAAGTCGTAAGAAGATTGAAAGAGAAAAGGAAGTTGATAGATGGTAAGTCGTAAGAAGATTGAAAGAGAAAAGGAAGTTGATAGATGGTAAGTCGTAAGAAGATTGAAAGAGAAAAGGAAGTTGATAGATGGTAAGTCGTAAGAAGATTGAAAGAGAAAAGGAAGTTGATAGATGGTAAGTCGTAAGAAGATTGAAAGAGAAAAGGAAGTTGATAGATGGTAAGTCGTAAGAAGATTGAAAGAGAAAAGGAAGTTGATAGATGGCAAGTCGTAAGAAGATTGAAAGAGAAAAGAAAGTTGATACATGTAAGTCGTAAGAAGATCCTTTTAAAAGAAAGATCTATAATAGCTACCGGTCGATATAAAATACGTCCGACTGTTCGCACTGTATTTTATTTATTTTTATTTTTTATTTATTTTTTTCCAAACTGTGATTCAGGAAGATTTTATTAATTTTTAGGGCTGTCTGATTGGAAGAGATTTTGAAGGGGAACGGGAGAGCTTCACTCCGACGAGGCGAGTGAAGATTATCTATACTATGGAGAGTATAGAGGTTCGCTGTTTGTTTAAAACAGCAAAAGTGAAACGTGCTCTGTGGGGGCCCAGTGGGGCAATACTGGTGTGGTACACCACCCCAGCAGAGGACGTCCCTGGATTAGGTCCAGTGGCACCGCAAACCTGCTCAATCACTTCCATCTCAGATAGGGGTGATTATTAATTATTAGGGCTGTCTGATTGGAAGAGATTTTGAAGGGGAACGGGAGAGCTTCACTCCGACGAGGCGAGTGAAGATTAGCTATACTACGGAGAGTATAGAGGTTCGCTGTTTGTTTAAAACAGCAAAAGTGAAACGTGCTCTGTGGGGGCCCATTGGGCAATACTGGTGTAAGACACCACCCCAGCAGAGGACGTCCCTGGATTGTAGGTCCAGTGGCACCGCAAACCTGCTCAATCACTTCCATCTCAGACACGGTTTTAATTATTCTTATTTCTTTTGATTATTTTAATTTCTTCTATGTAAAGCACTTTAAATTACCACTGTTTAGCTTTGCATTTACTGAATGAGCACTGTGCCACTGTTCGTCCGACTGTTTGCACTGTATTTTATTTTCTAAACTGTTTTAATTATTCTTATTTCTTTTATTATCTATGTAATTATCTTAATTTCTTCTATGTAAAGCACTTTGAATTACCACTGTGTATGAAATGTGCTATATAAATAAACTTGCCTTGCCTTGCTGCCGTAGCAGTTTCAAATAATGTAAAACTAGCATGTTTGAAATCTTAACACATATTCCCTATCTGCTTAGCTGCAGACATGTCTGCATAATCGTACTCTTAACGGCTCTGATCGTCTACTTATTGACTAGTGCTGGTTACTTGAAAAATCATACTTCGTGATAGTGTAACGTAACGTTACTGGACGCGGGGCATTCATTGATAGTAAGCGGATGCCCGCACTTCAGATGTAGCGGCTACTCAATGCAATTATTAGGACATCGTGTAATTTAAGGACACAATCATTAAATTACAGAACATTTTGCCTTTTAAACCACAATCGCGGTGACAAATAGCAATAGGACATAAATAAATGTCATGTAGAACACCAAATATGAGCCCAAATGACCACCCAATATGTAACAGTACGAGCCTCAGCATCAGCGTGTAATACTAGTACTGGGGTCGATGCTGCAAATGAAATCTTGCAAAGCAAATTAAAAACTCTGTGTAGCAGTCAGAGTCTAAATAGTGTAGCTATTCATGGGTTGAACCCAGTTATTAATTAGTCAGCTACTTGATGCTTTTCTGTTCTATCTTGAATAACGTGACGCGTCCATAACGTGTTGTTCCCAACAGAGATGTGCTGTCTTTTTTCAAGGCTCGGCTTGGCAAGCAGTCTAATGGTGTAATTCTAACAAAATTAAAACTTTAAAAATATTTTGCTGTAGCAATTTTATGGACCTTTATGAGTACACTTCCTATTTGAGCGAATGCATGCAGATGAATGATGAATGAGCAGTTATTTCAGAGCAAGAACGCCCCGAGTGTAAAGCCAAACGTAATTGGTTGAAGCGAGAACGTGCTACGATTGGCCAGCTCGATGTGGCCGTTATCTGATTGGCTTGAGTAGGCGGTGGGTGGAGTCCACTTATTTGTGGATTTATCTGCACGTCTGCGCTAGAAGTGTTTCAAAATCCACAAATGCGTGAGGGGATTCACAAATGCACAGGAACCGATTCACAAATGTGTGCCGCGATTTACAAATGCACAGAAATCGGTTCACAAATAAATGCCAGGCAGAGTTGTGTTTGTAAAATTATAAAACATTTGTAAATATTCTATTTATTTGCAAATCTCATTTTATTTATTTGTGAATTTTATAATTTTTTGTGAAACTCTTTACATTTATTTGTGGATCTTAATCTATTTATTTGTGAATTCGATACATTTTTGTGAATCTCTTTACATTTATTTGTGAATATGAATCTATTTATTTGGAATATTGCAACAATAATAACCCCATAGAAAAACGATACGGACATATGAATTTCGACACCAGCGGCTCGAAGAATACCAGTGGTTAAGGTACCAAGACGGAGCAATGCACTGTGTGTAACGTTACTGTAAATTCTGTGGGCCTTCAATTGCAGGACTGTCCAAATTTGTAACTGCATCAAAACAATTCAAACAAAAATCATTGAGGCTCAATCGGACTAAAAAAACTTCATAAACACCTTACTTGATCCGAATGAAATTTCGATCGGATTGAAAGGGGTGGTTTATTCCTTTTGTTATGCGATGAACATGAGAGTGTTTGCATGAGAACATGTAAACACTTGATCGGATTGAAAACCGAAACTGAAAGGACTGCGCATGTGCAATGACTAGGGCTGAACGATACATCGAATTTTCATCGTCATCGCGATATGAACTCCCGCGATGAACACATCGCAACAGACAGCCTGACACGATGAATAATGCCTGGTTCAGATTAGCACTAACTTACACGTTTTTGACTCCTAAAATCTTGTCGTGGACAAGAAACATGTCAGACAACACGTTGCTTTCCGACCAGTCATCGCGTGCCGTCACACACACACACACACATTCACTCGCAAACATTCACTCGCAAGCACAGACACACAAACACACACACTCACTGTCCCTCGCTCACTCACTCACGCACGCACACACACACACACACGCTCACACGCTCACTGGCGCACACACCAGTGTTGCACTCACTCACGTCTCGCCTCGCTCACATATTCAACCCGTCGTGGAGGACCGTTAAAGAATTAAACATGCTATAGCCTAGTCTTTTTGTCGTGAAGCATCGCAGACGCGACGTAGGTTGTCGCCCACTATGACACACTATACGAGATGAAACGATCGAATCTTGCGTCCCGACGCCCGTTGTCGTTATTACGAATCTCCACGACACCCATACGTCAAACGGCTCGTGCCAAAATCGCGCTAAAATCGTGTATTCTGAACCAGGCAGGTAATAAACGTTTGACCTATCACGCAAAGAACCTATTAAAGCACTAAGACATGGGAACAGTATTATCAATCACATTTATCGCAAGTCATATCGTCATCGCAATATTAAACAATGTTATCGCACATCGCAGCTTTTCCTCATATCGTGCAGCCCTAGCAATGACGTTAAATAGCGCAATGATGGATGACGCGCGGAACGAGCTGTTCTTCCTGTTGAATGAATGAAGTGTCATATAAATAAGTGTACCGTGACCCATCATTCTAAAATTCTCATTTCACTCAGCCTCTGTGAAATGAAGCCGGACAACGTCCCACCAGTCCTTGTTTTGGATTCTCATCCACAGATGACTGGTTTTGGCAGTGGGGAGGGGCATTTTTACTGCGTGATAAGCAGCACGGCAAAACGGTTCAATGCTCATTGTCTCCAAATCATGACCAGAGAAAGGTTAATATTACATCTGCTGTTTAAAACAAATAAAGAGCCAATAGAGGAGAATAGTATGCGCGAACAGCGTATATTTGTGCAGTGTGCGCATGTCAAAAAATCTATTCCGATTTGAAACTTGTGACATAGAAACTCGCACATCAACCCGATTACTTTATTTATCGTTCATGTAAACACCATGTTCGGATTCATCAATCATATTGATTTCATTCCTTTTGAACCAAAAGGTGTCCATGTAAACTTAGCTATGACAGTATGAAGGATGCGAAGTGTAAAAGTCAATAGCTGCTGAAATTATATTTCTATATTACAGGGAACTACACTAACCTTTTCCACTGGTGGCACTTGCGCTACTAACTTTTTCAGTTACTGGCGCAAAACATGATTTGGTCGCACAAATTATTTATAGTAAGCCGCTCTGGATAATAATGAACAATAATGAAACCGTATTGCATACAGATGTGCTTTTTATTTTACTTTCCATCTTTTAAACCACATGCCTTCTTGTTTTCTTTAACATTGGTGGGATAGATTTACTGCAATAGAAAATACAGTACACAATAATGGGCAAAATTAATTTCTTTTGGATTTCAACATGCTATGGTTGGCACAGATGGGCAGACTCCTGAACTCTTAAGGAAAAATAAAATAAATATAATCCATAAAATAATATAATAATAGATTTTCAGCAGCTATATGAAAACAATGCATGTCCACCTCACCTCACATAAGGCTATATTATAAGCTACATTGAATTTAATTATCAATTCAGATTCCTCACTTGCTCGGTTTGCTTGACGCCGAAATGCAGTTGGGAGTGCTGCTGCGTCACGGGATATGTACTGGTCTATACACTTCGCGTGCTTCATACTGTCATTGTGAAGCTTTAATTTACTTGCGTTTACATGGACATTGATGGCTCAATCGGACTACAAAAATCTTCATGTAAACACCTTAATCGATCGGATTGAGCTCGATCCGAATAAAATTTCGATCAGATTGAAAGGGGTGGTTTATTCCTTTTGTAATGCGATCAAGAGAACATGTAAACACTTGATCGGATTGAAAACCGAAACTGAAAGGACTGCGCATGTACAATGATGGATGACGCGCGGAACGAGCTGTTCTTCCTGTTGAATAAAGTGTCATATAAATGAGTGTCCCGTCATTCTAAAATTCTCATGTCACTCAGCGCCTGTGAAGTGAAGCAGGACAACGTCCCACCAGTCCTTGTTTTGGATTCTCATCCACAGACGACTGGTTTTGGCCGCGGGGAGGGGCATTTTTACTGCGTAATAAATATAAGCAGCACGGCAAACCGGTTCAATGCTCATTGTCTCCGAATCATGACCAGAGACGGATTAATATTACATCTGCTGTTTAAAACAAATAAAGTACCAATAGAGGAGAATAGTTATGCGCGAACAGCGGGAAACTCTGTATATTTGTGCAGTGTGCGTCAAAAAATCAATTCCGTTTTGAAACTTGTGACATATAAACGCGCACATCAACCCGATTACTTTATAAGTCGCGGGGCTGAAGCCAACTTTGTGTTGAATGCTCAGAGCATGTTATAAAACGTATTCTTAAAATACACATTTCTGTTTTAATAAATGCTCATAGTAAATCATAGCATATTGCCTAAAACATAAGGTACGTACAAAAATAATCAGTGATACATTTGCGACCCATTAAAAATTAGGGTCGCAATGGCATTTCAAAAGGTCGCATATGCGACCATTTTGGTCGCAGTGTAGTTCCCTGTATTATTATTTAATGGATTATTTATTTTATTTTTCCTTAAGAGTTCAGGAGTCTGCCCATCTGTGCCAACCATAGCATGTTGAAATACAAAAGAAATTAATTGTGCACTTTATTGTGTACTGTATTTTCTATTGCAGTAAATCTATCCCAACCAATGTTAAAGAAAACAAGAAGGCATGTGGTTTAAAAGATGGCAAGTAAAAATAAAAAGCACATCTGTATGCAATAGTTTCATTATTGTTCATTATTATCCAGAGCGGCTTACTATAATTAATAATTTGTGCGACCAAATCATGTTTTGCGCCAGTAACTGAAAAAGTCAGTAGCGCAAGTGCCACCAGTGAAAAGGTTAGTGTAGTTCCCTGCAAACATGCTGCCGCTTGTTCTTAAAGGGACAGTTACCCGAAAATAAAAATTCTGTCATTATTTACTCACTCACTCTAATGTTGTTCCAAACCTGTATTAATTTCTTTCTTGTGCTGAACACAAAAGAAGATATTTTGAGGAGTGTGGCTAACCGGGCGGTTGCTGGTCCCCATTGACTACCATAGTTTTGTTAGGCTTTGTTTTTAAAATAGGGACATTAGTTTGGCTGTAATGCTCAGTCACTTGCAAAATAGTAAAACCAAGATGAAAAGGAATCGTGAATCGTGATTTTCCTGAAAAAAATCGTGATCTGATATTTTTGCCATATCGCCCACCCCTACGAAGGACCTTCGCCTGGACCCGAGGACAACGCAGTGCTGAAGTGCCAACTAGCCTCTCCCTATGGAGGATCCCATTACCACTCTACAGATAAAGCGTTGTGGGGAAATTCGGTTCGCGTATCTACCCCGAATAGCTGATCTAGCACTATTTTTTGACTATTTTATTATTTGATTTGATTGTTTTAGGCATGCTTTTTGCAGCTATACGCATATACAGTGCTATGCATAAGTTTAGACACCCATGCTAAAGTTGACTAAAAAGAGGAATAAAAAATCATCTTTTGGAAATTGAACTTAATGCCTTAATTTAAAAAAATAGGAAAAATCCAACCTTTAAGGACACCAATTTTCTTTGTGAATGAATAATGTATCGTAAATAAATAAATGTTCTTCCTTAAAATACAGGGTGCATAAGTTTGGACACCCCTATGTTAAATTCCCATAGAGGCAGGCAGATTTTTATTTTTAAAGGCCAGTTACTATATGGATCCAGGATACTCTGCATCCTAATAAAGTTCCCTTGGCCTCTGGAATTAAAATATCCCCACATCATCACATACCCTTCACCATACCTGGAGATTGGCATGGTTTTATTTCAGTTAGCCTAACAGCTGGTTTGATTTGCATTGAGAGATGATCTTATGGAAAGTACTCCATGCCAATCTCCAGGTATGGTGAAGGCTATGTGATGATGTGGGGATATTTTAATTCCAGAGGCCAAGGGAACTTTATTAGGATGCAGAGTATCCTGGATCCATATAGTAACTGGCCTTTAAAAATAAAAATCTGCCTGCCTCTATGGGAATTTAACATCTGGGTGTCCAAACTTATGCACCCTGTATTTTAAGGAAGAACATTTATTTATTTACGATACATTATTCATTCACAAAGAAAATTGGTGTCCTTAAAGGTTGGATTTTTCCTATTTTTTTAAATTAAGGCATTAAGTTCAATTTCCAAAAGATGATTTTTACCGATTTACTCGATTTACCGGTCAATCTACGTTCCTACTCTCACCTATGGTCATGAGCTTTGGGTCATGACCGAAAGGACAAGATCCCGGATACAGGCGGCCGAAATGAGCTTTCTCCGCAGGGTGGCTGGGCGATCCCTTAGAGATAGGGTGAGGAGCTCGGTCACTCGGGAGGAGCTCAGAGTAGAGCCGCTGCTCCTCCACATCGAGAGGGGTCAGCTGAGGTGGCTTGGGCATCTGTTCCGGATGCCTCCTGGACGCCTTCCTGGGAAGGTGTTCCGGGCACGTCCCACCGGGAGGAGACCCCGGGGAAGACCTAGGACACGCTGGAGAGACTATGTCTCTCGGCTGGCCTGGGAACGCCTCGGTGTCCCCCCGGAAGAGCTGGAGGAAGTGGCTAGGGAAAGGGAAGTCTGGGCATCTCTGCTTAGACTGCTGCCCCCGCGACCCGGCCCCGGATAAGCGGAAGAAGATGGATGGATTTTTTATTCCTCTTTTTAGTCAACTTTAGCATGGGTGTCTAAACTTATGCATAGCACTGTATGTTTGTGTGTTGAGTTTGTGTGTAACTGATGGCCATATCTGCTGATGCATTTGGCGAATAAAGTGATTCTTATCTTATCTTATTACCCCGAAGTGATAAAATAAAATTCTGTATCAAAATTGATAGGCAAGACAAGTAGTTTGTTTAGACATGTGTAACCCCTCCACCCGGGTCCTTCTCACCCCGCTCCGTGCGGGTCTCGAACCGGGTCTCCGGCATGAGAGTCAGGCGCTCTAACAAGGAGGCAAAAGACTGCAGCCCCTAGCGTCTGTCACTAGAGCGTCTGTCGAGATCTGAGGAGTGAGGTTTAGCAACTACTAGCTGGCCTCCGAAATGTATAGGCAAGACAAGTAGCTTGTTAAGGCTTGGTTTGTAGGGAATTACAAACATGCGCACATATATTCAAACGCGCATAACTATAGAATCAATTCTTAATGCGCACGCGAGCGCCATCAGTGTTTCTCACAGGTTCACGTTTAAAGTCTGTGTAGAGAGAACGGTGTCGTCTTAGCGGCCCCTAACTTAATAACAAATGATCATTTTGACGGAAGTGAATCAATCAAAACTAACTTTAGCTGGAAAATAACATTATCCAAGAACCGCTATAAAGCCAAAACAATCTGTTACCTTAAATTATACATTTATCTCTGTAAAGCAGCTTTGAAACAATCTACATCGGTAAAAACGCAATATATATATAAATGAAGATGACTTGAAGAAAACCAAGAACATTCTGTACAATTTCATAGTGTAACTGTTTATCTAAATGTGATGATGTGCTTGAATGTTTCTAACATGAATGTTCTTCAGCATCATGAACGAATGAAGAATAAACACCAACCTCTTTGTTCTTCAGGATCTTCAGTGTGTTTCATTCTGCAGGGTTCTGGATCACTCGTGTTCTCACTGTCCTCTTTAATAAACTCAGTCTCTGCAGATTTCAGCTCTTCCTGATGCTTTCATGCTCGTCTTCACTTGTAGCTGATGGGAATTTACAGCATTTATTGGAGAATTGCAGTGGGAGGAGCTTCACTGATGATGTGATTGCAGTGGGAGGAGCTTCACTGATGATGTGATTGCAGTGGGAGGAGCTTCACTGATGATGTGATTGCAGTGGGAGGAGCTTCACTGATGATAAATTCCAGCGTGGGAGGAGCTTCACTGATGATGTATTCCAGTGTGGGAGGAGCTGATCTGCCAAAATCAAAAATATAAATTACTGAGTTTTGTTTTTATAATAAATTACACTTCTAAGCATTTATGTCTGTCTATCTATTCACCGTACAGTAACAGATGCCAATTCATTCATTATTTTTATTGCTAACCCATAACATTATTCTGCTTCTTCATTAACATACAGGTATCTAGAAAAATATAGTAAAGAATATAAATAATTTAAATTATTCCAAATATAAATAATGGTAAGAAAAACAGTTAAAATCGTAAACAGAAATAAACTTACATATAGTAGCCAACAAATCCCCTCAGTCTGCTGACACCAAAGAAATTAGCTTTAAGTGACAATTTACAGGAGATCTGGAGACATCAGCATAATAAATGAGGTGAAAACAGGAACTATTGTCATGAAATAAAGAGTGTTTTCAGCAGATCTGTTAATATTGATGAGCCTCAGACTATCAACACTCATTCAACAAGCCATTCAGGATCATCAGCAGATCATCTCACTTTATTCTGAGTGTTTGCTGTTAGAAACACATTATTTGAGTCAGGATATAAAAGCCTATAAAACTACTGCTACACTGAAAGGCAATACTGTTATTTCTCACAATATGACATGGATAAAACATCAATAACACAAAAACAATCACTAATGACACTCATCTTCATAAACCACTACAGATAAATAATTAAAGAAGCATATGTCCAAATTAATCTAAATATATAGCAAGTTTGATCTTATGATAGCAGAATTAATCACAATAAAGTAGATCATTAAAATAATAACAGAAACTGTTAATTATCATAACACTCTTAAAAATAAAGAGCCCCAAAAAGCACTTTTGTTCCAAGAGTGAAACGCTTTTCATATTAGTATTGCTTTAATGTCTCACGTGGCTCATCATAGGCTCAATGTTTAGCATTGTTCCAGTATGACACTCGAGATCGATTCACACATTAATTCCCCTCACAGATCTTAAACTTTGACTTTTGACTTGACGAAACAATCACACACAAAAGCACTCAAAATCGCTCAGGTCTGAATGAACTCGACATATTCTCCTCATGCTCGCTCGACGACGCCAGAAAAGACACACAAGTAACTTATCGCTGTGATCGATGAAAACAATACAGAAATGAGCCTGTCGCTTAATCAAACTGTATAAAGTGTGTTTGATGGTTGTGTAAATATGAGAAATACCGTGAACTGCTCTCCTCACCTCAGAAGACTCGACGCTGAAACTCAATAGAGCGTCACAGGACTTCCCGCCCACAGCCCGAGAGCAATACTAACCAACTGCAGAACCGCAGAACCATACGCCAGTGTGAGGACGACAGCGCCAGCCTAACGGTCTGATGCCGGAAGTGGGCGGAGCCAGGCGTTATTTTCAAACAACGTTATTTTAAATAATTTTTTTAAACGATATAATGGAAAATATATATAAAATATTATAAAATATACGAATTACGTATTGTCCTATTAACAAAGTACAATATACTAGCTAGGTCTATAATATTAATAGTTTTTTAAAAGTTAAAATGATACTTTCAAATGATTACAAATATTCAATAGTAATTAAATAAAAATACAAAATCGAACCAAATTTTTTTTTATATAAAACAAAATCAAACCAAAGAAAATAAATCTTATAAAAGTTATGCAGGCACACATTTAACAATAATTGTCAAGTGACAAATAAATAAAAACTCCATGCGTTAATCCTGAGGCGCCCTTTTTGTTAGCAGTATTTTTAAACCGTCAAGATGGGACACATTGAATAAAAGGGCCTTTCATGTTTCGTTTCTAGTTGAAAGAAGACATGGAAGTTTTTCTTTACCAGTGTCATGACGAAAGGCGCCTCAGGATTAACGCATGGAGTTTTGATTTATTTTATTTATTTGTCACTTAACAATTATTGTTAAATGTGTTAAATGTGTGCCTGCATAACTTTTATAAAAAAAAATGTTTTAGCTACTTTATTAAAAATAGAGATTTATTTATTAAAAGTTGTAATAAGAAAGAAAGAATAATATTATTTTTAATAAGTTCAATTCAGAATTGTTTATTTATTTATTTATTTATTTATTATTCAAAATAATTATGTTCTTAAGAAAACTTTTATAAGTTTTAATAACTTTTATAAGATTTATTTTATTTGCTAGCATGAGACAAAAAAAATATTTTTTTAAACGATTTAATGGAAAATATATATTTAATATATATATATATATATATAATATTATAAAAGATACAAATTATGTTTTCAGATTTATTTTCTTTGGTTTTATTTTGTTTTATATAAAAAATGTTTAGTTCGATTTTGTATTTTTATTTATTTACTATTAGGCTATTTATTTGGAGCAGGTACAGCTCAGTGTGTGATGCTTTTGCTATTTCAGAGGGAAAAAACACATTTTATTTAAATTAATCATTTTTGTTTTTTCAGTCCATCATAGAATTATGTTGTGTATGGTCTAAACATGCTTTTCAATTAAATCAAATGTTCAAACACTCAAGCTTTGTTTTCATTTTTTTAAGCTTTGTTAAATTTATATTTGTAATAATTTGACAACAAAACAAATGTATAAAGTATCATTTTAACGTTTAAAAAACTATTCATATTATAGGCTAGTATATTGTATTTTGTTAATAGGACACGACATAATTTGTATCTTTTATAATATTTGATATATATCTAAAATATATATTTTCCATTAAATCGTTTTTAAAAAATTCTTTCAAATAACGTTGTTTGAAAATAACGCTTTGCTCCGCCCACTTCGAAACAATCTATATTGTTAAACTATATAAATGAAGGTGACTATAAATACGCTGTTTGGAATTATTTTCTCTTAGTGAATATAGAAGTGGCTCGTAAAAGAGCCTTTGTTTTCACATTTATGTTGGATGTATTGTGTCTTCAGATGGTAGGTAGTGAATTAAGACACAGCTGCGTGCTGCCAGGACACTTCACCAGCAGAGGAGGAGAAATAGGTGGCAAACTTCTCTCTCACAGCCAGCACTTCTCTGGAGGCATTGTTGCTTCCAACCTGGGTGATATCCTGCATCCCAAGGCTGTGCTGCTTGGGTCCTCTTCATCAGCAGAGTGCCAGCGAATGAAGTTGTGCAAAATGCATGTTGCCTTCACCACAACTTGAGCAACTTCAGGTGACACTCCAAGGACTCGTCTGTACAGTCGCCACTGTGAAGCCAGGATACCGAAGGCACACTCCACCATTCTCCGGGCTCGAGACAGGCGGTAATTAAAGACCCTCTGCCCGGGTGTGAGGTTGTGCCCAGGAAATGGCCTCATCATGTTCCTCCGCAGAGGAAATGCCTCGTCTGCCACAAAAACGAAGGGCATGGCCATGGACGCGGGAACTAGGGGCGCTGCAGGTGCTGCAGCACCCCTTTGGCAAACTGTGATGACAATAAAATGATAGCTTATAAATATTTCTGGTTGTTGTTTCTGTTCCACGACATTTTGTATGTCACGTTTGGTGTGTGGGATGAAGAGATGGATCATTTTAGTTATTGTTTAATTAAAAATTATTTAAAGGGGGGGTACAATGGTGTTTCATGTATTCAGAGTTGTTTACAGTGTTAAAGAGATGGATTCTCATGCTAATAATGGCCAAAGTTTGAAAAGTTATTTTGAACGAATAACAGAGAGTTTCTGTGCTGAAAATCATCATCATCACAGCGCTAAATAGGAATGGTTGATGTCAAGAATGTCTCCAAAAAAGTGTGTTTTGGGATGTGAGGGAAAGTTTACCTTGTTCAGCTTCCCAAAGAACCCAGTGTTACTGGAACAGTGGATGCAGTTTGTATGTTGTGGATGCTCCCGCTTGACTCTATAGCTCCGCCCACGCCCAGAATCAAGGACCTCGGCTTTTTCCGGATAGAATCGGAAAGCTGTATTTTTATTTTATAAATATGATGAAACTAAAGACTTTTTGGAGATATGAAGGACGCACTATTACTCTATAGGTACTCAAGATTCACATGAGATTGACTGAAACTAAGTATTTTACCCCGCCTTTAATTTATCTTCAGTGTGTAGTATTAGCCAATCAGATGTGCCTTGACGCGCCTACGCAGCACGCACACTCGCGGCCCACACACAAGTTGCGCAACTACTACAAGCAGGACTGTAGTTCTCAACTGTAGTTCGCGCCGGCGAACTTCCCGGTACCTTTGGTGTACCGAAATCATCGTAAGGTAGAGACACGGTGTCTTACATCTCTGCGTGTTTTTCCTGCCGCCATGCAGGCCCAGATTTATATAAAGGATCGTTAAGCGTTTAAGAATGTCCCTCGGATAAGACAGATTTGCATTGTCTGTTACTTTGTGGCACTTAGGCCTTTTTTTGGCCGTTATGCGGTTTATGAACACTTACTCTACTTGTGGTTGTTTTAAAATAAACATTCCTGCGCGACAGAAATCCATGTCCGCGCGCGTCTGTGCATGTTTCCTAGCGACTGCACATCTGAGCACACCGAAACGCTATTGAGCTATGAAAACATGACGAAACAAAAGTTTGTACAAAATACAAATAAACGTATTTTTATTCATTATTTGCTTCTATTGTATTCCAATTTTTTGGCCTTAAACACCTTAAAATGCACATAGGCCTATGTAGGTCCGAGAAATCCAAAATTTCTCGGGGGAGCATGCCCCCGAACCCCCCTAAGCTGCCTAACGACCCACCCTGTTTTATAAACAAACGCCCCTGCCTGCAGAACTGTACGGGGCGCTGAAAACGACAATGGACAACGTGATGGCTACAATTAATTTTATTCGCTCCACATCAAGCCTCCAACACCGCTTGTTCCGCATGCTGCTGTCAGAAATGTCTGCTGAGCACCACGACCTGCTTTTGCATAATGATGTGAGGTGGCTGTCCAAAGGCAAAGCACTGGAGCGTTTCTGTGGTCTCCGAGAGGAGATCATAACTTTCCTCCGCAGCAGCAAGCAAAAAAAGTCAGAAACGCACTTGAGTCGCATACTGGACGACAACTTCATGGCCGATGCCTGCTTTCTGAGCGACATATTCAAACACCTGAATGATCTCAATTTGGCACTACAAGGCAGAGACAAAACTGTCATCGACCTTGTGGAACAGATGCGCGCATTCTCAGTTAAACTGGACCTTTTCGCAACTGATTTGAGCACAGGCCGAATGCTGCATTTTGCGACACTCCGCAAATGCATCTCATCCCCCGCACAAATCACGGATGTGATGACAGATTTTATTGCGAGGTTGAAAATGAACTTTGCTGGTCGATTGGATGGACTTGTTCTGCCCACAGAGGTGGCCGTTTTTGTCAGAGACCCGTTCACCGTTGCAATAGAAGGGGACTTATCCGCCAGAGCAAAGCAAGTGGTTCCTTCCATTGACGAGGGGAAATTCGCACTCGAACTTGTTGATATGCAGTCATCTGTAACCATGGCACAGGAGCTTTGCACTAACGGTCCTACAATGTTTTGGACTGATGTCAACGTACATCAGTTCCCTAACATTAAGAAAGTAGCGATCGTCATGCTCAGTATGTTTGGATCAACATACACATGTGAGTCAAGTTTTTCACACATGAACTCCATAAAAAGTAACTCTCGTTGCTCCCTGACTGACCGTACTCTCCACCAATGCCTTAGGATCGCATTGACAACTTACGAGCCAAAAGTCACTGCTCTTGTTAAAAACAAAAAATGTCACTTCTCCCACTAAATCAGCTGGGTACAACAATATAATGTTGGATATGTAACAAAGGTCCTAATCACAAATGTGGTGATTTAAAATGTTCCCTCAGTTTGTGCAATATGTGCAGTAGTCCAGCTTGTATTCATGTGTTAGTTATAGCCTAGTTGTGAATACTGTGCACTTTTCATTTTATGCACTTTGAGATGTTTATTTTGTTTCAAAAGGAAATGTTATTGCTTATCTACTACTGTGCACTATTTTGTTTTATCCACTTGGTAATCAGATAGGTCAGATATGTAGCCTAGGTAGGCCTAGGAAAGAGTTTTTATTTTTTTATTTTGTAAGTGGAAAAAGTAGGGGCTACCTCAGATCATAGCCTCAGAGTCTGTTCAGTTAGCTCTTTTATTGTATTTTTATGCACCCTTTGATGTGCAAACTGACCAAAGTTAAAAGAGAAACAAATTAATAAACTTTACGTATTCAATAAATGTGTTTGTGTTGCTTTGCCGCTAAAATAACTGGCCCAGCTAACCTTCTTGGTTTGAAAATCTGGCCCAACTGAATTTGTAATTGAATAGCCCTGGCCTAGACTTTATTTAAAAAATGTCCATGTATATGCTCATACATAGCACCAGCCCTGGGTAGAATTATTTGAGTTGCAGTCTGCCTTGACATCAAGGTGAATGTGTCTATGCATAATTTCAGATGTAAATATTGTGCTTTTTACTTTTCCTAAATTTGTCTACACTTCTAATTAGTTACTTTACAGATTGAGTACTGTTGTGGCAAAAACAATTACTAAACTCAGCATTCCCAGGCAAAGAGACGTCAAGATCCAAATTGTATTTAAAAAGAAAAGTAATTTATTCATGCAAGAAAAATGGTTCCCTGACCCCAGCCTTGCAGCCAGGCTGCAGGCCAGAGTCAGAGACAGACAGATACTGGGACTTCTCCTCAAGAGAGCTTGGCCTGCTACTTTATAATGCAAGGGGAAACCATCACCCCCCCCCCCCCCCCCCCGTTTATACAAGCAGGAACAGCTTCCCCCAGCATGGGAACTTAAAACACAGATCATTCTCGGGCTCACACCTCCATCTCCAGCTGAACCAACGTTACATCAGGAAACTCAGAATACAGACAGAGAACATACAGCATTAATCTGTTAAATCATTAGGAAAGATTAAAAATGCCATTACAAATTCTCCCTTTTTATCATTCTCTGATAACTACAAATAAACGCATCCCTTGAACCTTGTTGAAGGAACAAGCAAGTAAATATTTAAACTGAATCAGGGTTAAATGGATATGCACTGTCACCGCTTTTTCATAGTATGAAAACCATATCAATTCAACACCCCTGGTTGATTTGAATAAACATACAAATAGTAAAAATGATAACAAAACCCCTCATTTCAAATCCTGTCCTTGTACGTCATCTCGTAACATCTCGACTGCTGTTTTTAACCCTTTTTACATTTCATCGTCTTCAGAAAGAAAAGAAAAGAAAACAGAACAAAACAAAACAAAACAAAAGGAAAGAAATGAAAACAAAACAAAACAGAATTTAACTCAATTAATACATTTCACTGTAACTTCCGCTACTCGAATCGTCTGCATAAATTTGTTCATTTTTCTAACCAATGTAGTTTTTCAAAATTAACTCTAATATTTCCATTACGACCCTTTTTTTGCTTATTACACATCAATTAATAGATTTTCTACATTTTCACCAATAAAAATCAATACCTAGTTTGATTCAATTAAATAAAATCATCAACATCATCACAAAAAAAACAGATTCTTCTGCTAAACCATTAGTTGGTCTAATCATCTTTCTCCAGATGCGTTGACGTTCCGTCTTCACCATTTTTGACGTTTTGCACGCAGTTGCAATGGTCTTTTCCCTCGTAGGTAAGGGAAGCTGTTACTAGCACAAGCCTTTGATCCCTCACTTTATTCTTCGCGTTGGCATGTGTTTGTTCGTTTAGTCTAAGGTGAGAAGTTTGGACTCAGGTCTCACACTCTCCAATCATTTTCTGATTCTTACAAGATTTTCCCTTAGATCATGACCGTACCCCCACTGGATTAAAACATTTACTTTCTGCTGTCACCTGCGAACGAAGACCTTAAGTGATTTTGTTAGTAACTGCTTGTCTAGTCGGTCGTCCCTCTTGATGTGACCTGTGAAATCATCAACCTGAAACTTTATCACCAGATAATTTCTTGTCATTCTCAGAGTCCTTTTCCCCTGAAACACACTCAACCCACTTTGCTCATGTTAACAAAATAACATTTATACATTTGGAACAGAATCAATTCTGTTTGATCCAATCCATCCTGACATCCTGCAAAAGAAAAATGTTGAAGTTATTCGCTGCGCAGGTGTCTCACCTTTCTGTCACAATAATAAGCCAGGATAGCTAGCCAAATTCATCCATAGCCATTATTTCATTGGGCACAGTCTGCCCTGTTCGTTCACTCCTGTATGACAAGATCAAGCTGGTTTTAAAACAAATGGTCCTTCTGACCCCCCTGGGTTTTGAAAGGCTCTTATCTGATCATTTGTTTGTGTGTGTGTGTGTGTGTGTTTCTTTGCTCATGCCATGTGCCCAAAAGTCTGCATTCTCTGTAAAGAAAAAAACAAATGTTAAGGTTATTGTCACATGTGTTCTGTGTGTCCGCTGTGCTGCTGTATCCGCCCTAGGCGTTTTCCTGTTGAAACATTTCTTGTTATTAGCACACTTTACAGACTTTTGTTAGGGAGAAGAATGGCTTCTTGCAGGGCTTTACTCAATTAAACCATTCTGAGATTTACTCAATCTCAACATCCATTGCTCCACCTGTGCAATGGCTTTGGGAACACAGATGGCTTTGGGAAATCCCAAACCATCACAAACTATATTCCCCATTTTTGATGCACCATCTTACTTGTGCATCAAATTAACATAATTGGGTTTTGATTCACTAAACTAAACACTGTCCTCCAGACATCTTTCTCTGTCTCTTAACCAAAATGTTATATTCTTCACTCTAAGCCACAATCTCATCTTCTTATCAAATTATTTGAAATGCAAATGCACTCTTTGCGTATCCTGCTTTTCAGGACTGCTCTCAATAGTTTGTCTCTCAACTCAATCTCAATTCTC
Organism: Phoxinus phoxinus; assembly: GCF_949152265.1. Classification (NCBI taxonomy): domain Eukaryota; kingdom Metazoa; phylum Chordata; class Actinopteri; order Cypriniformes; family Leuciscidae; genus Phoxinus; species Phoxinus phoxinus. Next base: position 2,140,112 of record NC_136876.1, read on the forward strand.
AGTCATCTGCAAAACTGAATACAATTGTCACTCTATTTGCCCTCCTCCGTGGGCTTCACTGTCCCTTGCATCTGTAAGATCAAAGGTATTTATTTATGGTCAAATGGCCCCTCTGGCCTCCCTGCCTGACAGGTTTCCCGTGTTTCAACAAATGTTAATTGTTTCACAAACATTCATACATACCCTGAAAATGCAAATGGCCCTTAGTCATCTACAAACATTTTCAAATCTATAACCTATTTTATTTCAATCTATGATGGACCAAAGATATCCAAAATTGATCTAGAAATTCATTCAAATCTACTGTATATCATAAATGACCAAATCGATTCAGAATTATCAACTTCTCTCAAATTTAACGACACATCTATGCACACTATTCAGACATAATGTTTTCCACTGCCTAATACCTAAACTCACACTTATCAAGACATAAAACTGCAGTCATCATCAAACACACACATCTGACTATTAACCGTTCATATTTCGTATTCATATCTTTTCTCTAAAAAAAATTACATTTTAAATCAGATTTTAAAACTTAAATTTTCTGTAGCTTTTACCTAATTTACATGGCCTCTTAACCTTTTTCAAAACATGTCTATTAATTTGTTTTTTTTACAAAAGTCAGCTGTGTTGTTTTTTGTTCATTATCATTAATTTGTTTTAGCTTTTCCTTTACTGGCCGAATACAGAAAGACAAAATATAATTCCTTCCTCAAGCAGTCTCTCTCTCTTTCTCTAAACAAATGCTCTTTTCAACAGCCTTCTAAGACTGTAATTTAGACAAAATGTAACAATAAATTCATTACAATAACTTATTTTATGTATTAGTTCCTTCGTTACTCAGACTTTTCCTTGAATCTACAAAATATTTCTCCATTTTTAGCCACCATCATGTACTAATGGCCCTTTGTCATGTCCAATGACCTAAAATTCCTTGCCCTTAAGGCAACTAACATCTTAGAATTTTGTTACTGTCTTCACAGCAGAAAATTTAATTCACCTCATGGTCTGAAAACATTCTTTGTGTTTTGGAGTCCCTATAATCAATGGTTCTCGATTGCCCGCTGTCGCACGCTATAGGTGACAGCTGTGACTCTGTCATACTATTTGCATATTACTGAGATTAGAAGCAATTGTCTCTATGATAAATAAGCTCTTTTAAGTGAAGGAGCATTTGGATATATATACTGGAGTGGAAGTTGGATCGGAGCAGACTTATAATTTCTTATAGTCCCCCCTAGATGCTCTTGGCCCATCAGAAGCATCACAACCACTCCCTTTTCATAGACACACCTCCCTAGCCTGGTGGGCAGGTGCTCAGTGGCCGGTGCAGTCCTGCCTTAGGTCGTCCCCCTACTGGCCACCGGAGAATCTTACCCGTCTTTGGAATCTACACCTCATTGCACACTGATTATAGCTCTACTTCACTTGAGCAGAATTATCATAGTTTGTTTGTTAAGAAATTTTTTTTTTTTTTTTTTTTTTTTTTTTTTTTTTTTTTTTGGTTTGAAAAAAGGTAATCAAAAACCATCCCATCTAACGGGAGCGTCCAATATCGATCAAAGAATTATCTTCAATCTAACGTTTAAACAACAGTATTTAATCAATTACTGTTTAATCAATTATTACTGTTACTTCTGTAGCCGGAGCCATCGGCCCTGTCTCATGGTGGCAACTAAAATCAGACAAAGAAGTCACTGGTTCTAAAATAAACAAATCAAAACAGTATTTTAAAACCTTCTTTAAAGTCATTCAGTTTTACTTCTAAAACATTTACAAATTGTCCTCTAAATTTATAAGATCCTGTAACATTATTTCTTTAAATATCTCTGTGCCTATTATTTTCAACTGAAACACTGTGCTTTATAGCTCATTAACATTTACAACACATGCTCAGATAACAGCTTTTAGCTGACATTTGAATGAGAAGAGAGACTTTTGAGCCATTCAGGACTAATATTTTGCACTTTCATAAACTAACTTCAGACTTTATCTATCATATTTTAACACTAGCCTAGCTTGAGTTATCTTTTCCATAAATTAAATGCATTTTCAATTCAAGCATCATTTTTATAGTTTCTTTTGACATCTCTGGGGAATTTAGACATTATAAATTCCTACTCAGAATGAGTCTCTGTTGCACTGAAACTGTTTCAGCACACATCAAATTCAGATAATCAAATTGTTTTCAACCAAATCATAAACTTTATCTTATTTACAAATAGCACATCAGCTTGTAGGTCTTTCATAGTCAACACTAACAAACTTTTGTTTAATCAAATGCCTTTTACGCATTTTTGCTTTTAGCAACTGTTACTTCCTCAACACTGCTTCTGTTTAGCTTATTTTATTCTTTAGAGAACAAATTATTATTATTATTGAGTCTCAATAACATTTCAAATTTCATCTAAATTTTAGTTGTCATGTTCTCAAATTACCATAGTTTTAATATCTTACTTCCATATTTTCTCTTCTATGAGTTTATCAATCTGCAATTATGATCATCTAGAACCTTTTTTAAGCGTTTCATTAAAAGACAATCATTTTATAGCCGCCTTCAGTTCTTCTCTCTGTAATTTTTCTGTTTATTCTAATACGACCATCTCTAACTGTAATAGATTACCCTATCTAACCCTCCTAGGCCAAATTGTCTTTCACACCTAGGGGTCTTCATTTATGGTTAAATGACCTTCCGTGCCTTCCTGACTGAAAAGTTTCCCGTGGCTTAAGGTGTTAGAAGTTCCCCAGTAGCATGTGTTTTTGCTATGAGCAAGCCTTAAGAAAACAGACATGCATTCCAGAAGATAAACATGCTTAACACCACACAATGTCTGAAGAAGTTTAAGAAAAGTTTTTCGTTTCATTAACACTACATTAATACACGTCACTCTCACATCATTTAGATGTAACCTACTGCTTGACCACAATAAAACACTTTACTGTTTGATCACGGCCAGCCACCGAATTCACCCCACTTGCAGTTCTGTCCCATTCAGGAACAAACAACAATACAATCTCTCAGTTGCAAATTCAATCAAAATAGCATTCTCTGTATTCTTTTACAATCTCAGTTCCCGTAAACTAGATCTAACTGGAATGAAATAGAATAAAATTCTAAATTTCCCTGAGTTTTCTAAATTCCCCCTTCCCTCGGGGGTTTTACTGTCCTCACTCGAAAATTCTTTGTTTGTGGGTAAATGATCTCTATCTTTCCTGAAGATAATTACCTACACTAAAAGTTCAAAGGCTAAATAACCCATCTGTCTTCCTAAGGACAATGGTCTTTTCTTTACAAGTTAACCACACTAAAGAGTTCAAAAGGCTCTTTCTGACAATTTGTTTTTACTGTTTGAGTTTCATACTGTCTGACCACTATCAGATTTGAATGCACCCCCACTTTCAGTTCTGTCCCATTCAGGAAAGCCAACAGCAATAAAATATCAGTTGCAAATTCAATTAAATAGCCAAATCAGAGTAACATTACTCTATTTTTTTTCTAATCCATGTTAACACAGAAGCTTTCTTCAAATTTGTATCATTTTGGCATTTCTTTGTTTGGAACCAGTCTATTTTTATTGTTTCTTTACAATCAGAATCAAACTTTTACAAAAGCATCATTTGCAAATCAGTTAGCTTCAGCTGTTTACAGCATTTGCTCTCTTCTGTCTCATTATTATTTATCAGGACGGTTTCACAGAAATTACAATATCCTTCATATCTCAGTCCCTAAATTACACAGACATCTCTCATAGCTGCCTGCACATTCAAATATTTTATAAACTCTGTTATAAACATATGGAAATCTATTCTTCAATATCCTTGTTTTCCTAACATTAATACAATAAAGCACATTCACATCATAATTAACACTGACATATAGAATTTTGCCCATTCTGCTTAATGAAACATTCCTCATGTTAATCCCTGTTAATCATACTCAATGCCTTATTTTCATCTAAAACTCACTTTTCATACCATTTCAACTTAATTTGACTTAACAGGCGATCATAAATAGTTCCATGACTTCTATCAATTCCCTACATTCCATGTTCCTTAAATCTTCAATCTTTCCCTACATTTCAGTTTCCTTCTTACATCTGTTCTCTTTATCTGCAATCCAACAATTCAGTTCAACAACTCTCAACAACATTCTATTTTCTATCCCTACATTTCAGTTTCTTTCTGTTCTCTTTATCTGCAATCCAACAATTCAGTTCAACAACTCACTCTTTTGTAATTTCTGCATCAGAAAAACAAACATTCTTTTTTCTATACCTACATTTCAACAATTCTCTGACTATTCATAGTTTTACACAGATGCTGAACACAACTATAAAAAGCCTTTTGTTAAACAAATATCTGTTCTTCCAATTTCTTGCATGCGTTTTCTGGCCATAATTTCTTCTTTTTAACAAAAAACTGGTGTGTAAAAATGATCTAGCTCACTGTCAGATGATCCCATCTTTGGCTGAATCTCCTCTCTTGGATTTTTATTTTCGACGCGCGTCTTACTAATCTGTCCAAACGTCTTCGAACAGATCTGACTTCTTAACCCAAAATCAGACAGGTTTTAGCAAATATGCTCTGTATTCAGTTGTGACTCTTCCGTTCACTTACTTAATCAGCTGTGGCTCTTCCGTCCACGGTGTGGCTCTTCCGTCCACCTACGAGCTAGTTTTCAGAAAATTGACTTGACTTCCTCAGGTCAATTTCCCGCTTAAAAACTCTACTCGCAACCAAAGAAACAGTCTCAGCCAATATGGTTCACTCACAGTTAGCCTATATCAATCTACACCCAACAAAAGAGAAGAAAAATAATAATTTGGCTGTCTTTTTTACCTGAGCTGAGATGCACTGCCACGGATTCTTTCTGATCCCGGTGAGGATTCTTCTCTGGCCCTGAAATCAGGAGTTCTCTCTCTCTCTCGTAACCTGTTGAGCTCTATTTCTCAAACCGTCGAGGTATGAGACCAGTACCTGGTACCGGGGCGATTCACTCCGTCAAATCCGTCTCAGGACCAGGAGAATAATTTTCCTCACGGAATCCCACTTCTGACACCAAATTGTTGTGGCAAAAACAATTACTAAACTCAGCATTCCCAGGCAAAGAGACGTCAAGATCCAAATTGTATTTAAAAAGAAAAGTAATTTATTCATGCAAGAAAATGGTTCCCTGACCCCAGCCTTGCAGCCAGGCTGCAGGCCAGAGTCAGAGACAGACAGACACTGGCACTTCTCCTCAAGAGAGCTTGGCCTGCTACTTTATAATGCAAGGGGAAACCATCACCCCCCCCCCCCGTTTATACAAGCAGGAACAGCTTCCCCCAGCATGGAAACTTAAGACACAGATCATTCTCGGGCTCACACCTCCCCCCCCCAGCTGAACCAACGTTACATCAGGAAACTCAGAATACAGACAGAGAACATACAGCATTAATCTGTTAAATCATTAGGAAAGATTAAAAATGCCATTACAGTACTGATACAAAATATATTACTAAATATTAACTCGTAAATTGTGCGGTACAGTCACAGGTTAAACTAACCAGCAGGATATAGACTATTAACATTTTACAAAACGTTACACAAGCAAAAACATAACCTACCGTAAACAAATGCTCAGCCGTTCGGCAGGACCGATTGACTCCCTATATTTGGTTGTCATTTTTGTGATGCTGGAACCGATGATTGACAGCAGGTTGTCAAACTGTCCCCGACTCATCCTAAAATAAGCCTGTCTCCTGAGTGTTTATACACCTCTCAACCTCGATTAAAGCCAGGGCAAGCGCCCTCTGCTTGTCCATTTTTTTTGTTAAGTTTACAATGTGACAGTTTACTTGACAATAATTTACTACCTATTTCGACCCTTCCTTTTATTACAAAAGCATTGGAGAAAACAGTTCTCAATCAACTCGTCTTTTCTCAGCTAAAATCAAGTTCTTGAAACTTTCCAGTCTGGGTTTAAGCCTCCTCACAGCACCGAGTCTGCTTTATTAAGGGTTTCTAATGATATACTGTTAGCGACTGACTCTGGTGACCCTGTGATCCTAATACTGTTAGACTTTGCCTTGATACAGTTGATCATAAAACTCTCTTATAAACCGACTAGAATATTTTGTAGGCATCCAGGGAACTGTCCTCAGTTGGTTTAGATCTTATCTAACAAATAGAAGTATCTCTGTCAGACTTCCGGTTATGTCGGGTTGCTGAACGGTCACGTTTTTCAAAGCTCTCGGAAAATCCTGTTTTTAAATCTTTATCTGGACCCGATAACCAAAAGACACGTTTTCTTTTTTTGACGGTTGCTCTGCAAAACAGTCAACATGTCTTCGCGATCGCAAAGAAAAGGAGATAAAAAAGATAATACAGATTCCGCTGTCGACGACCTAGGACCCACGTCTGAAGCTGATAGCACACCGCCGGTTGGCGCCAACACTCACACCGAGGCTGATAACGTTACTCCACCCGATAATAGCGTAATTCTTTCAGCTATAAACGGTTTGAAGAGTGAGTTTCGGTCCCAATACAAGGAGGTTCTGGCAGTTATTAAAGAAGTTAAAGAGGATTTCTTTACCTTCACTGAAAGACTTACCGAAGCGGAGAGCCGAATCAGCCAAGCCGAGGATGACATTAGCGGCCTTCAAGGAAGGGTTGTTAAACTCGAAAAATCCGCATCGGATCTTGCCTCTGCTCTTGACATGGCCGAGTGTAGAAGCCGGCGCTCTAACATTCGGATTCTGGGACTTCCAAATGGAATCGAAGGAAATAATCCTGTTTCGTTTTTGGAAAGTTGGCTTCCACAGCTTCTAGGTGCGGATACCTTCCCGGCGCCGGTGATCATTGAAAGGGCACACAGGCTACCCACCAGTGGCAAACAAGCTGGTGGAAACGCATCGTCAAGGCCAAAAACAATGATACTGAAATTACTCAACTATGCTGACAAAGACAGAGTACTGAGAGCAGCCCGGGAAAGAGGTACAGTGATGTTCCAGGATCACCATATTATGTTTTTTCCTGATCTATCGTCCGAGGTGTTAAAACAACGAAAGCGATTTGAGGAGGTGAAGCTAGAGCTTCGAAAGAGGAAGATTAAGTACGGGATGATTTTCCCCGCCAAGCTTATGGTTATCTTCGGAGACCGTCGTCGTTTTTTCGACTCTCCTGAAGAAGCAGGCAAATTCATCGCGACCTTGCCAAAGGATGTCCGGGAAGCGGAGCAGCCAACGTCTGAGTAACTCATTTGTTCTTTTTGACACTTTGCATGAAAGTTGAATCGTCCACTTTAGTACTGAACTTTCATTTAAAAAAGAAAAAAAAATCTTGGACGATTAGTCTGCAAATGCCCTATAAAACGTAAGGTTGGGATTTTTTGATTTTCATAATTCGTAAAAGGTTGGCTTTGATTTGATTACTAAGCAGAATCATAGAGTAAGCTGATTATTTTAGCGCATTTTCTTTTGGTTAAACGGTCAAAATACTTGGTCTTTGAGAGCGTGTGGTATTCATTTTGTTTTGGACACATTTTTTTATTTTTTCCTCTTAATTCAGCAACCTAATAGCGTTCCTATTAGAGGACCGTTAGAGTACGTAACTACAGTTCTAGTCGAAGAAAAGGGATGTTCGCCGTGCATCTGTGTGTTCTATCTAGTGCACGTGCTGGGGATTGTGTGTTGTTGTTGTTGTTGTTGTTTTTTCTTTCTTTTTTTTTTCTTTCTTTACTATACATCTATATTTGCATTTCAGTTTTCTGGTACATCTTTGTACTTTACAAAAAGGTTACAGGGTGTTTATTTGAATAGGTCATTAATGTTTGGACTACCAAGAATATTTAGAATATTACATTTTGTTGCAAATGTCAAGGGATTCTAGCCTTACATTGACATCTTGGAATGTGCGGAGGCTCTGTAACCTAACTAAATTAAAACAAGTGATGAACAGAGTAAACTATCTCCATCCTAAAATATTATTCCTGCAAGAAACACATTTATTGTCCGACGAGGTCATTAAACTGCGTAGAAGATGGCCAGGGCAGGTTATAGCAGCATCATATAGCTCGCACTCAAGAGGGGTATAGCTGTGCTGATACATAAATCAGTCCCATTTCATATATTAAAAACTATTCGTGATCCATTGGGTAGATATGTTATAATCAGTGGTAGGATGTTCAATGAATATTGCAATCTTGTAAGGGTTTATGGCCCTAATACAGATGAACCAAATTTCTTTCATAATCTTTTCTTAATTTTGTCTTCCCTTCAAGGTATCTTAATAGTCGCTGGTGACTTTAATTGTACCTTAGATCCTAAATTGGACCGTTCCACAGGTACTGACGCTTTACATCCGCAAAGTAGGAACATAATTAATCAATACATTAAAGACCTTAATTTAAGCGATGTCTGGAGGCTTCAAAACCCAACAAAGAAAGAATTTTCTTGCTATTCCTCATCTTTCCATACTTATTCCAGAATAGACTATTTTCTTATTTCAAAGGATTTGATAGATTATATATCTAACTGTAAATATAGTAGTATTGTTTTATCGGATCATGCAGCATTATCACTGAAATATACTCTCAGAACCATAATCAAAAGCCCATCTAGATGGCGTCTAAATATAAAGTGGCTACATAACCCTGAGTTTCTGGATTTTGTTGGAAATCAAATTGACATATTTTTCGAATTTAATACAAACCAAACATCAGCTTCAATACGATGGGAGGCATTTAAGGCCTATATTAGGGGGCAAATCATCAGCTTTACTAGTTCTAAGACAAACAGATCTGCCCTTAAAATGATAGAATTGGAACACAGTATCAAGGACTTAGAAGAAGAAATTTTCAAACAAGATACTCCTGAACTGAGACATAAACTTTTACTACTTAAAGCAGAATTTAATGACATCTCTACTAATAAAGCTGCGGCTAATATAACTAGGCTAAAACAAACATATTATGACCAAGGAGAAAAGGCTGGAAGGTTATTGGCATGGCGAATTAAGACTCAACAAAATGAAGGGGGGATTAACAAGATAGAAACTATAGATGGACAGAATACCACGATCCCAACTGAAATTAATAATGCTTTTAGAAAATATTATGAAGATCTTTATAAATCGACACCCCCGGAGAATACCCATCTTTATAAAACATTTATGGACGAGATTCGGATACAGTCATTGTCTGAGGAAGACTCCAAAGTATTGGATCAACCAATTGAAATAGCAGATCTGAATGCAGCCATTAATTGTATGAATAGTGGGAAAGCACCAGGTCCTGATGGTCTACCTATAGACATCTATAAGATCTTTCACGACAAATTGATTACCCCAATGATTGACATGATGAATGAATCATTCAATATTGGAGAACTTCCCTCTTCCTTGCGTTCAGCCCTCATAACTTTAATTCCTAAGCCAGGGAAAGATCCTACGAAATGTGGCTCTTACAGGCCCATTAGTCTTTTAAATTCAGACACAAAGATAATTGCTAAAATTTTAGCCAGTAGACTTGATAAGTATTTACCTTTACTGATTGATACTGATCAAAATGGTTTTATAAGAGGTAGACAAGCTTTTCATAATATACGTCGTGTGTTAAATGTCATACACTCAACAAAAGGAGTCTCGGATACAGCTTTACTTTCTTTGGATGCCGAGAAGGCTTTTGATAGGGTGGAGTGGGACTATCTTTTTGATACACTCTCTTGTTTTGGTATCGGTCCGTATTTTATAAAATGGATACAAATTTTATATTCAAAACCCTCAGCAGAGATATTGACTAATAATATAATCTCTAAATCATTTCCGCTTTCTCGGGGCACACGTCAGGGATGCCCCCTTTCACCGCTCCTTTTTACATTGGCCATTGAGCCTTTGGCTATTGCAGTACGAAGAAGTGGAGATATATCAGGGATTACAATTGGCGATCTTGAAAATAAAATAGCTTTATATGCTGATGACATTATATTATTTCTATCCAATTTAAGTACATCTGTGCCTTCTTTATTGTGCCTAATTAAATCATTTGGATCTTTTTCAGGTTATAAAGTGAATGAGTCAAAATCTATGATCCTATTTCTAAAAGAAACGGAACGTCTCACACCTCCCTTCCAGACCCCCTTTAAAAATGCTTATGAAGAATTTAAATATCTTGGTATTAATATCACCGCAGACATAAAGAATTTGGCTACCAGTAATTATAATTATACAACTAAATTAATCACTGAATCAATCAATAAATGGTCATCCCTACCAATTTCTCAGATTGGACGTATTAATATATTAAAAATGAATGTTCTCCCAAAATTCTTATATTTATTTCAATCTATTCCTCTGCCCCCACCTCATAATTTTTTCTGCAATATGAAGAAGCTTTTCACCAATTTTATTTGGGCAAATCGACGTCCCAGGCTGAGACTCTCTCTTTTGTATTTACCATATGAAAGGGGAGGGTTGCAGTTGCCTAATCTTAAGTGGTACTACTGGGCAGCTCAGCTAAGAGCAGCAATGTTTTGGTTTACAAATGATAATTCTATCCCTTGGGTACGGATTGAGGAGAGTACAACTCAAAAATTGCCTTTGAATCTGTATCTGTATTCAGCACCCCTGCCCAAACTGAAAAAAGCCACTTCCAACCCCTTTGTTAAAAATACTATTGTGGTATGGTATGAAGTTTTGAAACATATTGGACAGATTCCACAATTATCACAATTTACCCCTATTTGGGGAAACACTATGTTTACACCAGGGACACATGATGGTGGTTTTAAAATCTGGGCATCAAAAGGTTTGAACAAGTTGGCAGATTTATTTAGCAATGAAACTATGCTTAGTTTTCAGGAATTAAGACAAAAGTTTGATTTGCCTAAAACACATTTCTTTAAATATCTTCAAATTAGGAATTTTATCAATAAAACACAGCATAATTCTCTTCTCTTACCAGAGCTGTCCCCTTTAGAAAAAACTACTTTAAACCACCTTAATGGTGCTAGGCAAGTTTCCTTGTTTTATAAACTGATCTCCACTAACTGTAAAGAAAATACGGAGAAAAAACGTTTGGCTTGGTGTCAAGATATAAGTGAGAATATAACAGAAGATGAATGGCAGAGTATCTGCTTGAAGGCCCAAACCCAGACAATTAATACCAGGTTTAAACTTCTGCAGTACAAGTGGATAATGAGAGTATACATAACTCCAGAATTGCTTCATAAATTTAATCCCAACATTCCCAATCAATGTATAAAATGCAACCTAGAGATAGGAACTTTATACCATTGCTTATGGAAGTGCCCTCAAGTTCAACTTTTTTGGGAAAAGGTTTTGAACTTTTTGTCACTGGTGGTGAAACAGAATGTCCCCAAATGTCCTAAACTTTGTATATTTAATATTTTCCCTGTAACTTGCACTTTAACTAACTCTGGTAAGAAAATGTTGACCTTCTGTTTATTACAAGCCAAACTTGTAGTTGCTCGTCATTGGAAAAACACAGAAATTCCAAATTTTAAACAATGGTTACAGGAATTGTCTGGTTGTTTGGCTTTGGAGAAACTCACATATATTGTTAAGGGAAAACCTGGAAAATTTTTCAAAGTATGGAACCCCTTTATAGAATTTTTGAAGGAAGCTGAACCAAATAGTTTATTTTCTGTGTAACCAGGTATAACATTCACCATGTTATGATATTAAAGCAGCACCAGGTAACTTTTCAACCTTAATAATATATTTCCAAGTCTCTTGTGATGGTACATCGACTTACAATAGGTTGAATGACACGTCTGCCATAGCCTGACGGGGTCTGTAGCGTTTTTAATCGTACTTTTAAACTTCGGGTTTCGGGTAGTAACCGGCGAACAAAGAGAACTACAAAATTCGACTGCTTTACGGCATATACGTCACTTCCACCACCACCCCCACTTCCTTCAATCGGACGTGCGAGCCAAACTAGCGTTTGTTTGCCAAATGTTATAGTCATGGCCGAAGCAGCACAGAAAAGCAAGAAAGCAAAGGTTTTGTCGGAGGAAAGCAACAAGAGGAAACGAGAAAGTGATCGTATTAAAGGCAGAACGAGGATCAACATTGGGCCAGCGTTTTCTCGCTGGCGTGAGCTGAATGAGGAGGAGGGGTGCCCGTTGCCACCCGTCCCGGTTTTCCAGGGATTATTCTCTTTTTTGAGCGACAGTCCCAGAAAATTCATATTCTTTCCCGGGACACGAATTGTCCCGTTTTTTTGTGAAAATGTACTTCTAAAGTAGAATTTCCTGGTTTCAAATTAAACCGTTTCCGTCTACTGTTACTGTGTTTTCTTCATAGTTGTGTACAGTACATCCAATCCTGTGTCCGTAAACGGGTAAAAACCATGGTAAAAACGGGTAAAACAGTGGATTGGCCAATGTGACGCAATGCCAGGCGTTTACTTTTATTTGATTGGAAGCTCAACTTATCGCCTAGCAACTGCCTGTGCTGTCGGTCGGTCGCGCGCGCGCATCAACACACATCCAAGATGATACAGTGTGAGTTTAGTTGCTAGCTAGCTTTTTAAAAACGGTCTATTTACATCTATTGTGTGAAATGGGGAGAGAGACGGACGAGGAGGATAACCACTGTCTATGAGGATAACACAACAAAGTCGGATGAGCCACCAGTGTCAAAGAAAATACTATTTACAACCTACAACTCAGACTCAGACCACAAAAAATAATAATAATCTGAATGTCCCGGTTTTTCACAAATCAAAGGTGGCAACCCTATGCTCGACCGATGCGGACTTTCAAATATCAAATGAAAGCCTATGTCTAAATGGCGTGTACAAGTTTGGTAGGGGCTACATTCTTGCAAGTAAATATATAAGATGTACAAAATAATATTTTAGGATACCTAACATGTATGTGATATTTGTTTATTTGTCTTGCCTCAAGCTATAATGCAAATCGATTTGTAAAATTAGCAGATTCATCTATGGTAGCTTGATATTATAATATTGACGATATATGTTTATTATATCTCGCCTACCACTCAAACATTGCATTGAAGTATCATATAGATTCAGTAAAACGGTAACCAATAGACTAGGCTACTATAATGACGCTGGCTTGTAAACGTGAGCATCGCGATCATTTGTCGTTTGAAAAAAAATAAAACCCATGAAATTATATTCATATCATGACATGCTGAAATATATGCCACTGTACCTGGATGAAGACATTTCACACGCGACGCAAGCAGAACACCTGCATGTGAACTCCTCCTACAGTGTTCAGGGCTATCATGGTTGTCAACAAATGCACGTGCATGTATGGCAGAGTTTACGACAGTAGTAGAGGACAATACTGTTTCCCAACTGTAGGGGGACCCCGAGAGCAAAAAAAAGAAAAGTAACCTAGTGTTACTTTAATGTACCATTGTCTTGACGTTTGTGTAGTATAGATGTTGTTGTTTTTTTATGTTTTTTTATATAAATTTTTATTGTAAATATTTATTTTTATTTGTATATTATTTTTTCTGTGCTTGTTTTAATGTAAATGTTTGTAAAATCAATAAATACAATGTTGAAAAAAAGAAGTATCTCTGTCAAACGGTCATTTTTCTTCTTCGCCAGCCCAACTCTCCTGTGGAGTGCCACAGGGGTCTATTCTCGCACCCATTCTTTTTTCCCTGTATTTGCTTCCTCTGGGCTCCATTTTCAGAAAGCATGGTGTATAATTTCACTGCTACGCAGATGATACACAAATTTATTTGCCTCTGAAATGCAACAAAGATACTGCTCTGAAATCTCTTTTTGCATGCCTAGAAGTAAAAATGTGGTTCTCTCAAAATGTCTTATTTTTGAATGAATCCAAAACCGAGGTTATAGTGTTTGGCCCCCATGACAACTATAATAGCAGTAACATTGATCTGGATTATCTTTATCCAACTTCATCTTGCATTAAGAACTTTGGTGTTCTCTGGGATCAGAACCTCAAATTTGAAAAACAAATAAATGCGGTGATTAGTTCTTGTTTTCTGTTGGCTTGTGTCATTAGAGTGTGATCGTCTGCGTTTTATGAAATAGGGTGGAGGTCTGCCTCTGCCCAGTGACCAGCACTTTTCCTCTGTATGGCCTGTTTTGTGACAGGAATTACAGAATCTGTTCAGTTTGGCACAGTGTGGCTTTCTGAATAACACAGCTACCTCACCATGCATTTGTTTGCGTGACTAAATTTTTGTTGCCAGCTGACAAAACCTTTGGATGTATTTTGTGCTGGAGAAGCACCACACACGAGCGATTGCTGTACACGCAGCCCTGCATTTGTAAGCTGAGGTGAGAGTTGGTACTGCTCTCAGGTCCTGAATGGCCCCAAGTATCGCTTAGCCTGTACAAATAAATCTAGGTGTGTCCCTACACATGTGAACCAATAACAATCATTGACAATCATGGATCAAATTCATGCTTACCAATCTAGCAGAATCGTTCCTGGATACTTCCGTTGTCCTTGTCTTGCAAGTTACACTATAATGCTCTTCCTATTACTTATTAGAACTGTCTTTGTAAACTGAAGTAAAAAACTGAACAGTATTTGTCTTTATAAAAAAAAAAGTTTATTTAAACAAAAGATTAAAAAAAAAACTGGTTACACAATGATTAATATTTGTAGCAAAATATCAAAAGGTTACAGGTTAAAATACTTCAGCTCTTCAATCTCAAGAGGGCAGTCCTGTGAGTGGAGAATTACACAGGCTATTTACCTTCTAAGCAGTTCAAGCAATAGATGTAAAAAATAACTTGTTCTCATCCGAGCTACTAAAGTTAAAATAATACAACAGCGCAAATCGAGCAAAAAAGAATTTCAGTTCGAAAACTGAACCGGTAGATAACTCATTTCTCTCCAGGGAGGTACACGACACAAAGTCAAAAAGCAGTCTTATATATACGGGACGGGGTTACATTGTCCCTTATGCATTTGTCTGGTAGTTTTCCAGAGGAACTGGATGAGTTATTGCCACACTCATTGTGGCCTCCGGTGATGTCATTGTGTTCCATATATGGGCATTCTTCGTCCTTTGCGTCTTCCGCGCTTTGGGCCTCGGTCTTTGTGTGTGTGCGTGTGTGTGTGAAAATGTCAGGAAGTCAGTTTGTAAGTTCATCAAAATTAAACAACTGTCCTACAAAGCAGTAATTCAAGGAGAATTACATTGTTGTGGATAACACCTTCAATTCCAGAATACTCCTCAAAAAACATTGACCACAACATCCTTTTAAATAGACTCGAACATTATAGCCGCGTTTCCACCGAAATTACCCGGAACAATTTGTCCCAGGAACTTTTTTTGCCCCAGACCGGTTGCTTTCTGCGTTTACACTGCGGTCTGAAGTACCGGGAAGATTATAAACTGCGCGCAAGTTAGCAACTGCAACTGCTCCTCCCAGTCTGCGACGGACAGTAATCAGTTTTGAGCGCCACATTTATAATAAGTAGGGAGGAGATTCAAACTGTGCTGCAGTTGTTTGTGATGTATTGGTTTACTAACGAGGTAATTAACAAAACGGCAGAAAAGAGACGAGCACTGATACTAAAGCGTGTTCAGAAAGCTCGTAGCTAATGCTATAAAATTAGACGATGCGGACATTGACCGTGAGATGGCTGGGACGAACGCGCAGAAAATTTCCTGTTACACAAATACGCTTAATAAAGCCTGAACCTCGTCGTCAGTCCAGCTGTGTTTTAAAAACAAAATTATATTCCATATTTGCAGACAGACAACTCTTACTACATGAAGCCACAAACCGCAATAGATTTTTAAAAATGGCGGTTAAAATAGAATGCTGCGTGGAGTCATCCAATCAAAATGTGGCGTGAACACAACCAATCAGCATGTTCAGCGCACAAGTCCCACCCCCGAAAGTTCCTGAACTTTGAAAAAGTAGTACCTCGCCAGCAGGGACTTTCGGAGGGGGAAATATTTACCCGGAACTTCATTTAGACCCTGATTCCTGCGGTGTAAACACACCGAGTACCAGCCCACAGTTCCTAGTTCCTGGGGAAAGTTCCCGCGGTGGAAACGCGGCTTATGTTGGCATTAGTGGAATAGCACTAGCATGGTTTAAATCATACTTATCAGACCGTTATCAGTTTGTAGCAGTAAATGAAGAGATGTCTTATCGATCACAAGTTCAGTATGGCGTACCACAAGGCTCAGTACTAGGACCGCTGCTGTTCACTCTGTATATGATACCCTTAGGAGATATCATTAGGAAACATGGAATTAGCTTTCACTGTTATGTCTACGATACTCAGCTGTATATTTCTTCAAAACCTAAAGAAACTTACCAATTCACAAAATTTACGGAATGCATAGCTGATATAAAAAATTATTTAGGTTTGAGCTGAAATGCATAGCACAGTCTAGAGCCCTGTATAGTGCTGTATTTCTGCTTTACATGAGCGCCACCTACTGTCAGAGAGCAAATTTTTTTTTTTGCATTGATCTGAACTGATAAATTACACATTCCTGTTGGTTGAACACGACCAATATCAATCAATCAACAAAGAGTCCTGTGCTCAGCACACACCGGCTATAGGTGGAGAGGAGAGATTTTTATCCGTCGTAGACTCTCTACAATTAACGGAAATCCGTCGTAGCGACGGAGAACTTTAATCCCTGTTACCGTGATCTCAGACTGTGTTTAAGTGGTTTCTCCACTGTATGGAACTTAATGTGTCGCTTCAAGTTACTTTTAATAGAGAAACTCGACCCACACTGATCACACGTGTGCGGCTTCTTTCCAGTGTGGATCCTCTCATGTGATCTCAGAGATGCTGACTGACGGAATCTCTTGTCACAGTGTGAACACTTGTAAGGTTTTTCTCCAGTGTGAATTCTCTGGTGCAGTTTTAAACTGTCCGCTGTAATAAAAGTCTTCTCACACTCAAAGCACATGTACTCTCATGTGAATCTCAAGACTTTGTTTGGTTGTGAAACTGTTTCCACATTGATCACATGAGAACGGCTTCTCTCCGGTGTGGATCCTCATGTGAACATCAAGACTTTGTTTGGTTGTGAAATTGTTTCCACACTGATGGCATACATGCAGATTCTCTCCAGTGTGGATCCTCTCATGTGTTTTCAGAGATGCTGATCGACTGAATCTCTTGTCACAGTGTGAACACTTGTAAGGTTTTTCTCCAGTGTGAATTCTCTGGTGCTGTTTTAAATCGCCCGCTGTAGTAAAAGTCTTCTCACACTCAAAGCACATGTACTCTCTCACACCAGTGTGAGTTTTCTCATGTTTATGTAAATATGGCAGCTGTGAAAAACTCTTTCCACACACAGAACATGAATACGGCTTCTCCTTCGTATGAACTATCAGGTGTTTTTTCAGATGTGATGAGTGAGGGAATCTCTTGTCACAGTGTGAACACATGTAAGGTTTTTCTCCAGTGTGGATCCTCTCATGTATATGTAAATTTTGCCGCTGTGAAAAACTCTTTCCACACACAGAACATGAATGCGGCTTCTCCTTCGTATGAACTGTCAGGTGTATCTTCAGGTGTGATGAACTAAGAAATGTTTTCCCGCATTGATCACATGAGAACGGCTTCTCTCCGGTGTGGATCTTCATGTGAGCATTAAGGGCTGATGATTGAATGAAACTCTTCCCGCATTGATCACATGAGAATGGCTTCTCTCCAGTGTGGATCTTCATGTGAACATTAAGGTTTGCTGAATGACTGAATCTCTTCCCACACTGATCACATGAGAACGGCTTCTCTCCAGTGTGGATCCTCATGTGATCATCAAGATTAGATTTGGTCGTAACGCTCTTTCCACACTGAGTGCAGGAGAAAGATTTATTGGCTCTTCTTTTCTTTAAAAATGTCTTTTTAGTCTTTGAGCGACTCAAAGGTTTTCCTCCAGGTTGGACATGATGTTCCTCCTTCACTTCTCTCAGTTCTTCACTCTCCTCCTTCACTTCTCTCAGTTCTTCACTCTCCTCCTTCACTTCTCTCAGTTCTTCACTCTCCTCCTTCACTTCTCTCAGTTCTTCACTCTCCTCCTTCACTTCTCTCAGTTCTTCACTCTCCTCCTTTACTTCTCTCAGTTCTTCACTCTCCTTCTTCACTTCTCTCAGTTCTTCACTCTCCTCCTTCACTTCTCTCAGTTCTTCACTCTCCTCCTTCACTTCTCTCAGTTCTTCACTCTCCTCCTTCACTTCTCTCAGTTCTTCACTCTCCTCCTTCACTTCTCTCAGTTCTTCACTCTCCTCCTTCACTTCTCTCAGTTCTTCACTCTCCTTCTTCACTTCTCTCAGTTCTTCACTCTCCTCCTTCACTTCTCTCAGTTCTTCACTCTCCTCCTTCACTTCTCTCAGTTCTTCACTCTCCTCCTTCACTTCTCTCAGTTCTTCACTCTCCTCGCTCTCTTCCATCGGGTCTGACAGGAAAGAAAAAAAAAACATTTATTTTTCAGTACATCAAAATGATTCAAAGAGAGAAATATAAAAAGGACATGAAAGTGAGCCCTGATGTAATGGTAGAAAGTAGACAACTGTTATAATAAAATAATATGTCCATGAAACTTTCCATGAATGAGGTCAATTTATCTTCCAATTATTATTTTTAAAACATTATAGGCATGAATCCGTTTCTTTAGCAAGAACTATTCATTTGACCAATGACACAATTATCTAACATGATATTAACATTAAAATATACAATACTGCCATGTTTTGACACCAACTTTGAGATTGATATTTATTTTACTAAAACGTTTTAATTATTAAATGACGTTCACACTAGACTTTTCCTTCATGGACGGTTCTATGAAGGAGCTCTTTCTACTGCATGATGGGAAGACAAGAGAATAATCTCAATCCATGGTCTCAGTTTTTACACAAACTGTAGCATTGACTGTATTCATCAACCCTGTTACCAAAGTTAATGTAAGAAGAATCTCTAGAACTATGAATAACTTGTATGATATTTGACAAATACAATTTTATCAGTAACTTGGCGTTTACTGATTATTCCTAAAAAAATTTTTTTTAACTACGTTGAAAATGACTAAAATTCTGGTGACGTTGTTGCAAATTGGGCACCAGATATAAAATAAATGTAAAATAAAACAGTTAAAATAGTATTGTTGAATGCTCTACTGGGTGGTTGCCCTGCACGCTAAATAAACAAACTACAGCTAGTTCAAAACGCAGCAGCTCGAGTTCTTACCAGAACCAGGAAGTATGACCATATTAGCCCCGTTCTGTCAACACTGCATTGGCTGCATTTGCGATCTCAAAATTCCGGCCAGTTAATAATACCTAGAATATCAAAATCGACTGCTGGTGGTATATCCTTTTCCTATTTATCACCAAAACTCTGGAACAGTCTTCCTACCATTGTCCGGGCAGACACACTCTGTCAGTTCAAAGCTAGATTAAAGACACATCTCTTTGGCCTAGCATTCACATAATGCATTATAGACTTCTATAACTCAATGTTAGGCTGCATAGATTAGATCAGCCGGAACTGGGAACACTTCCCTTAAATCCTGATGTACTCGTTACATCATAAGAAGAATGGCATCTACGCTAATTTTAGTGTCTTTGTTTATCCCGAGGTTTTCCGCAGCCTGCCGGATCCAGGCCATATCCAGATCTGACGAAGGACTAGGGGTGTGCAATATCACTACTTTTGATTAAATTGTCTCCACGATCTGCTTTTGAAGAAATATCGTAGGATCGCGCAGTCTATCAGTTTGCAGTTCTGGCGCCTCCGTCTCAACATACTGTACAATGCGACGTATATTCACATGAAATGCAGAGGAACGGGACACTGTAGTTCATAAAAATGTATTATTTGCATGTGCTTTAAAGGGCACCTATTATGGAATTTTGAAATGTATCTTTCATGTAGTGTGTAACATAGATCTAAGTGAACAAAAACATCCTGCAAAGTTTGAAATATGAAAGTGCACCGTATATAAAGTTATTGTCTTTCAAAAGTAAGAGTCGACTCTGAGTCATTTTTATGAATCGTTAGAAGACCGAAGCTTTTTCTCTGACTAGATGACGTCAACTTGTCAAGTTATTTGAATACGATACGCCCACTTATTGCGCTCCAAGGCAAACTTGAAAACGTCATGGCGACGAGACGCTGTGTTCTGAAGTGCGGCTCAAAAGCCAACTTTTTTCATCTGCCCAAGGAGGAGCATTTGAAGACTAAGTGGCTACAATTCATATATACAACTATACCACAGAAGTATTAGTCCGAGCCTTGTGCTTTGTTCGCGCCATTTTGAAGACTATTGCTTTACCAACTTAAATGCACTCAAGCTTGGATTCGCGAGCCGGCTGATATTGAAGGAAGGTTCAGGTCCAAGTGTATTTGCATCAGCTTCCTCCTCCGTATCACAACCTGTAAGTGTTATTAATAATTGTTGCTTTTATGTTTTATGTAGCATGCTTAATAATTATTTTGTTTGTTGTGTAAGCACCGTTTAGCTTCTAGGTCTTCAATGACAATTGTATTGAGATGTGAAGTGTTTGTCGTTGTTTTCGGAGTTGTCTTAAAGAATAGAGTAATACCTCGTACTAGTAACGTAACTGCATTTTTTTTTTTTTTGGAAAAACGTTATGTTTATGCATCGGGCTAACGCAAACAAAGACTGATTGTGCTTTTACAATATGAACTCTGGGCTATGCTCGCTAACATTAAATTCTTTATCTTATTTTTTGTTTTGTTTTACTACAAAATAAAGCAGTGGACTATAATCATTATTATAACAAAATTGAATTGATAAAAGCATCATTGTACTCCGTGTTAAAAATAAGTATTATCTCTGTAAACACTGCTAGGTCATCTGACCAATCAACGCAGATTAGCGTCGCGCAAAGGAGGGGTTTGAAAAACGAGTCGTTGAACGAATCATTTGGGAGTCGGTGAGCAAATCAGGTAAAAATAAATGCATATTATACGACAACAAAAGTGTTTTTTGTCATTGCATGCATGTAAAACTGTTGTTGGGGACTCCCTAAACAACATTAGGAACATTTTAAATGTCATAATAGGTGCCCTTTAAAGCCTTACCGGTTAAACATGTCATTCGCTGCTGATGCGCTGTTCTAACGAGCGCTTTTCTGAGCGCAATACACCCGACGCGCACATGCACTAAAAGCCTGTCTAACAGCGCCCGTTACTGAACTAAGTTATCTTTCGAGTCTTATTGCGCCAATACTGTCAAATACACACAAGGTTTATGTAAACAAAGTTGGTTATGTCTAAAGTGAAAGAACAATAGAAAAAATTAAGAAAAAAACTGCTTGTCAGATGTGTGTATATTAGACTCGTTGCGTGCAGATCTTAAAGTGACAGTAGCCCAATAGCAAACATGCTGCCGCTTGTTCTTAAAGGGATAGTTACCCGAAAATAAAAATTTTGTCATTATTTACTCACTCACTCTAATCTTGTTCCATAGCTGTATTAATTTATTTCTTGTGCTGAACACAAAATAAGATCTTTTGAGGAGTGTGGCTAACCGCCCGGTTGCTGGTCCCCATTGACTACCATAGTTTTGTTAGGCTTTGTTTTTAAAATAGGGACATTAGTTTGGCGGTAATGCTCAGTCACTTGCAAAATAGTAAAACCAACATGAAAAGGAATCGTGAATCTCCTGAAAAAAATCGTGATATGATATTTTTGCCATATCGCCCTTCCCTACGAAGGACTTTCGCCTGGACCCGAGGACAACGCAGTGCTAAAGTGCCAACTAGCCTCTCCCTACGGAGGATCCCATTACCACTCTCCAGATAAAGCGTTGTGGGGAAATTCGGTTCGCGTATCGTGGCGCCTCCCATTATGCAGGGCAGCCGCGGCGTTTCAGTGCTGTATGTTTGTTTGTTTGTTTTGCTGTTGTTTTTCTAAATATGCGGTTTAGCTACAATCGTGACATGCTTATGAACATTAGGGGAACCAAGTAGGGCTGAACGATATATCGTTATCGTATCTATATCTCGATATGAACTTTCAAGATATTACTATCGAAAAAAGCAACGATATCGACGATATAGATTCCCCCTCTCCGCGCTCGCCCTGCATACAACTCTGTCACTTTGTCACAACAAACATCAGTTTTACGAGTGCCTTTGAATGCACAGCTAAAGCCAGCGCGCACACTACCAGGGACGTGGGAACTATATTGTGAGAGGGGGGGCGGCGTTTCCATGGTGACGCGTCATTGCTTGTCACGTGACACACCGCAGCAGCAACAGCGCTGAATGAATGATGATCTGCTTTTATGACATTTTTCCTTTTTTATTCAGAATATTCACAAATGTGTTAGCTATGGCATGAAATATCTGATATTCCGATTGTCAAATACATGCAAGTGGAAGTATATTGTTGTTTAAACACCTTTATAACGATCGCGTTAGTTGAGCTGTATGCGCGATGGGCGCCGCCGTGTTTGTGCCGCAAACGCAGTTCAGAGATTCGGATCTGTTGGATTTACAACCTCTATGTTTACAACACGTGAATTCATCCACTTCTCCCGAAATACTTAAAAGTAAGTGGCTGGTGAACTGGGAATAGAATAGAGTAAACACTGAAGTTACTTACACAATGTGTATCTGATATGAATAAAACGTGTTTTATACTTGTTCTTAAAAAATAAAACTATACTTTCCACATTTTTTTGTATTATGATCTTTTTATTTTTCTGAGAAATGCTTGGTTTTCACCGAACCCCGTAGTCATATCGTATTGTATCGATATCGAGATATCTGGCATGAAAATCGAGATATGAAATTTTGTCCATATCGTTCAGCCCTAGAACCAAGCCTGCTAGCTTGATCCCCGAATTCCTGACTTTTGAGAAGGATATCATTAAGTCAGCGACAAGAATTAAGCGACGCAGCCGAGCGAGAGGGAGGAGAGCTGGGGCTCTCCACAGGTGGAGGAAGCGGGGACACCGGGTTTCTCTCCCTGCTGTCTGACTGTCTAACGTGCACTCCCTCAGTAACACAATCGAAGATCTTATTCTACTGTTAAGGACCAGCCGAGATTTCCGTATGAATTCGGCTTTTGTCTTCACCGAAACCTGGCTGAACATGGACATTCCGGATTCAGCGGTGGAATTACCTGGATTTAACTTAATCAGAGCCGACCGCGACAAAGGACGGAGTGGGAAGACATCAGGCGGAGGTCTGTGTTGTTATATTCATTTAAATTGGTGCACTGACGTTTCAGTATTATACAGACATTGTTGCCCCTTGTTGGAGTTCCTGGCTATAGACTGCAGGCCATTTTATGCCCCTAGAGAGTTTGCCTCTGTTATATTTGCATGCGTGTATATTCCACCTGAAGTTAACACACGGGAAGCGCAGTACGCTCTAACGGAGCTGATTATGAACATTGAGAATAAGCACCCTGACTCTGTACTACTTGTTATGGGCGACTTTAATGCATGTCATTTGAAACATGATCTGCCCAAATACAAACAACTAGTTAGTTGTCCGACTCGGGGAGGAAATATACTGGATCATTTTTACTCTGTTCACAAAGCAGCATATCGTTCAGTTCCTCGTGCTCCTCTTGGGAATTCAGATCATTGTTTAATTCAGACGGTCCCCATCTACAAACAAAAACTAGCAAGGGCGGTACAGTATACATCTAAAAGATGGACGACAGAGGCAATTGGGATGTTACAGGTCTGTTTAGATACCACTGATTGGGAATCCATGCGTGCCTCTTGTGACTATGGACTCATATACAGACACTGCGTGTTCATATATTTCATTCTGTGAGCAAGCTTGTATTCCCACCAAAATTGTGGTGAAATATAACAACAACAACAAACCCTGGTTCACAAAATCCCTCAGGCTGCTCAGGGAAACCAAAGAACAGGCCTACAGAGAAGGAAATGGAGATGAATACAGGCTGGCCAGACAAAAGTTAAATAAAGCCATTAGGAAAGCAAAAAGTGCCTACAAAGTGAATATGGAGGAACAATTTGGCATTAATGACTCCTCTTCAGCTTGGAGGTGGCTGAAGAACTTGACAGGCTGCAAAAATAAAAAACAACAAGTTACTTCATCTACTAAACTGGCCAATGAATTCGATGTTTTTAATACAAGATTTGAGAAATCTCCGTGCCCTCATCCTTTCCCTCCCAGGGGTGTCACATTTAGAGAGGGGGAGAACATTGCCCCTCAAGATCAAGTTGACATTGATATTGACATTGAGGAGAAGGATGTGTATCGGCTATTTAGCCGACAAAATGTAAGGAAAGCGAGTGGCCCTGATGGGATTTCACCTGCCACCCTGAAGTACTGCGCTAGTCAGCTAGCTCCAGTTTTTACAGACATTTTTAATCAATCAATTGTTTTATGCAGGGTTCCGAGTTGTTTTAAGTCATCAACCATTATTCCAGTGCCGAAGAAAAAATAAGCTGTGGACCTAAACGACTACAGACGCTAAGGACTACAAGGACTACAGACGCTAAGGACTACAGGCCCTTATATCAGTGGTCATGAAATGTCTGGAGCGGTTGGTTCTGTCACATCTTAAACCTATCACAGCTCCTTATCTTGATCAACTAAAGTTTGCTTACAGGGCAAACCGCTCTGTAGATGATGCGGTCAATTTAGGACTGCATTATGCTCTGGACCATCTTGACTCTCCTGGCTGCTATGTAAGGATGTTGTTTGTAGATTTCAGTTCAGCCTTTAACACCATTCTACCCGAGCGACTGTGGGAGAAGCTGTCACTGATGGGGGTGGGACCCTCTATCGGCCGCTGGATTATAATAATAATAATACATTTAATTTAAAAGGCGCCTCTCTGACACTCAAGGTCACCGTACAGGCATACATAAAAATGAATACAATAAACAAATAATAGAGTTATACCAAGAGTAGATTAAAATCAATTTAAAATCAAGTAGAATTACAGATGAATGGGTGCTACAACGAATAGGCTTGTTTAAACAAAAAGGTTTTGAGTCCAGTTTTGAAATGGGGGAAAGAATCCATGTTTTTGAGATGAGGTGGAAGGGAATTCCAAAGGCGGGGAGCAGAGCGACTGAATGCTCTGCTCCCCATTGTGGCGAGACGGGCAGGTGGGACAGACAGGTGTAATGTGGAGGAGGATCTGAGAAAACGAGATGGAGTGGAAACATGTAGGAGATCAGACAAATAAGGGGGAGAGAGGTTATGGATGGCTTTGAATGTCAGCAAGAGGACCTTGAACTGGATACGGAACTGGATAGGGAGCCAATGAAGCTGCTGGAGGACTGGAGTGATGTGATGGATGGAGGGGGTTCGGGTAATGATTCGGGCAGCTGAATTTTTAACTAGTTGAAGCTTACGGAGGGATTTGTGAGGGAGGCCCACAAGAAGTGTATTGCAGTAGTCTATACGGGAAGTGACAAGGCTGTAAACGAGAATGGCAGCAGTGTGGGGGGTGAGGGAGGGACGAAGACGATTAATGTTACGTAAATGGAAGTAGGCTGACCGGGTGATGTTATTGATGTGTGGTTGAAATGATAGTGTGCTGTCAAGGATGACACCCAGACTCTTAACCTGAGGGGTAGGTGAGACGGAGGAATTATCAATTTTGATGGAGAAACTGTTATTTTTGGCTAATGTGGATTTGGTACCAATGAGGAGAACCTCGGTTTTATCACTGTTAAGTTTAAGGAAATTGAGGGTAAGCCAGGATTTTATTTCTGCAATGCAATCAGTGAGGGTAGTGAGTGGAAGAGTGGATGTGGGCTTTGTGGTGAGGTAGAGCTGGATGTCATCCGCGTAGCAGTGAAAATTAACATTGAATTTACGGAGAATATTTCCAAGGGGAAGAAGGTAAATAATAAAAAGAAGGGGCCCCAGGACAGAGCCCTGGGGCACACCTGCGGTGACAGGAGAGGAAGTGGATTTGAATGACTTAAGCTGAATGAACTGAGTGCGGCCAGAGAGATAGGATGTGAGCCAGTTTAGTGAAGTGTGGGTAATACCAATGGATGACAATCTTTTGAGGAGGGTGGTATGACAAATGGTGTCAAAGGCCGCACTCAGGTCAAGGAGGATGAGGATGGTGAGTAGTCCAGAGTCAGCTGCCATGAGAAGGTCATTGGGGATTTTTATTAGGGCTGTTTCTGTGCTGTGGAGTGGACGGAAACCAGACTGGAACTGTTCATAGAGATTGTTGTGAGAAAGGTGAGAATGTATTTGAGTGGCAACTACTTTTTCAAGAAGTTTGGAAATATAGGGTAAGTTCGATATAGGACGGAAGTGGTTGAAAATGGAAGGGTCAGCACCAGGCTTTTTCAGGATTGGTGTAATGACAGCAGTTTTTAAGGATGTGGGGACAATTCTAGTGATGAGAGAGGAGTGAATGATGGCAGAGATGATAGGGAGCAGAGAAGGGAGGCAGGATTTGACAAGATGTGTAGGTAGAGGGTCTAGTTGACATGTTGACGATTTGGATTTCTGGATGAGTTCGGTGAGTTCTAAGAAAGAGGGCAGGTTAAAAGAAGAGAGTGTGTGTATGGGTGGATGGGGGTCAGAAAACGTGTGGAGATGGTGTGAAGTGCGGTCAAGGTGTAGGTGGATATTGTAGATTTAAGCAGTAAAGAATGACATGATGGAATTACAGAAGTGAGTTGTATACAAATGGGGAGGCAAAGAATCCTGTGGTTGGGTGTTTTTGTTTAAAATATTGAAAAGTGACTTTGAGTTTCCATGATTAGCAGTGATTAAACTCGAGTAGTACTGGGTTTTAGTGGTGGCTATGGAATCCTTATAATGCAAAATGTGGTTATTGTATAGTTCTTTATGTATGGTGAGACCAGATTTCCTATAGTCTTTCCAGTTGTCGTCCTTCTGCTTTCATATGGCGAAGATCAGCGGTGAACCAGGGAGCGGAGACAGTGAATGAAACAGATCGAGTCTTTAACGGAGCGAGGGTGTTGAGAATGTTTAGAAGTCCAGTATTGTAATGAGAAACCAAATCATCAGGGGTGAAGAGATTGTAGATGTTGGGGATGGCAGACGAGTCAATAGTTAGAGTGGCTGGGTATATGTTTTTTATATTGCGCAACGTGATATGACGTGATGTCTTGGTGGTTGAGAGGTTAAGTTCAGCTGTAAATGTGATGAGAAAATGATCCGTTATGGGAAAATCATCAACTGTAATGTTGATGGGAGTGACTCCAGAGCAACAAATCAGCTCTAAAGTGTGGCCTTTGGAGTGTGTAGGACAAGTAATGTGCTGACGGAAACCAAAACTGTCCAGGCAGGAGGGGAAGTCTTTGGTGAAAGGCAAATTGGGTTTGTCCATATATATATTAAAATCGCCCATCAGTATTCTATTTGATGATAAAGTGGATAAATAAGTGAGAAAAACAGCAAAGTCATCTACAAAGTTACAGTTAGGTTTAGGTGGGCGGTAAACTGTGGCGATAATGGTTGGAATTTGACCAGAAAGTACACAGACCATATGCTCAAACGAGCTAGAGACAGGTGTGGATACTGGCGAGACTTTCCACTTCTCGCGGTAAAACATTGCGAGACCACCTCCCCGACCGGTACCACGGGGTTGCGATTTGTAAACAAATCCGGATGGTGCAGTTTCATTGAGCAGTGAAAAGTCATTAGGTTGTTGCCAGGTCTCAGTTAAACAAATAAAATCTAACTCACGGTCAGTGATGAGGTCCCGGATGATGTCCCTTATTTGGCAGAGAGCGAACATTAAGAAGCGCGCAATTGAGTGGAGCATTGTCAGAGCTGAAAATGTTAGCCGACCGGCTTAGGCGGGCTAACACATTGTGGTTGACAGCGCGGCTGGCAGAGCAGACGTCGAGAGCTGGACCAGATGGTCTTTATGGCTGTAGAACTGTGAGAATTAATATTCTGACGGGAACCTCGGTGGTTGTATCTCCGCCGGGGATAGTAGATGATATCCGGGTGAAAATGGAGTACAGCTGGCGGGGTGCCAAGCAAGTGACGTCTGAGCCGGATCAGGTCAGTAACTGTGTACTGGTATAAACCCATCACTGGCAGGTGAACGGATAACAAGAGGAGCCAGACACAAACGAACCATAAAAACAGTTGTAGCAGCATCTTAAATTCAAAATCCGTACAAAATTGGATACTAGTTCAAAGTTTTCCGAAACGAGCAGCGGCAGTAGGTAGTCTTGCCAGCGTTCGCTCGAGCGGAAGTGAACTCTCGCTTTCGTCATGAATCCAAATGTTTATGGATTTTCTTAGTGACAGACAACAGTATGTGCGGCTTGGCCAGCACATGTCTGATCCTCAGACTACTAACATTTGAGCACCTCAGGGGTGCGTGCTGTCACCATTTCTCTACTCACTGTATACCAATGATTGCACTTCCAATAATGGTTGTTTAGCTGATTAAATTTGCAGATGATACTACATTAGTCGGCCTTATTAAGGGAAACAACGAGTCTGCTTACAGGCAGGAAGTGTCTAAATTGGTTGCGTGGTGTGATGAGAACAACTTGGAGCTTAATCAGCAAAAGACTGTGGAAATGGTGATAGATTTTCGCAGAACACCCGCCTACCTTCCACTTCTAACTATCAAGAGCTCTGTTGTGAAGAGGGTGGAGTCAATTACATTTTTAGGCACTGTTATCACAAATGACTTGAAATGGGAGGAAAACAGTTCCTCCATTCTTAAGAGAGCTCATAGTGGAATGTTTTTTCTGAGACAGTTAAATAAACTGAACGTTTCCAGCTCTGTTCGGTCTAGATTTTACAGGGCCACTGTGGAAAGCCTTCTTTCAGCATCCATTAGTGTTTGGTTTGGATCGGCATCAGCCTAGGCGAAGGTCAGCCTACAGCGTATTGTGCGCACAGCAGAGAGGGCTGACTGGACAGAGGCAGCGGTCACTTGACGACCTATATGAGGCCAGAGTCAGGAAGAGGGCAGCTAAAATTGCTGCTGATCAGTCCCATCCAGCAAGTGACATTTTTAGGCTGCTTCCTTCTAGGGCTGAACGATTAATTGCATTTGCGATAATATCGCGATATGATGAAACGCGATTTTGTAATCGCAAAAGCTGCGATTACTCTCTGGTCATGTGACACGCGATAGTAAAGCAATCTGCACCGCAGATGAAGCATCAACTTGGCACGCTACGCATATCAGCCTGGCATAGGCTACAGGAAAGAACAGTTTGTTTAATTTATGTGATCGTGTTATAGATTCTCTTCAATGATTCTGTATGGATTCAGATCATTTCAGAATCTAGTCTGAGCTTAGTTTTAAACACAGAGGCGTGATGACGCTGCGTGTGCTTTATAAACAACCGTATTCTGTTTGCTTCTAATTCCTCTCTCTCACACACACTCGAACCTTCCAAAAAAATAGTCTTTCATACAGTTCGGAAAAGTTGAAGCGAATTGGACATTTGCGGGCTTCATTGCACACTAGATCATATGGCACTATGCAGTTGGCTTATATATAAAAAAATAAAAACCATCGACAGAAGCTGCTTTCAATTTCAAATACTCACGCCCACTTTGTGAAGAGCGCTCTCACGTGCGGCCGTGAGCGACTCGGTCTACGTGGTTAAATGTACTTGCATCTCAAAATGTGTTTATGACGCGTTTACTCTTAAATACTGAAAGCACTCTTTGTTTATTGCTTGTAATGTTTTTTCCCCTCTTTGTCATTGATAGCTTTTATGTTTTAAAGCTATTCGTTTATAGCCTACTTAAAATTATTAACATGTAACTGTATTAATTTCGTTTTTAATGTGTTTTTAATTATTTTTAAAAGTAGCCTACTTTTCATAAGGTGCCTAAAGATCAATCGCAATATTGGTAAAAATCGCAATTAGATTATTTTCCTAAATCGTTCAGCCCTACTTCCTTCAGGAAGAAGGTACAGAGCAGTGAGGACAAGGACCTCACACCATCTTAATAGTTTTTTCCCCAAGAGACATTTCCCTTATGAATAGCTGATCTAGCACTATTTTTGGACTATTTTATTATTTGATTTGATTGTTTTAGGCATGCTTTTTGCAGCTATACGCATATGTTTGTGTGTTGAGTTTGTGTGTAACTGATGGCCATATCTGCTGATGCATTTGGCGAATAAAGTGATTCTTATTTTATCTTATCTTATTACCCCGAAGTGATAAAATAAAATTCTGTATCAAAATTGATAGGCAAGACAAGTAGTTTGTTTAGACATGTGTAACCCCTCCACCCGGGTCCTTCTCACCCCACTCCGTGCGGGTCTCGAACCCGGGTCTCCGGCATGAGAGTCAGGCGCTCTAACAAGGAGGCAAAAGACTGCAGTCCCTAGCGTCTGTCGCTAGAGCGCCTATTGAGATCAGAGGAGTGAGGTTTAGCAACTACTAGCTGGCCTCCGAAATGTAAAGGCAAGACAAGTTAAGGCTTGGTTTGTAGGGAAATACAAACATGCGCACATATATTCAAACGCGCATAACTATAGAATCAATTCTTAATGCGCATGTGAACGCCATCAGTGTTTCTCACAGGTTCTAACTAACAGGTTCTAAGAAAACTAACTTTAGCTGGAAAATAACATTATTCAAGAACCGCTATGAAGCCAAAACAATCTCTGTTACCTTAAATTATACGTTTATCTCTGTAAAGCTGCTTTGAAACAATCTACATTGTTAAAAACGCAATATATATAAATGAAGATGACTTGAAGAAAACCCAGAACATTCTGTACAATTTCATAGTTGAACTGTTTATCTAAATGTGATGAAGTGCTTGAATGTTTCTAACATGAATGTTCTTCAGCATCATGAATGAATGAAGAATAAACACCAACCTCTTTGTTCTTCAGGATCTTCAGTGTGTTTCATTCTGCAGGGTTCTGGATCACTCGTGTTCTCACTGTCCTCTTTAATAAACTCAGTCTCTGCAGATTTCAGCTCTTCCTGATGCTTTCATGCTCGTCTTCACTTGCAGCTGATGTGGATTTACAGCATTTATTGGAGAATTACTGTGGGAGGAGCTTCACTGATGATTTGATTGCAGTGGGAGGAGCTTCACTGATGATGTGATTGCAGTGGGAGGAGCTTCACTGATGATAAATTACAGAGTGGGAGGAGCTTCACTGATGATGTATTCCAGTGTGGGAGGAGCTGATCTGCCAAAATCAAAAATATAAATTACTGAGTTCTGTTTTTATAATAAATGACACTAAGCATTTATGTCTGTCTATCTATTTATCGTACAGTAACTGATGCCAATTCATTCATTATTTGTATTGCTAACCCATAACATTATTCTGCTTCTTCATTAACATACAGGTATCTAGAAAAATATAGTAAAGAATATAAATAATTTAAATTATTCCAAATATAAATAATGGTAAGAAAAACAGTTAAAATCGTAAACCGAATTAAACTTGCATATAGTAGCCAACAAATCCCCTCAGTCTGCTGACACCAATGAAATGAGCTTTACGTGACAATTTACAGGAGATCTGGAGACATCAGCATAATAAATGAGGTGAAAACAGGAACTATTGTCATGAAATAAAGAGTGTTTTCAGCAGATCTGTTAATATTGATGAGCCTCAGACTATCAACACTCATTCAACAAGCCATTCAGGATCATCAGCAGATCATCTCACTTTATTCTGAGTGTTTGCTGTTAGAAACACATTATTTGAGTCAGGATATAAAAGCCTATAAAACTACTGCTACACTGAAAGACAATACTGTTATTTCTCACAATATGACATGGATAAAACATCAATAACACAAAAACAATCACTAATGACACTCATCTTCATAAACCACTACAGATCAATAATTAAAGAAGCACATGTCCAAATTAATCTAAATATATAGCAAGTTTGATCTTATGATAGCAGCATTAATCACAATAAAGTAGATAGATCATTAAAATAATAACAGAAACTGTTAATTATCATAACACTCTTAAAAATAAAGAGCCCCAAAAGCAATATTGTTCCAAGAGTAAAACGCTTTTCATATTAGTATTGCTTTAATGTCTCACGTGGCTCATCATAGGCTCAATGTTCAGCATTGTTCCAGTATGACACTCGAGATCGATTCACACATTAATTCCCCTCACAGATCTTAAACTTTGACTTTTGACTTGACGAAACAATCACACAAACACACACAAAAGCACTCAAAATCGCTCAGGTCTGAATGAACTCGACATATTCTCCTCATGCTCGCTCGACGACGCCAGAAAAGACGCACAAGTAACTTATCGCTGTGATCGATGAAAACAATACAGAAATGAGCCTGTCGCTTAATCAAAATGTATAAAGTGTGTTTGGTGGTTGTGTAAATATGAGAAATACCGTGAACTGCTCTCCTCACCTCAGAAGACTCGACGCTGAAACTCAATAGAGCAACACAGTCCCGCCCACAGCCCGAGAGCAATACTAACCAACTGCAGAACCGCAGAACCATACGCCAGTGTGAGGACGACAGCGCCAGCCTAACGGTCTGATGCCGGAAGTGGGCGGAGCCAGGCGTTATTTTCAAACAACGTTATTTTAAATATTTTTTTTAAACGATATAATGGAAAATATATATTTTAGATATATATATCAAATATTATAAAATATACGAATTATGTCTTGTCCTATTAACAAAATACACTATACTAGCTAGGTCTATAATATTAATAGTTTTTTAAAAGTTACAATTATACTTTATCCATTTGTTTTGTTGTTTCAAATGATCACAAATATTCAATAGTAATTAAATAAAAATACAAAATCGAACTAATTTTTTATATATATATATATATATATATATATAAAACAAAATCAAATCAAAGAAAATAAATCTTATAAAAGTTATGCAGGCACACATTTA
Source organism: Phoxinus phoxinus (assembly GCF_949152265.1). Lineage (NCBI taxonomy): Eukaryota > Metazoa > Chordata > Actinopteri > Cypriniformes > Leuciscidae > Phoxinus > Phoxinus phoxinus. The sequence continues at coordinate 2,172,953 of NC_136876.1, forward strand.
ACAATAATTGTCAAGTGACAAATAAATAAAAACTCCATGCGTTAATCCTGAGGCGCCCAGTATTTTTACACCGTCAAGATGGGACACATTGAATAAAAGAGCCTTTCATGTTTCGTTTCTAGTTGAAAGAAGACATGGAAGTTTATCTTTACCAGTGTCATGACGAAAGGCGCCTCAGGATTAACGCATGGAGTTTTGATTTATTTTATTTATTTGTCACTTAACAATTATTGTTAAATGTGTGCCTGCATAACTTTTATAAAAATAGAGATTTATTTATTAAAAGTTATAATAAGAAAGAAAGAATAATATTATTTTTAATAAGTTCAATTCAGAATTGTTTATTTATTTATTTATTATTCAAAATAATTATGTTCTTAAGTTTTAATAACTTTTATAAGATTTATTTTATTTGCTAGCATGAGTCAAAAAAATATATTTTTTAAACGATTTAATGGAAAATATATATTTTATATATATATATATATATATATATATATATATATATATATATATATATATATATATATAATATTATAAAAGATACAAATTATGTTTTCAGATTTATTTTCTTTGGTTTTATTTTGTTTTATATAAAAAATGTTTAGTTCGATTTTGTATTTTTATTTATTTACTATTAGGCTATTTATTTGGAGCTGGTACAGCTCAGTGTGTGATGCTTTTGCTATTTCAGAGGGAAAAACTGAGGAGAGGAGAAAGCGGTGTGTTACCTTCTCAGCTTTCGCGCTCCGAACCGTAGTTAAGAGCGAGCTGGTATCATTACAACTTGGCTCGTAGCAGGTAACTTGCTATTAGTGGTCCGGCTAACAGAGCTGAAGCACACACTGTAGTCGTGGGTTGGTTTCAACAATGAACTCGGGCTTTATTGTCCACAGCGGTAGACATTCATGGCATAAAAGGCACTTTGCTTGCTAGCATTCAAACGGGACATAGACTGCGTCACTACCACATTCGCACCGTCAACTCAGACTGATTCCCCGCTACACTTTGTTTACACTACGGAAACCCAAAAGGCCCAACACGTCACACATACGCGTTTCTCTTTTATCAACAGCAGCCAGAGGGAGGCAGAGATTGCAACACTACCCCCACTCTGGAGAATGATTAAACCTTTAACATATCTCCAGCATGCTTACACTGTACACAGGGAAATATTAATTAGACAGTCATCATACAACTATCCCCAACCATAACCCATGATTCCCACAGTCCTTAAAGGGTCCTCCTCCAGTGGAAAGTTAAGGTGAAGAGGCAATGTCTATAAAACGTCCATTAAAGCATATTGCATACTCCGAATATACGTGTAAGAAAAATGTCCTAAACATGACAATTATACATTCCCTGAAGAAAACGGTACTATTAATTTAACCACTCAGCCCAACATTAGCGTAAAGTTACTCGGGGTGCAGGATTTCAAGTGCAAAACTAGGGCAAAATATTCTGTTAAACAAAGTTCTCAGCAGTAAACATACAGTACCGAGGATGCTATAACAAAATTACGTAGCCCATTAGTACCTAAATTACCGACTGTTGATAGTAAACAATTATATTAAGCCCATATCAACTTCACATATGAACTTCAACATAGTCAAGTTACTTTGCTAATAATACAATACTGGAACTCTTTTGACAATACAGGAACTCTTTTAGTTTTTGACCATACAGGAACTCTTTTAGTTTTTGTTTTGAGGAGGGCAGCGATCCGCCTACACCCAACCTCAAACAGATATGCTCAGTGAACAACCCAATCACCAAACATGTCAGGAGCTCGGCGTACCCTCCGGGGTCGACACCGAGGGGTGGAGTTCAAAAGAGGATGAGCAGCTAGTCCCCTGGCCTCATCCAGTGAAGGCTCAGCCACGTGGCAAGGTAGCTGGCTGCTGCTCGGTGAAACTGACAATGATGGTGGTAAAGAGAAAAGACCTGGAAGGGACCCCACCACATGGTCCTCGGTCTCTGGTGATGTGCCCCAAAGGTCAAGAGGGCTGCTATCGACTTCTGAAGAGCTGATGTCAGACAACGGGGGTGGCGCCTCCACTGGTGCCCACATTTCAGCCTCTTGCAAGACCCAGTCGTTGTCTAGTACGGTTCTGGAGTGGTACGCTTTGAGTTTGTCGTGATGAACGACTTTCATCTTCATTCTCGGGCCCCGCTTTATTCGGTAGACCAAATTGTCCAGTACACCCACCACGAAGTACGGACCCTCGTAGGAAGGGAGGAACTTCCGCACTTTATTCTTTACTCTTTTTGTGCCTTTGACCAGGAACCATACTGCATCACCGACTTTGTATTGGACTTTGCAAACATTTTTGTCGTACTGTCGTTTGGCATGCTCGACAGATTTCCCCAGAGCCTCCCGAGCCAACTGGTGAGATAGCTCAAGCCGTTCCCTTAGCTGTACAACATAGGTTGACGGGGTAGCAGTGTTGTCTGGGTCAGGTGGCAGCCCAGCAACAAGATCCACCGGCTCTGTAATCTCCCGTCCGAACAACATCATATTAGGCGTCAGGCCTGTGGAGCTGTGTTTGGTTGCACGGTAAGCCATGACTGCACATGGGGTCATAATGTCCCAGTCCCAATGACATCGTTCTGCAGTGGTGGCTAAGATTTTCTGCAGTGTGGCATTGAAACGCTCCACTTGGCCATCTGACTGTGGCCGAAACGGCGTGGTCCGTGTCTTGTCGATTCCCAGCAGCTCACACATCCCCTGGAACACAGCTGACTCGAAATTGGTACCTTGGTCGCTGTGCAGGCACTGTGGAGCTCCGTACCTACACACCCACTCAGAAACAATCTTTTCAGCCACTGTCGTTGCTTGTTCGTTGGGAACAGGATAGGCTTCAACCCATTTGGTGAAGTAGTCCTGCACCACTATTATGTAGCGGTTGCACCTTTCAGTTTCATTTAAAGGTCCCATTAAATCAACTGCGATCCGTTCGAAGGGGGCACCAACTCGCACTGTGCCCATGGCGGCTTGAGGTGTTTTCTTGGGCCGGGCTTTCGCAGCACAACGGGTGCAAGTGCGACACCACAGAGTGACGTCATCTCTCATATTGTACCAGTAGTACCGGGCCTTGAGACGTGCGAGGGTTCTTTCTCCTCCAAAATGGCCACCGACTGGACCATCGTGCAATTGTTTTATCACTGAGGTACGGTACTCTCGAGGCAGCAAGATCTGTGGATAGAACACCCTTCCATCCGTGCAGTAAAATTTCCTTAGTAAAACTCCGTCTTTCTGGTAGAGCCTTTTCCACTGTGACCAGTAGGCTTTGGTGGCAAGGCTGTAGGGTGCTATGTCAACCCAGGGTGGCCTGCCCCTCCCCTCGTCCAACCACTTCCTCACTGGTGCTATAGCTGGGTCAGCTTCTTGGGCACTGATTAACTGCTCTCGGGTCCAACCAGCGAACAGGTTGACTTGGGCTGGCTCACCCACCCTGTAGACACTTGGACGGAACAAAAAGCCAGCTTGATTGTCACTGAAAGCGTCCACTACCCCCACTGGTAGATGCTTAGGCTCAACTGCGGGGCTGCCTCCATAGCTACCTTCGGGCACCACTACCCCCACTGGAGGTTGCTCTGCAGGAGTTTCCCCAGCAACCACTGAAACTGGACTCCCTGCCATGTTGCACTGAATCCCTTTGTGCTGAAGCTGGTTACTGAGGCTAGGCTCTGGCACTCTGCATGAGCACGACGATCCGCAGGGTCTTCTGGAGAGCGCGTCCGCATTTTGGTGATGTCTCCCTGGACGATGGATTACCTGGAAGTCGTACTCTGCCAGTTTTCCCAGCCAGCGAGCAAGCTGGCCCTCAGGCTCCTTCATCCGAGTCAACCAGCGTAGGCTGCTGTGGTCAGTCCGTATGATGAATGATCTCCCTAGCAGTTACTGCCGGAAATGAGAGGTGAACTCGACAACTGCCAGAAGTTCTCTTCTAGTGGTGCAGTAGTTTTGCTCAGTGGCTGACAATCTCCTGCTCCCATAGGCGAGTACTCTCTCCTCACCTTCTTGCACTTGGGAAAGGACTGCTCCAATTCCCCAATCACTGGCGTCCGTGTCGAGGAGCAACTGGCCACTGTCGAGGGGATAACCCAGCACGGGTGCTGACGTCAGCCGGCTTTTCAGCTGTTCAAACGCCTCCTGGCACTCGTCGGTCCAGTTAAAACGTGCATACTTTTTGGTCAGCTCGTGAAGGGGCTTGGCAACAGAGGCGAAATCTTTGACAAAGCGTCGGTAATACGAAGCCAGGCCGACAAACTGACGCACTTCAGCTACGTTTTGCGGTGCGGGCCACCCAGCCACCTTTTGGATCTTTTGGGGGTCAGTGGCGATACCTTTGGCGGAGACGATGTGCCCCAAGTAAGCCACTTGCTCTCGGAACAGGACACACTTCGAAGGTTTAAGTTTCAGGTTGGCTGCGCGTAGTCTGCCAAACACACTTGACTAAGCCGCTCCAACATTTCAGTTCCGTCTCGCCCCAGGACAATGATGTCATCGAGGTAGACCAAGCAGGTCTCCCACTGCAGCCCGGCCAGGACACGGTCCATGAGCCTCTGGAAAGTGGCCGGCGCATTGCACAGTCCGAACGGCATCACATTCCATTCGAACAGGCCCTTACGGGTGCAGAACGCAGCGGCTTTTCGGGCTCTCGGTGTCAACTCCACCTGCCAGTACCCTGATGTTAAATCTAGCGTGCTGAAGTACCTGGCTGTGGACAGTGTGTCTAAGGTGTCCTGGATGCGGGGCAGTGGATAAGCATCCTTTATTGTTCTCTCATTTAGGGGCCTGTAATCGACACATAATCGCAACGTCTGATCCTTCTTCCTCACCATGACTATTGGTGCAGCCCAGCTGCTGTTGCTGGGTCGAGCCACACCAGTGTCCAGGCTCTGCTGCACCTGCTGGTCTGCTGCAGTCTGTTTGTACCTAGCCATCCGGCGCGGTTGCTGTTTCACAGGCGGACCAACGGTGGTGAGGATATCATGCTGCACGAGACCAGTACGTCCAAGGTCAGTGGGCCCCGTAGAGAAAACGTCACTGTAAGACCGTAGCAGGCTGGCCAACCTCACCTGGTCGCCCTCGGGCAGACTAGCACAGCTCTCGTCGTACAGGACCTGCAGGTGGCTGGGTAAAGAAGCACAAACAGAGTTAATAGGTTCAGGGGCTAATGAGGCCAAAGGCGGCTGGGACTCCACCTTCCCCACCACTGCGGCTGGCTGTAGAATCCCTGCCACAGCGCCTCTCTTCAAACTGACAGGTAAGGCACCAAGGTTGAAAACTCTGATGGGAACGTTGGTGGACCGCTGCGCCTGTACGATGATGCGAGCCACCAGGACGTGGTGCTTTTCTATGAAACCCTTGGTTGGGCTCAGCATCAGGTCTCCCTCAGTGGTATTGCGCAGGTGGGCGGGGCCAGGCACTACATACTCGCACCCGGACTCCAACACTGTTGTGCGGGCCACTCTGACAATGTGTACCCGGGGCTGATGGTTTTGGTTAAAACGAGGTACCTTTTCTCCGAAGAGGGTTATCTCACGGCGACCATAGTCCAGCTGGGCACTTGTCTGATGCAGGAAAGGGTGCCCCAGGATAACCTCGGTGTTCTCTGCTGTGTCAGCCATAATAAAGTTCACATTGGTAGCCCTGCTCCCAACCTGTACTGGTAAGTTAACCTCCCCCAGAACTGCCAGACCACTGGGCCCGATGCCCTGCAGAACCTGTGCGACAGATGGCTCTATTGGGGGTCTGGACTCTGCAGGAATAGAGTTAAAGAGATGGAGGGGCAACACATTCCTTCGTGCACCAGAATCAAGCAGAGCACACATTTCCAGTCCATATATCAATATTTCAACACACATGTCGTCCCCCTGACTCGCAGTACAGGTGACCACTTTACCTGTGTCGGGTGCTGTGTTCTTGTTGACTGTCCGGCCTTGCTGTCTGGGTCGTCAGGGGGAAGGGCAGTTTCTCTGGATATGCCCTAGACCGGAGCAGTTATGGCATTGAACATCCCCCATTGGCATTTTGACATTTGTGTCTCTCTTCTGGCGCCACTGCGGATTAAATCCTGGAGCCCTCTCTGGCGAGTTGATGGACCAAACCTCTACTCCCACTGGCTCCACACAAGCTGGCCTGCTGTTATTTTCACGTACTATGGTGGCTCTGGCTCTCTGATTTACAAGACCGCGTTGGCCAGGCTGCATGAACTGTGTGACTGTTCTGGCAGCCCTCTTGGTGGTCTCGTAGCTGTGTGCGATGTCATATGCTCTGGATAGGGTACGCGGCTGCTTTTCCAGTAATTTCTGCACCACCTCGGCGTCAGCCAGGGCGTTGGTGAAAACCTCCACACTAATGGCGTCCTGTTCCAGCTCGGTACGGTCAGCATACACAATGGACACTTTCTCGTAGATGTCATCTCTTAATAGGTGCAGGGCTTCGTTCTGCCCCCTACCCCTCTGCCTTAGTTCAATGCCGATGGCAGCCGCATGGTCGGACCGCGGCCCATAGGCGGTCTCTATTTCAGCCACAATCCGCCGGTAGCTCCAACGGTCAGACCTGGGGTTTTTATGGACGATAGCTCCAGCCGCGCCAGTCAGGCTGAATCTCAGCTGAACCGCCATTGTCGTTTCCGACCAATGGTTTGCCCTTGCACAGCTTTCAAACCGGTGAATAAAGTCTTTCCAGGAGCCCGTTCCATCAAAATGGCCTGGCTTTAATATTGGAATTGTCTCTTGATATCCATAATGTTCATCGTCACTAACGTCCACTATTTCAACATCCGGCGCTGTGCGTGATGACCATGGGGCCGATTTGGCCCTCTCCACAGCTGACTGGCTGTATTGGTATCGATCACGGTGTGTGGCATAGTTATCATTGTAGCTCATTGATCCACAACGTTCCACGGGCCGGGGCGTGCAAAGTGGAAAAGGTGTCGAAGTGAACTGGGAGGGCAATGCATGGGGCTGGGAGAAAGGGTTTTGTACCGTACAGTTCATGGAAGTGAACGGGTTAGCTAGCTGATTAATGGCGCGTCGGCCAACCGTTGGGGCGGGGCTATTTTTAAAACCATGCGGTAAAACGGGGCTGGCTGTCATATGCATTGAACAGTCACAGGTTTTCTGATAAAAGTACGTGGACTCACCATCTGTTGTATTATGTGGTTCCACGGGCATTAGGAACGGGTTAGTCAACCAATGGCGGTGGTGTGGGGGGCAAAGCTAGGTTGAAAGACGGCATCCGGCCGTAAACAATAGCTCCGTCGCCAGCTAACGTTCGCTCCATGCCAGCCGCGAATGGGTTAGTGCTGTCGGCATATCGGCCGTCCCCGTGATTATCTTGGTCTGAATTATTGTCTCTTATATCCATTAAAAATGGGTTGGTGCTTACGTTAGTGGTTTCCATCTCGACAGGCCTCTTCGTCCACGCGCTAGCTTTAGCTCTAGCCCCGAGCGCCGTCATTCTGCGTCCGTCCGTCCGACGAAACTTTTTATTTTATTTTCTTCTTGCTTGTTAGATCCCGGACGAAGCCCCCAGTGTTACCTTCTCAGCTTTCGCGCTCCGAACCGTAGTTAAGAGCGAGCTGGTATCATTACAACTTGGCTCGTAGCAGGTAACTTGCTATTAGTGGTCCGGCTAACAGAGCTGAAGCACACACTGTAGTCGTGGGTTGGTTTCAACAATGAACTCGGGCTTTATTGTCCACAGCAGTACACATTCATGGCATAAAAGGCACTTTGCTTGCTAACATTCAAACGGGACATAGACTGCGTCACTACCACATTCGCACCGTCAACTCAGACTGATTCCCCGCTACACTTTGTTTACACTACGGAAACCCAAAAGGCCCAACACGTCACACATACGCGTTTCTCTTTTATCAACAGCAGCCAGAGGGAGGCAGAGATTGCAACAAGTGTATATAACTATTGTTAGGTCATTTTATCTAATGTTATCTAACAAATGGATATACACTTTAATATATGCAAATTTAATCTAAATTAGCTTTGGTACCGAAATTGGTACCGAGAACCGTGGATTTTCACAGGTATCGTTACCGAATACTGAAATTTTGGTACCGTGACAACACTGAGTATCTGCACTTTATTTCCATGTTTATTTTATTTTATTCAAGCTCAGCCCCACATAACCTCAGTGAGTTAACTTAACTGTGCACTACACTTTAATTTAGTTTTAAATATCTAATGCACTTTATTTTAACGTTTTTAATGTGTCCATTGATAAAAGTTCAAGTCTATTTTGTTATGGCTGCTAAAAAATAAATTGGAAAGGAAATTTTGTATTATATTGTTTTGACTCAATTCTTCTGCTGATTTATCAATGTGATCTGATGTAAGACTACTCAGATGGCAGTCACACCGTAACTTGTATTTTATTTTGGTTTTACATTTTTAGTTAACTGTGTGGAATATCGCAATATTTATCGTATCGTGATGAAATCGTATCGTGATCCATGTATCGTGATGCGTATCGTATCGTGAAGTCCTTGCCAAGTCCTTGCCAATACCCACCCCTAACCATGGTGCGGTCATTCACAGCCCAAGAGAGAGCTACCGCAGCATCCCTTCGTGTTTCCTGGATATTGGCAAAAAAGAAAAGGCCATTCACGGACTCTGAAACCGTGAAGGAATGTATGCTGGCCGTCGTGGATGAGGTGATAAATGACGATAAAATTAAAACGAGCGTGGCATCTGCTATAAAAAAACGTACCCCTGTCAGATACTTCCAATATTAGTAGGGTTGAAATTCTTGCTGCAGATGTGTATGAAACACTGTTAGGAGACCTGAGGAAAGCTGATACTATGTCTATAGCAGTAGATGAGTCCACAGACAAAACTGATACTGCTCAGTTGTGCATATATGTCCGTTTTTTTGACAGCAAATGCTTCAGAGAGGAGCTACTCGGCCTACTGCCGTTAGAAGGACACACAACGGGCGATATAGTCTTATATATAAATTTCCGCTTTTTTTAAAGACAATGGTCTGGATATGACGCGTGTGTGCATGCTTGTGACAGATGGGGCTCCATCCATGACAGGGAAAGTGAATGGTTTGGCAGCACGTTGGTCCGCTGTTGCACCTCAGTTGATCTCGGGGCGCTGAAAACGACAATGGACAACGTGATGGCTACAATTAATTTTATTCGCTCCACATCAAGCCTCCAACACCGCTTGTTCCGCATGCTGCTGTCAGAAATGTCTGCTGAGCACCACGACCTGCTTTTGCATAATGATGTGAGGTGGCTGTCCAAAGGCAAAGCACTGGAGCGTTTCTGTGGTCTCCGAGAGGAGATCATAACTTTCCTCCGCAGCAGCAAGCAAAAAAAGTCAGAAACGCACTTGAGTCGCATACTGGACGACAACTTCATGGCCGATGCCTGCTTTCTGAGCGACATATTCAAACACCTGAATGATCTCAATTTGGCACTACAAGGCAGAGACAAAACTGTCATCGACCTTGTGGAACAGATGCGCGCATTCTCAGTTAAACTGGACCTTTTCGCAACTGATTTGAGCACAGGCCGAATGCTGCATTTTGCGACACTCCGCAAATGCATCTCATCCCCCGCACAAATCACGGATGTGATGACAGATTTTATTGTGAGGTTGAAAATGAACTTTGCTGGTCGATTGGATGGACTTGTTCTGCCCACAGAGGTGGCAGTTTTTGTCAGAGACCCATTCACCGTTGCAATAGAAGGGGACTTATCCGCCAGAGCAAAGCAAGTGGTTCCTTCCATTGACGAGGGGAAATTCGCACTCGAACTTGTTGATATGCAGTCATCTGTAACCATGGCACAGGAGCTTTGCACTAACGGTCCTACAATGTTTTGGACTGATGTCAACGTACATCAGTTCCCTAACATTAAGAAAGTAGCGATCGTCATGCTCAGTATGTTTGGATCAACATACACATGTGAGTCAAGTTTTTCACACATGAACTCCATAAAAAGTAACTCTCGTTGCTCCCTGACTGACCGTACTCTCCACCAATGTCTTAGGATCGCATTGACAACTTACGAGCCAAAAGTCACTGCTCTTGTTAAAAACAAAAAATGTCACTTCTCCCACTAAATCAGCTGGGTACAACAATATAATGTTGGATATGTAACAAAGGTCCTAATCACAAATGTGGTGATTTAAAATGTTCCCTCAGTTTGTGCAATATGTGCAGTAGTCCAGCTTGTATTCGTGTGTTAGTTATAGCCTAGTTGTGAATACTGTGCACTTTTCATTTTATAAACTTTGAGATGTTTATTTTGTTTCAAAAGGAAATGTTATTGCTTATCTACTACTGTGCACTATTTTGTTTTATCCACTTGGTAATCAGATAGGTCAGATATGTAGCCTAGGTAGGCCTAGGAAAGAGTTTTTATTTTTTTATTTTGTAAGTGGAAAAAGTAGGGGCTACCTCAGATCATAGCCTCAGAGTCTGTTCAGTTAGCTCTTTTATTGTATTTTTATGCACCCTTTGATGTGCAAACTGACCAAAGTTAAAAGAGAAACAAATTAATAAACTTTACGTATTCAATAAATGTGTTTGTGTTGCTTTGCCGCTAAAATAACTGGCCCAGCTAACCTTCTTGGTTTGAAAATATGGCCCAACTGAATTTGTAATTGAATAGCCCTGGCCTAGACTTTATTTAAAAAATGTCCATGTATATGCTCATACATAGCACCAGCCCTGGGTAGAATTATTTGAGTTGCAGTCTGCCTTGACATCAAGGTGAATGTGTCTATGCATAATTTCAGACGTAAATATTGTGCTTTTTACTTTTCCTAAATTTGTCTACACTTCTAATTAGTTACTTTACAGATTGAGTACTGATACAAAATATATTACTAAATATTAACTCGTAAATTGTGCGGTACAGTCACAGGTTAAACTAACCAGCAGGATATAGACTATTAACATTTTACAAAACGTTACACAAGCAAAAACATTACCTACCATAAACAAATGCTCAGCCGTTCGGCAGGACCGATGGACTCCCTATATTTGGTTGTCATTTTTGTGATGCTGGAACCGATGATTGACAGCAGGTTGTCAAACTGTCCCCGACTCCTCCTAAAATAAGCCTGTCTCCTGAGTGTTTATACACCTCTCAACCTCGATTAAAGCCAGGGCAAGCGCCCTCTGCTTGTCCATTTTTTTTGTTAAGTTTACAATGTGACAGTTTACTTGACAATAATTTTCTACCTATTTCGACCCTTCCTTTTATTACAAAAGCATTGGAGAAAACAGTTCTCAATCAACTCGTCTTTTCTCAGCTAAAATCAAGTTCTTGAAACTTTCCAGTCTGGGTTTAAGCCTCTGCACAGCACCGAGTCTGCTTTATTAAGGGTTTCTAATGATATACTGTTAGCGACTGACTCTGGTGACCCTGTGATCCTAATACTGTTAGACTTTGCCTTGATACAGTTGATCATAAAACTCTCTTATAAACCGACTAGAATATTTTGTGGCCATCCAGGGAACTGTCCTCAGTTGGTTTAGATCTTATCTAACAAATAGAAGTTTCTCTGTCAAACTGGGTAATTTTTCTTCCTCGCCAGCCCAACTCTCCTGTGGAGTGCCACAGGGGTCTATTCTCGCACCCATTCTTTTTTCCCTGTATTTGCTTCCTCTGGGCTCCATTTTCAGAAAGCATGGTGTATCATTTCACTGCTATGCAGATGATACACACATTTATTTGCCTCTGAAATGCAACAAAGATACTGCTCTGAAATCTCTTTTTGAATGCCTAGAAGTAAAAATGTGGTTCTCTCAAAATTTCTTATTTTTGAATGAATCCAAAACCGAGGTTATAGTGTTTGGCCCCCATGACAACTATAATAGCAGTAACATTGATCTGGATTATCTTTATCCAACTTCATCTTGCATTAAGAACTTAGGTGTTCTCTGGGATCAGAACCTCAAATTTGAAAAACAAATAAATGCGGTGATTAGTTCTTGTTTTCTGTTGGCTTGTGTCATTAGAGTGTGATCGTCTGCGTTTTATGAAATAGGGTGGAGGTCTGCCTCTGCCCAGTGACCAGCACTTTTCCTCTGTATGGCCTGTTTTGTGACAGGAATTACAGAATCTGTTCAGTTTGGCACAGTGTGGCTTTCTGAATAACACAGCTACCTCACCATGCATGTGTTTGGTTTTGTGCTGGAGAAGCACCACACATGAGCGATTGCTGTACACGCGGCCCTGCATTTGTAAGCTGAGGTGAGAGTTGGTACTGCTCTCAGGTCCTGAATAGCCCCAAGTATCACTTAGCCTGTACAAATAAATCTAGGTGTGTCCTTACACATGTGAACCAATAACAATCATTGACAATCATGGATCAAATTCATGCTTACCAATCCAGCAGAATCGTTCCTGGATACTTCCGTTGTCCTTGTCTTGCAAGTTACACTATAATGCTCTTCCTATTACTTATTAGAACTGTCTTTGTAAACTGAAGTAAAAAACTGAACAGTATTTGTCTTTATAAAAAAAAAAAGTTTATTTAAACAAAAGATAAAAAAATACTGGTTACACAATGATTAATATTTGTAGCAAAATATCAAAAGGTTACAGGTTAAAATACTTCAGCTCTTCAATCTCAAGAGGGCAGTCCTGTGAGTGGAGAATTACACAGGCTATTTACCTTCTAAGCAGTTCAAGCAATAGATGTAAAAAATAACTAGTTCTCATCCGAGCTATTAAAGTTAAAATAATACAACAGCGCAAATCGAGCAAAAAAGAATTTCAGTTAGAAAACTGAACCGGTAGATAACTAATTTCTCTCCAGGGAGCTACACGACACAAAGTCAAAAAGCAGTCTTATATATACGGGACGGGGTTACATTGTCCCTTATGCATTTGTCTGGTAGTTTTCCAGAGGAACTGGATGAGTTATTGCCACACTCATTGTGGCCTCCGGTGATGTCATTGTATTCCATATATGGGCATTCTTCGTCCTTTGCGTCTTCCGCGCTTTGGGCCTCGGCCTTTGTGTGCGTGTGCGTAAATGTCAGGAAGTCAGTTTGTAAGTTCATCAAAATGAAACAACTGTCCTACAAAGCAGTAATTCAAGGAGAATTACACTGTTGTGGATAACACCATCAATTCCAGAATACTCCTCAAAAAACATTGACCACAACATCCTTTTAAATAGACTCGAACATTATGGCCGCGTTTCCACCGAAATTACCCGGAACAATTTGTCCCAGGAACTTTTTTTGCCCCAGACCGGTTGCTTTCTGCGTCTACACTGCGGTCTGAAGTACCGGGAAGATTATAAACTGCGCGCAAGTTCGCAACTGCTCCTCCCAGTCTGCGACGGACAGTAATCCGTTTTGAGCGCCACATTTATAATAAGTAGGGAGGAGATTCAAACTGTGCTGCTGTTGTTTGTGATGTATTGGTTTACTAACGAGGTAATTAACAAAACGGCAGAAAAGAGACTAGCACTGATACTAAAGCGTGTTCAGAAAGCTCGTAGCTAATGCTATAAAATTAGACGATGCAGACATTGACCGTGAGATGGCTGGGACGAACGCGCAGAAAATTTCCTGTTACACAAATACACTTAATAAAGCCTGAACCTCGTCGTCGGTCCAGCTGTGTTTTAAAAACAAAATTATATTCCATATTTGCAGACAGACGAGTGAGACGACTCTTACTGCATGAAGCCACAAACCGCAATAGATTTTTAAAAATGGCGGTTAAAATAGAATGCTGCGTGGAGTCATCCAATCAAAATGTGGCGTGAACACAACCAATCAGCACGTTCAGCGCACAAGTCCCACCCCCGAAAGTTCCTAAACTTTGAAAAAGTACTAGGCTACCTCGCCAGCAGGGACTTTCGGAGGGGGAAATATTTACCCGGAACTTAATTTAGACCCTGATTCCTGTGGTGTAAACACACCGAGTACCAGCCCACAGTTCCTAGTTCCTGGGGAAAGTTCCCGCGGTGGAAACGCGGTTTATGTTGGCATCAGTGGAATAGCACTAGCATGGTTTAACTCATACTTATCTGACCGTTATCAGTTTGTAGCAGTAAATGAAGAGATGTCTTATCGATCACAAGTTCAGTATGGCGTACCACAAGGCTCAGTACTAGGACCGCTGCTGTTCACTCTGTATATGATACCCTTAGGAGATATCATTAGGAAACATGGAATTAGCTTTCACTGTTATGCTGACGATACTCAGCTGTATATTTCTTCAAAACCTAACGAAACTTACCAATTCACAAAATTTACGGAATGCATAGCTGATATAAAAAATTCTTTAGGTTTGAGCTGAAATGCATAGCACAGTCTAGAGCCCTGTATAGTGCTGTATTTCTGCTTTACATGAGCGCCACCTACTGTCAGAGAGCGATTTTTTTTTTTTTGCATTGATCTGAACTAATAAATTACACATTCCTGTTGGTTGAACACGACCAATATCAATCAACAAAGAGTCCTGTGCTCAGCACACACCGGCTATCCGTTGTAGACTCTCTACAATTAACGGAAATCCGTCGTAGCGACGGAGAACTTTAATCCCTGTTACCGTGATCTCAGACTGTGTTTAAGTGGTTTCTTAAGTGGTTTATGGAACTTAATGTGTCGCTTCAAGTTACTTTTAAAAGAGAAACTCTTCCCGCACTGATCACACGTGTGCGGCTTCTCTCCAGTGTGGATCCTCTCGTTTTTTGCATGTGATCTCAGATGTGCTGACAGACTGAATCTCTTGTCACAGTGTGAACTCTTGTAAGGTTTTTCTCCAGTGTGGATCCTCTCATGTCTTTTCAGAGATGATGACTGACTGAATCTCGTGTCACAGTGTGAACACTTGTAAGGTTTTTCTCCAGTGTGAATTCTCTGGTGCAGTTTTAAACTGCCCGCTGTAGTAAAAGTCTTTTCACACTCAAAGCACATGTACTCGCTCACACCAGTGTGAGTTTTCTCATGTCTACGTAAATATTGCAGCTGTGAAAAACTCTTTCCACACCGATGGCATACATGCGGACTCTCTCCAGTGTGGATCATCTCATGTTTTTTCAGATGTGATGAGTGAGGGAATCTCTTGTCACAGTGTGAACACTTGTAAGGTTTTTCTCCTGTGTGGATCATCTCATGTGCATGTAAATTATGCAGCCGTGAAAAACTCTTTCCACACACAGAACATGAATGCGGCTTCTCCTTCGTATGAACTATCAGGTGTGACCTCAGGTGTGATGAACTAAGAAATGTTTTTCCGCATTGATCACATGTGAACGGCTTCTCTCCGGTGTGGATCCTCATGTGAACATTAAGGGCTGATGATTGAATGAAACTCTTCCCGCACTGATCACATGAGAACGGCTTCTCTCCGGTGTGGATCCTCATGTGATCATCAAGATTAGATTTGGTCGTAACGCTCTTTCCACACTGAGTGCAGGAGAAAGATTTCTTGGCTCTTCTTTTCTTTAAAAATGTCTGTTTAGTCTTTGAGCGACTCAAAGGTTTTCCTCCAGGTTGGACATGATGTTCCTCCTCCACTTCTCTCAGTTCTTCACTTTCCTCCTCCACTTCACTCAGTTCTTCACTCTCCTCCTCCACTTCTCTCAGTTCTTCACTCTCCTCCTTCACTTCTCTCAGTTCTTCACTCTCCTCCTTCACTTCTCTCAGTTCTTCACTCTCCTCCTTCACTTCTCTCAGTTCTTCACTCTCCTCCTCCACTTCACTCAGTTCTTCACTCTCCTCTTTCACTTCTCTCAGTTCTTCACTCTCCTCCTTCACTTCTCTCAGTTCTTCACTTTCCTCCTCCACTTCACTCAGTTCTTCACTTTCCTCCTCCACTTCACTCAGTTCTTCACTTTCCTCCTCCACTTCACTCAGTTCTTCACTCTCCTCCTTTACTTCTCTCAGTTCTTCACTCTCCTCCTTCACTTCTCTCAGTTCTTCACTCTCCTCCTTCACTTCTCTCAGTTCTTCACTCTCCTCCTTCACTTCTCTCAGTTCTTCACTCTCCTCGCTCTCTTCCATCGGGTCTGACAGAAAAAAAAAAAATTACATTTATTTTTCAGTACATCAAAATGATTCAAAGAAAGAAATATAAAAAGAAAGGACATGAAAGTGAGCCCTGATGTAATGGTAGAAAGTAGACAACTGTTATAATAAAATAATATGTCCATGAAACTTTCCATGAATGAGGTCAATTTATCTTCCAATTATTATTTTTAAAACATTATAGGCATGAATCCGTTTCTTTAGCAAGAACTATTCATTTGACCAATGACACAATTATCTAACATGATATTAACATTAAAATATACAATACTGCCATGTTTTGACACCAACTTTGAGATTGATATTTATTTTACTAAAACGTTTTAATTATTAAATGACGTTCACACTAGACTTTTCCTTCATGGACGGTTCTATGAAGGAGCGTTTTCTACTGCATGATGGGAAGACAAGAGAATAATCTCAATCCATGGTCTCAATTTTTACACAAACTGTAGCATTGACTATATTCATCAACTCGGTTACCAAAGCTACTGTAAGAAGAATCTCTAGAACTATGAATAACTTGTATGATATTTGACAAATACAATTTTATCAGTAACTGATTCCTAAAAAAAATTTTTGAACTACGTTGAAAATGACTAAAATTCTGGTGACGTTGTTGCAAATTGGGCACCAGATATAAAATAAATGTAAAATAAAACAGTTAAAATAGTATTGTTGAATACTCTACTGGGTGGTTGCCCTGCACGCTTAATAAACAAACTACAGCTAGTTCAAAACGCAGCAGCTCGAGTTCTTACCAGAACCAGGGGGCTGTTCCATAAAAGCCGCTTAGAAAAGCGGGGATTAAACTCCAAAACCCGACTTGAATAAACCTAACAAATAAGTTGGGGCTAAAGCGGTTTCATAAAAGGTAATTCAAGTTCACGCAATCCCACTATTTTGATCCAGGTTTATCTAGTCTAGATAACTGCGTGTGCACGCTTTTCTTAAGCAGCCCTGGAGGTCGATCATAGATCAAATCGATCCACCATCAAACTGCATATATTTTGTGCTGTTTTATGCGTTTGAGACATGGTGTTTGCAAAACTTAAATTTCACAGGAATATTCTCCATCTGAAAATCTTAGAAAGTCGTGCAAATAGTTCCATTTTGCTGTAAACTTCACATTGAACAAGCGCTGCTGCACGCATGCGCGCCAAATAGGAGCGCAATAATTCTGACTAATATACATTTTGCTTGGAAAATTAATAGGCTATGCGATATTTTATAACAGCAGAAATATCTTCTAATTATAATAATTTATCTTTAGGATGTTGGATCAGTTGCAGTGAACTTATATCTCATTAAACTAATATATTTTATACTTATAATAAAACAATTGAACAGAAGTAGGCCTAATTCAGGGAATTTTTTTTTTTTAAATAAACCAAATATAATATAATAAAGATACAAAATATAGTTTTGGGTTTAGTACCTAAGCTACTTAAAAAAGATGACTTATACTTATTTAATTAGAATGCTGAGAATTACAGCTTTTAAAGCAATCTTTTTTTTTTTTGGAGAAAGCAAGAATGTTTGGTTAGATTTAGTTTATACAGTGCATTATGGAGAGAATAACATGAAATTAAGAGCAAAAGTATACATTTTGAAAAGATATGTGCAACTCTAAAATCAAAGAATATTCCATAAAATAAAGGAATACATATTAGCCTATAACTAAATAACCCCCCCTCCCTTAATTCTAGTTATTTGTTATTTTATGTATTTACTTATTTAATATTTGATATTTAAATAATATTACTTTAATAACTTATTATGAATTATGTGTCATTATAAGAGTTTGATATAAATATGTGAATGTTTGATTTTTTCCATTTTTTTCCATATGTAAAAGTGTCTAACTATGTACTTAATGGATTTTGTTCTAATTGTTTTTATGTGTTGGTGGGTATTATCACAAAAAGAAAAAAGTAGAAGGAAAAATAAGATTTATTGGGGGAAAATATTATGTCTTTAAAGGAACTGTCCATTTGTATAATTGTGTTAAATGTATTTGAATTGAAAGACATAATAAAGTATATAATATATATATATATATATATATATATATATATATATATATATATATATATATATATATATGCTAAACTATTGGTTGTTGGACATTAGATG
This sequence comes from Phoxinus phoxinus, assembly GCF_949152265.1. Classification (NCBI taxonomy): domain Eukaryota; kingdom Metazoa; phylum Chordata; class Actinopteri; order Cypriniformes; family Leuciscidae; genus Phoxinus; species Phoxinus phoxinus. The sequence continues at coordinate 2,191,137 of NC_136876.1, forward strand.
TGCCTTATTTAGAATTTTAAACCTACAATTTAGTGTATTTTTATGATATTATAAATAACTGTAAAGGGACTATTGTAATGGAGTAAATCAAGTGTAGGTTAATATAGCAATTACTAAGCTCAGATTCATCTTACCAGTTTAAATGTATACTGTGCTTTTGTAATTATTTATTTTAAATGTTGTGTTTCATACATTTTTAAAACTATCTAATTAAATCACAAAACATTCAGCCAGTAAGAAAAGAAAACCTGTAGGATATATATGTATATAAAATAAACCCCGACATATATATGTTTTTAGGTCTATATTGTCTAATTTATCATTGTAGCCTTATTTAAGTTGATTTTCTTTACTGTATATTTATTTTTGGACTTATAGTGGTTAATAAAGTCAAATAATGGTATGAGAGATTGTCAGTAATTGTGTTCCTATTGGTCAGTGTTAGAGGATCTGTGTAACAACTGAGGCTTAGCCTGACAGTTAGCCTGCCCTGGACCAGGCTAGTTTCCCAGCATAAGTTGCCAGGGTAACTGAGTTTGAACTATTTTAAGTTTGCTTTATGAAACAGAATCAACCGACAATAAGTCTGACTAACCAAAATAAGTCTGGCTTATACTCTAATCTTGGTTTATGGAACAGCCCCCTGGAAGTCTGACCATATTAGCCCCGTTCTGTCAACACTGCATTGGCTGCCTATTAAACATCGTATGAATTTTAAAATATTGCTGATTACTTACAAAGCACTAAATGGTTTAGCTCCGCAGTACTTGAGCGAGCTCTTAACGCATTATAGTCCTTCACGTCTACTGCGATCTCAAAACTCCGGCCAGTTAATAATACCTAGAATATCAAAATCGACTGCTGGCGGTAGATCCTTTTCCTATTTAGCACCAAAACTTTGGAGCAGTCTTCCTACCATAGTTTTGTTAGGCTTTGTTTTTAAAATAGGGACATTAGTTTGGCTGTAATGCTCAGTCACTTGCAAAATAGTAAAACCAGCATGAAAAGGAATCGTGATAAAATGGTGATTTTCCTGAAAAAAATCGTGATATGATATTTTTGCCATATCGCCCACCCCTTCGAAGGACTTTCGCCTGGACCCGAGGACAACGCAGTGCTGAAGTGCCAACTAGCCTCTCCCTACGGAGGATCCCATTACCACTCTACAAATAAAGCGTTGTGGGGAAATTCGGTTCGCGTATCGTGGCGCCTCCCAATATGCAGGGCATCCGCGGCGTTTCAGTGCTGTATGTTTGTTTGTTTGTTTTGCTGTTGTTTTTCTAAACATGCGGTTTAGCTACAATCGTGACATGCTTATGAACATTAGGGGAACAAAGCCTGCCAGCTTGATCCCCGAATTCCTGACTTTTGAGGAGGATATCATTAAGTCAGCGACAAGAGTTAAGCGACGCAGCCGAGCGAGAGGGAGGAGAGCTGGGGCTCTCCACAGGTGGAGGAAGCGGGGACACCGGGTTTCTCTCCCTGCTGTCTGCCTGTCTAACGTGCGCTCCCTCAGTAACAAAATCGAAGAGCTTATTCTACTGTTAAGAACCAGCCGAGATTTCCGTATGAATTCGGCTTTTGTCTTCACCAAAACCTGGCTGAAAGTGGACATTCCGGATTCAGCGGTGGAATTACCTGGATTTACCTTAATCAGAGCCGACCGCGGCAAAGGAATGAGGAATGAGAATTCCGACCCGGAATGAGCGCTCAATGTGTGCTCTACCACACACACACACACACACACACTGAAGCAAGCGTGACTATGTTTTCAGCGCTTCACTGTAGCTATGAGGACATGATGTTACACATGTGCACTTCATCACAGAGCTGCTATGAGAGCCACTTCATGAGAATTTCACCATTTCATTTGATAAAACTATCGTCATTCATTCGTATCATACACACACAGAAACTGTAATGTCTTTACGACAACCTGTCAAAATAAAAGTTCGGTATAAACTCAAAGAAATTATGAAAGAAATTGCACAGTAAAATGTACTGTAAAATAATAATGAAATCTATTAAAACTTATTTTAAAAAGGAATATCACACATGTTTTCATACATGTTTTAATTTAAACAGTAAACTTTATTATACTGAATGTCCTGTGTTTTGTTGTTTTTTTGTACTTTGAGTGCAATACATTTTGGTTGAAAAAAATGAGAATCGTGTAAGAGAATCGTGATCTCAATTCCCCTGGAGAAAAATCGTGATTCACATTTTAGCAAGAATCGTACAGCCCTACAACAAACCCTGGTTCACAAAATCCCTCAGGCTGCTCAGGGAAACCAAAGAACAGGCCTACAGAGAAGGAAATGGAGATGAATACAGGCTTGCCAGACAAAAGTTAAATAAAGCCATTAGGAAAGCAAAAAGTGCCTACAAAGTGAATATGGAGGAACAATTTGGCATTGATGACTCCTCTTTAGCTTGGAGGTCGCTGAAGAACTTGACAGGCTGCAAAAATAAAAAACAACAAGTCACTCCATCTACTAAACTAGCCAATGAATTCAATGTTTTTTATACAAGATTTGAGAAATCTCCGTGCCCTCATCCTTTCCCTCCCGGGGGGTGTCACATTTAGAGACATTGCCCCGCAAGATCAAGTTGACATTGATATTAACATTGAGGAGAAGGATGTGTATCGGCTATTTAGCCGACAAAATGTAAGGAAAGCGAGTGGCCCTGATGGGATTTCACCTGCCAGCCTGAAGTACTGCGCTAGTCAGCTAGCTCCAGTTTTTACAGACATTTTTAATCAATCAATTGTTTTATGCAGGGTTCCGAGTTGTTTTAAGTCATCAACCATTATTCCAGTGCCGAAGAAAAACTAAGCTGTGGACCTAAACGACTACAGACCGGTGGCCCTTATATCAGTGGTCATGAAATGTCTGGAGCGGTTGGTTCTGTCACATCTTAAACCCATCACAGCTCCTTATCTTGATCAACTACAGTTTGCTTACAGGGCAAACCGCTCGGTAGATGATGCGGTCAATTTAGGACTGCATTATGCTCTGGACCATCTCGACTCTCCTGGCTGCTATGTAAGGATGTTGTTTGTAGATTTCAGTTCAGCCTTTAACACCATTCTACCCGAGCGACTGTGGGAGAAGCTGTCACTGATGGGGGTGGGACACTGATCGGCCGCTGGATTATGGATTTTCTTAGTGACAGACAACAGTATGTGCGGCTTGGCCAGCACATGTCTGATCCTCAGACTACTAACATTGGAGCACCTCAGGGGTGCGTGCTGTCACCATTTCTCTACTCACTGTATACCAATGATTGCACTTCCGATAATGGTTCCATCAAGCTGATTAAATTTGCAAACGATACTACATTAGTCTGCCTTATTAAGGGAAACGACGAGTCTTACAGGCAGGAAGTGTCTAAATTGGTTGCGTGGTGTGATGAGAACAACTTGGAGCTTAATCAGCAAAAGACTGTGGAAATGGTGATAGATTTTCGCAGAACACCCGCCTACCTTCCACTTCTAACTATCAAGAGCTCTGTTGTGAAGAGGGTGGAGTCAATTACATTTTTAGGCACTGTTATCACAAATGACTTGAAATGGGAGGAAAACAGTTCCTCCATTCTTAAGAGAGCTCATAGTGGAATGTTTTTTCTGAGACCGTTAAATAAACTGAACGTTTCCAGCTCTGTTCGGTCTAGATTTTACAGGGCCACTGTGGAAAGCCTTCTTTCAGCATCCATTACTGTTTGGTTTGCCTCGGCATCAGCCCAGGCGAAGGTCAGACTACAGCGTATTGTGCACACAGCAGAGAGGCTGACTGGACAGAGGCAGCGGTCACTTGATGACCTATATGAGGCCAGAGTCAGGAAGAGGGCAGCTAAAATTGCTGCTGATCAGTCCCATCCAGCAAGTGACATTTTTAGGCTGCTTCCTTCAGGAAGAAGGTACAGAGCAGTGAGGACAAGGACCTCACGGCATCTTAATAGTTTTTTTCCAAGAGCCATTTCCCTTATGAATAGCTGATCTAGCACTATTTTTGGACTATTTTATTATTTGATTTGATTGTTTTAGGCATGCTTTTTGCAGCTATACGCATATATGTTTGTGTGTTGAGTTTGTGTGTAACTGATGGCCATATCTGCTGATGCATTTGGCGAATAAAGTGATTCTTATCTTATCTTATTACCCCTAAGTGATAAAATAAAATTCTGTATCAAAATTGATAGGCAAGACAAGTAGTTTGTTTAGACATGTGTAACCCCTCCACCCGGGTCCTTCTCACCCCGCTCCGTGCGGGTCTCGAACCCGGGTCACCGGCATGAGAGTCAGGCGCTCTAACAAGGAGGCAAAAGACTGCAGCCCCTAGCGTCTGTCGCTAGAGCGTCTGTTGAGATCTGAGGAGTGAGGTTTAGCAACTACTAGCTGGCCTACGAAATGTAAAGGCAAGACAAGTAGTTTGTTAAGCAGGGCTCGACATAAGCAATGGCCCGGGGCCAGTAAAAGAGTATGTCGGGCTAGTTGATTGGCCAGTCACTGGCTATCAGCAAAAAAAACAGCAATTTGTCACACACAGTGGCGTGAAGAGTGTCAATGTTACTTCAGGTTATTGAATATTCCGGCTGTGAATTATAAGCTCTGCCTCCGATTGAGCTAAAATCAGCCAATCGTCGAGGTAGTTCAGTATTCGCATACTCCGTTGTTGGGGGGCGAGCGCGCGCGCGCCGTGTCCATGCACTTCGTGAACGTGCGAGCCTGCGAGGTGCTAGGGACAGACAGAACGTCAGGACATTGTACTTATAAGCTCGACCCTCGGAGGCGAATATCAAGAATGGCCTGTGACGGGATGCTATCTGTATCTGAAAGTAAGCGTCTTTCAGATCCACTGAGATAAACCATGCAATCTCACGGGCGAATTTGCGCGAGGATTGGTTGTCAGCAATTTGAACGAGCATTTCATAAGCGCTTGTTCAAACGTCTGAGGTCTAGGATGAGTCTGAGACCACCACCCTTTTTTGGGGACGAGAAAGTAGCGTCTGTAAAAGCCCGACTCGTCTTTATAGCCCCTTTTCCCAGCAGTTTCGCTATTTCGGCGCAAAGTAGATGTGATTACTTCGCTTTTCACCGTAGGGGCGGACTGGCCAATGTGGGCCGGCCCACTCGGAAGGCTACACGAATATATTTAAAAAATGACGGAAATCATAATATTACATTTATTTTCTACGCTAATGGATGAGTGAATTGATCGCGCGTGCGCGGCCGACAAGGAGTGTGTTTTGTGTGCATGTGAGTGTATTGCCCTCCCTCCCTGTTAATTAGTTTGGTCTACTCCATTGTCTATCTTGAAACACGCCCCCTTTCACGTTTAATTTTACAGCGAGAGAGATATTGATCCGTTACTGCGAATTTATCTGAACAGATAATTACAAATAATTGTCTATGGATGAAAAGCTGGAAGAAAATAAGCAAGTTTAATATCACATGATAGCCTAAGAGTAGCCTATGCCATGAGGATTCATGTTAACCCCCTGGGGTCGGCAAACGCGCGGGCGTGTTACTGTAAACATATACAAAACTCAGCGAATACTATTCACTCAGACATGAGCTATATATCTCTATAATCATTTAAGTGTGTAGTTTTAAATTATCTAATTCAAAACTAAAATAAATATTCTCTGTTTATGTAATCTATATATTAAGAGCGAGAGATCAGCCGTTCTCATTATCTTTCTGCCAGCTCATTATCTGCTAATGTGACACGCCCATCGACAGCGCGCGCGCTATTCAAATTCTAATCTGAAGCAACACATGCAAACCAGTCAACGCCCACAACAGCTGGACAACACACTCGCTGTGAGGAATAATAATATCGTGATAATCCTGGAAATTTTACCTCAAACGTGCTGGAGTAGCCGAACAACGGATCCAGCTGCAGATCATCAGTAAGTGCTTTGTTCTAATCGCGATATGAACTGGTGTCTGTAAACCGCAAAAGACTTTAAATTTGAATCGCGTTTCTGTGTTTGAATGAATGCACGGCGCATATGCATGCTGTTTACTACAGCTCGCGCGAGTTTCGCTTTTAGCAAACTATCTATATTGCCTACTGAGATGAGTAAAAATCGACTGAATACGTTGAAATAAAAAGTCTTTGTATAAGCAACATATTAAACTGCAAATTAACATTTATGCCCTAATATATATTATAAAAGACCATATGTTACAGACGAAATATGAAAGACAACATTTCGTTTTGGATAGATTATTTATAAAGCTTTTACTGCCACATCAAAACCTAATTTACAAGGTGCAAACAAAATCTTAAAAGGTCAATATAAGCCTTCTCTATAAATTATTTTTGTGTTTTATTAGTGACAAATTTGGGGAGAGGATAGCCTACATAATCCAAAACTTTCTGAAAATACGAATGAGAATTAACTGCACAATTACTAGAAATGTTTACCTTGGATATTATACAATTTGCAAGCATACAGTTTGTGGGAAAATACACTTTTTTCAAGATGTTTCCAACTCTGAACCAATTCTGTAGTAATATATATATATATATATATATATATATATATATACCGGTATATATATATATGTATGTATGTATGTATATATGTGTGTGTGTTGTCTTTGCATTTTTTCTTGTAGCCACAGTGACACCTAAGGCTCATTAGTATGCAGCATTAGCAGCTCTTTGTCTTCTCTCAGGTGTGCATGACCTTGTTGGATCATTCACGCCCACCTGCATATTGCCTTTCCAAACAAAAAGTGTCTTACAAAATTTAAATCAATCTATTGTTTAATGTGAACGATTAGCCCGGATGATTTTCAGATCATTTTGAAGTAAATACTCTAGCCGACAAGATCCATTAGTCAAAAGTATTGTGGGAATATGTGAAGTTGGTCGTTTGTGGTCTTATATCAGAACATTTAAGTTTGAGTTTTTTGAATAACCACACATAAATAATATTCTCTCAAAAATGCAAACATGTACATACATGTTGCTCACATATTATGATAGCCATGTTTGTGATAAATAGAGTGTAATTACACCTTTGCCATTAATATGTTTATAAGCAACTGAAAAAAATACAAATATCAGGTCATGTCAAAACATCTCAAGGACCCCAAAAACACCTTAGACTCCAGAGGGTTAATTCAAAATGTTAATGTCTTGATAGTTTTACATTAATATTGTTGTGTGTCTTAATGTTCCTCTGTTTGTTTCCCTTTGTTTTACAAATATTATCTAATATGTGTTGTGTTATTTAAAATAAATGTTTAAATAGCATTTATTTTTGTATTGTGTAATATTTTTATGCTATAAATAGTGTTAAAAATTATTCTGCACATTAATGAGCCGATGTGTTATGATGTGGGATGTGGTGGGCTGCTGTGGGTCAGAAAGTCCAGGGCCACTTTTTGGTCCCAGTCCGCCCCTGCGCGGCAGTCTGCGAGCGAACTGCAGCAAGTAACCTCGTTTTATTATGTTCAGCACCCATTCTGATATGCCAGAAATGGTTTCCCATGCTTTTCCTTATATTTCTTTCAGGGCCAGTAAAAATATAGAAGGGGCCAGCAAAACTCTGATCTACTGGCCCCGGGGGCCAGTGGGGATTTTTTTTTTATGTTGAGCCCTGGTTAAGGCTTGGTTTGTAGGGAATTACAAACATGCGCACATATATTCAAACGCGCATAACTATAGAATCAATTCTTAATGCGCATGTGAACGCCATCAGCGTTTCTCAAAGGTTGGCGTTTAAAGTCTGTGTAGAGAGAACGGTGTCGTCTTAGCGGCCCCTAATTTAATAACAAATGATCATTTTGACGGAATCAATCAAAACTAACTTTAGCTGGAAAATAACATTATTCAAGAACCGCTATAAAGCCAAAACAATCTCTGTTACCTTAAATTATACGTTTATCTCTGTAAAGCAGCTTTGAAACAATCTACACTGTTAAAAGCGCAATATAAATGAAGATGACTTGAAGAAAACCCAGAACATTCAGTACAATTTCATAGTGTAACTGTTTATCTAAATGTGATGAAGAGCTTGAATGTTTCTAACATGAATGTTGTTCAGCATCATGAATGAATGAAGAATAAACACCAACCTCTTTGTTCTTCAGGATCTTCAGTGTGTTTCATTCTGCAGGGTTCTGGATCACTCGTGTTCTCACTGTCCTCTTTAATAAACTCAGTCTCTGCAGATTTCAGCTCTTCCTGATGCTTTCATGCTCGTCTCCACTTGTAGCTGATGGGGATTAACAGCATTTATTGGGGAATTACTGTGGGAGGAGCTTCACTGATGATGTGATTGCAGTGGGAGGAGCTTCACTGATGATGTGATTGCAGTGGGAGGAGCTTCACTGATGATGTGATTGCAGTGGGAGGAGCTTCACTGATGATGTGGGAGGAGCTGATCTGCCAAAATCAAAAATAGAAATTACTGAGTTTTGTTTTTATAATAAATGACACTAAGCATTTATGTCTGTCTATCTATTCATCGTACAGTAACTGATGCCAGTTCATTCATTATTTTTATTGCTAATCCTAACATCATTCTGCTTCTTCATTAAAATACAGGTATCTAGAAATATAGTAAAGAATATAAATAATTTAAATGATTCCAAATATAAATAATGGTAAGAAAAACAGTTAAAATCGTAAACAGAAATAAACTTACATATAGTAGCCAACAAATCCCCTCAGTCTGCTGACACCAATGAAATGAGCTTTAAGTGACAATTTACAGGAGATCTGAAGACATCAGCATAATAAATGAGGTGAAAACAGGAACTATTGTCATGAAATAAAGAGTGTTTTCAGCAGATCTGTTAATATTGATGAGCCTCAGACTATCAACACTCATTCAACAAGCCATTCAGGATCATCAGCAGATCATCTCACTTTATTCTGAGTGTTTGCTGTTAGAAACACATTATTTGAGTCAGGATATAAAAGCCTATAAAACTACTGCTATACTGAAAGGCAATACTGTTATTTCTCACAATATGACATGGATAAAACATCAATAACACAAAAACAATCACTAATGACACTCATCTTCATAAACCACTACAGATAAATAATTAAAGAAGCACATGTCCAAATTAATCTAAATATAGCAAGTTTGATCTTATGATAGCAGAATTAATCACAATAAAGTAGATCATTAAAATAATAACAGAAACTGTTAATTATCATAACACTCTTAAAAATAAAGAGCACCAAAAAGCAATATTGTTCCAAGAGTAAAACGCTTTTCATATTAGTATTGCTTTAATGTCTCACGTGGCTCATCATAGGCTCAATGTTTAGCATTGTTCCAGTATGACACTCGAGATCGATTCACACATTAATTCCCCTCACAGATCTTAAACTTTGACTTGACGAAACAATCACACAAACACACACACTCAAAATCGCTCAGGTCTGAATGAACTCAACCAGTGGCGATTTCTTTAAGACTGCAAGGGAAGCGCGGCTTCCCCTATAATGTCAACAATATGTACTATTTTGTTAACATTTTATTGACTAAAAATGCTTTAGAACACGTTCATCTCGAAGACGAGTTCGTTCAGAATCAGCAGCTGGTCAGCTGACTCGATTTCCTTCTCATTCATTCCCGTAGCGTCACAGTGCATTTTTCTGTTGAAGCCGAGCGTCCATTGACTTCAATGGGGCTGCTTTGAACAGTTTTTTTCAGTGCTCCGAAACTAGACGGTCATTGGATAAATGCTGCGATTATGTCCCGGGCCCGGACTGTGTCTGCGTAGTGATTGGAGGGTCTGTCATCTCCTTTTGATTGACAGAATTTCTGTCCATAGCTGAAGCTATTCGAGCTCAGTGAAAAGTAAACTGAAAAACGCTTTTCTCACGCAGGGAAAAATCGCGAAGCAAAGAGGACACTGACACTGACAGACAACAAAGAGAAGGTTACTTTTGATAAGCAAATTCTCAGCTCTCCGATTCTGTAAATTATATTACGAAATTCAAACAATAAATATCGCTTTAGCACTTGTAAATGTGACGTGACAGATCAACTCTCACTCTTTACAACTAGTAAATAATAAATAAACACGAATCAGCATGTTGAAAGATCCAGTACAACTTACCAAAATGTATATGCCTCATACTTAATATCGAGCAATTAGTGTTTTTCAACGCGGAAAGAGGTCAATAAAACAGCTGGAGAAAAATGTCACAACGTTTAGGTTTAACGTACGTTAATTAACGTTACCTCAGGATCAAGAAAGCCATTTATAACCATTGCACGTTAGTTGGCTCGAAAAAATTAGCTACAGAGAGGAGTATTTTTCTAAATATGTGCACTGTATGACATATTGATATTATATTTAATTTGAGTTGTTATTTAACCTTTAATAATAACACCAGCTGACAGGGCTCTCTGTATGTTTACAGCATCAGATGAGATTTTTTTTCTTGAAAAAAAAATGAATGTAAGTTAGGCTACCTAATATTTATCCAAATGAATCGATATTGAATCAAGATCCGAATCAAATCAAAAGAATAAAATTGAATTGAAATGAAATTGTGTGTCAAGCAATAATAAAATCAGTAGCCTACAGTCATTGTACTATGTAAACATTGTAACATGTTTTTACTAAACTTAATCAAATTCTGTTTAATTACCTAATGTTTTGACAATCACGATACACATATTTTGATGGAAGGTTTGGACCATTTTTATGATGTAGGCCGAAAATGAGCTTCCCCTTTTTGAAAGACCAGCAGCCGCCACTGAACTTCGGTACTACCGGTACTTAAGGAAAGCTGGTACCGTAACCATTTAATTTTTTTAGTACCGAAATGGTACCGAAGTACCGGGTCTTTTGACAACACTACATGAGCGAATTTTATTTTATTTTTTATCTGAACTGACACATTACACATTCCTGTTGGTTGAACACGACCAATATCAATCAATCAACAAAGTGTCCTGTGCTCAGCACACACCGGCTATAGGTGGAGAGGAGAGATTTGGCTATAGGGTGATGTGTGGCTAACTTACACAGAAGAGACTTTGTTGCTCAGCACATGAAAATAAACTACTTACCGTGATCTCAGGCTGTGTTTAAGTGGTTTCTCCACTGTATGGATCTTCATGTGTCGATTCAAGTTACTTTTAATAGAGAAACTCGACCCACACTGTTCACACGTGTGCGGCTTCTCTCCAGTGTGGATCCTCTCGTGTCTTTTCAGAGATGAAGACTGACTGAATCTCTTGTCACAGTGTGAACACTTGTAAGGTTTTTCTCCAGTGTGAATTCTCTGGTGCAGTTTTAAATTGCCCGCTGTAGTAAAAGTCTTCTCACACTCAAAGCACATGTACTCTCTCACACCAGTGTGAGTTTTCTCATGTGTATGTAAACATGGCAGCCATGAAAAACTCTTTCCACACACAGAACATGAATACGGCTTCTCCTTCATATGAACTGTAAGGTGTTGTTTCAGCACTGATGACCTAAGAAATGCTTTGCCGCATTGATCACATGTGAATGGCTTCTCTCCGGTGTGGATCCTCATGTGACTCTCAAGACATTGTTTGGTTGTGAAACCGTTTCCACACTGATCACATGTGAACGGCTTCTCTCCGGTGTGGATCCTCATGTGACGCTCAAGATGTTGTTTGGTTGTGAAACTGTTTCCACACTGAGTGCAGGTGAAAGATTTATTGGCTCTTCTTTTCTTTAAAAATGTCTGTTTAGTCTTTGAGCGACTCAAGGGTTTTCCTCCAGGTTGGACATGATGTTCCTCCTTCACTTCTCTCAGTTCTTCACTCTCCTCCTTCACTTCTCTCAGTTCTTCACTCTCCTCCTCCACTTCTCTCAGTTCTTCACTCTCCTCCTTCACTTCTCTCAGTTCTTCACTCTCCTCCTTCACTTCTCTCAGTTCTTCACTCTCCTCCTTCACTTCTCTCAGTTCTTCACTCTCCTCCTCCACTTCTCTCAGTTCTTCACTCTCCTCCTTCACTTCTCTCAGTTCTTCACTCTCCTCCTTCACTTCTCCCAGTTCTTCACTCTCCTCCTCCACTTCTCTCAGTTCTTCACTCTCCTCCTTCACTTCTCTCAGTTCTTCACTCTCCTCCTTCACTTCCATCGGGTCTGACATGAAAGAAAAACTAGTACATTTAATTTTCAGTACATCAAAATAATTCAAAGAGAAATATAAACTGAAAGGATATGAAAGTGAGCCCTGATGTAATGGCAGAAAGTAGACAACTGCTATAAAATATTATGATAATTTCATGGCTTTTTATAAATTGATTACTGGACTATAAGTCGCTCTGCAGTATAAGTCGCATCAGTCAAAAAATGCGTCATGAAGAGGAAAAAAACATATAAGTCGCATTTATTTAGAAATGTATTTCACAAAATCCAAGACCAAGAACAGACATTTAATCTGGAAAGGCGAGTTATTCAGCTCCACAACAGCACACAGAACAACAGCTGAATAGTGTCCGGTGTGTTAGCGTAACACAGGGTTTCCCGCAGCACTTTGGAACTGGCGGCCGCCTAAGCAACACACGCCTGCCGCCTTAACTATGTTATACTTTCTTTACTTGATGTCTGTGATTCATTTACTGCCAATATTCTGTTCTCCACTGACCTAGAAACTGGTCCATTGCTCCAACCTACGTTGAGGGCCCTTGCTACATATGCGTCAACAAAATGTATATGAGCGATATCCGCCATGTTACTCTGTCCTGTTTAGAGCTCAGATTCTCTGCCCGAGCCGATATTTCCCGCCGCTATACTCGGGCCGGGCCGTGATCTAGAGACGTGCGGCGCGGGACTATAGATGTGATGTCCGAGCGCGGGCGGTAATAAACTCACTCTGTGTGTCCGGCTGCGGGAGAATAAAACAATTAAATAGAAATATCTATGAATAAAACATAAAAACTAATCAATTGTTATTCATCTGTTGCAGTAAATCAAACACACCTGCCTTTAATTTTCAAGTGATCCTGACGTGCTCTGAAGACCTTAATTGGTTGCTTCAGGCGTGTTTGATTAGGGTTGGAGATGAACTGTGCAGGACCAGTGTTTCCGCTACATTCATTCTGTGGTGGCGGGCCGCCACACCAAAAATCCTCCCGCCACGGCTGCACGGCTATTCTGTGTCATAGTTAAGCCCCACTAAATTCATAAAACATTGTAAAGCACCAAAAGGGTTTTTATTCCACTATATTCCAAGGTTTCTGGAGCCATTCAATAGCTTAATGTGAGGTAATGAATATTTAAGTCGTTAAGTTAAAGTTAATGGAAACTTATCTCTCCTCAGTCACTCTCCATTCAGCATTCAAACAGCGCATCGCGAAAATTATCGGCTGAAAATGTCATTTTCGGTTTTTGACCGAAAGAGAAAAAAGTCAGAAATAAGCCAATAATATGCAATGAAACGATCAGGTTTCATTCACTCTCACGCAGCTTGTTTAGTAACTTCACGAGCGGGTCTTTTCCGCTCTGTGTGCGCGCCGCGCTCTCCGTTCCGTGTGTGTGTGTGCAGAGATGGGGACTCGGAGTCGAGTGCGTCGCACACACAGTGACTCTAGACTCGTCCTCGAAAGACTTCAGACTCGACTCGGACTCGAGCTGCGGGACTCGTGATCAATGTTTATTTTTAGGAAACGTCTGATGAGCTCACTGTTATTCCCCTCCTTCCGTTATAACCTGCCTAGTACGTTACACGTAGGCCTACTAAGTAGCCTATCTGCTGCGCGCGGCCACACATGAGGACAACAAACACCGACTGCACCGGCCGCTGCTGTGCCATTCATCGTAGCCTAAGCTTTGGGTTTAAAAACTTCATTAAAAGACTGCTTTAAAACTTTCACCTCAAACAAAAGGCACAAAGCCTTTCTTTAAAGTGAATTTCGTTTTGTATTAATTGTATCTTAATTTTAATAAATGTTTCATCAACCAATTGCCTGGATTTAAAAAATAAGAAGTAATTATAGCAGACGATATAATCACGACACGGAGGCGCCTGCGTGAACTGGAGCGCGTCTCATAAATTAACCGAAACTCAGCGTATAAGGTAGGCTTCTTCACATAGGTTACCTGAAAAATATATCTATATTGAAATTTCTACTTTTAAACAGAACAATTAAAAACGAAAGAAAACAGACTGCTCTCTGCTTATCTGTAGCCTATGAAATGTGCATTTCTCTCTGGCGCATTCACTACATGCGAAGATCGCGAGTCAGCATCATCAACTTTTCATTCATCAATTTCTATTAATAAACAACAATTAAAATGTCTTCTTGCTATATTTGACATATTCATAATCATTGCTTTTGCTGGTTCTTTGACAGCTTTTAGGTGCTTTATCGGCAGCGCCGCCGTCGAACGCGTCACCAGCGCATTAAAAACATGATTGCGTGATGAAAACATGATGAAAACAACACCTAAATATAGGCTAACTGCTTAGAAAGGAAACACAGAACAGAGTAGACTAATGCGCATACGTTCATATCACAAATGTACAGTCTTCTTCATGCCATCACCCATTAGCCGCTTTTCCACGGCCAGCGCGAGCACAGAGGCCGAAACTCCTGTAAAAAATGAATCGCTACAAATATATCAGACGCTGCCATTTAGTCTTCATTTACAAACTTGGACACGCGGCTATTGACTGACCACGAACAGGTAACTTAGCCTTAATAGGTTAATGGAAAATTAAATGAAAGGTTAGATTTTTGCCAATTTTTTAAATTAAAGATCAAAAGGATGTAGGGCCAGGCCTACTTGTGTAACAATACAAAGAGCAAGGTGGAACATTTTACCATTTATTTGTTCTCCACTTAATGTTTTCTCACTAAATGTTCAGATTTTATAAAATGATTGTGCATTCACTATTTTTCTAAAATAACTTTTGCTAATGTATTATCCACTAAACTAATTTATAATAGTATTTTTGCCATATATTATGAATATAGCCTTCTCTTACTGTGGCACTTTATATCTTTGCAAATAAATATCTTGCATAATTTGTTTTGATGGAGATGGTTGGTTTTAATTTTTAAATTCCTCAGAAACTGGCCTGTGTGTAAGTGCTCGTGATTCTTGGTATAAGGTTCAATGGGAATCGCCCACGATCGATAGGCGTGCCACCACAGCTGGAAAAAATCCTAGAGGAAACACTGAGGACAGTCGATCGCCAGGAGCAGGATTGGGCACAGGCCAGAGTTTCTATTTGTAACATGTTTGCAGCGTTGAGCGATGTAGCCAATCACAGACGTTAGGCACGTACGTGGGAACTCCCGTTGTAGCCGGAAAAGGTAAATAGGGAAGTGTGCAGGTGGAGGAGCGTCGTGTGTGTGAAGAGTGATGATCGGAGTTGCTCACAAATGAAGAAGAAATGGTTCATAACGTGACTATGGAGAATATAGAAGATTTTGAACACATGGAAGAGGCTTTTGAGTTTGATGGTCGTCCTTATTTATTCTAACCCGAGTATACAGACGAAGAACTAGCCTCACACTCTTCAGTCAACAATACCTTTTCCGGCTACAACGGGAGTTCCCACGGGACTTCAGCGCGAGACTACAGCTAGCCGTCTAAAACACTATTGCCCCATAACTGCCGTTAGCTGAGTGGAGCTCTGGGCATTAGCGGTAGCAGCTCCGTGTTGCAAGCACTAATCCGGTTCGTTTTCTTTTTCTATAGACAGTTCTCACAAAGTTAAACGATCAAGATTAACTTTAAAATTGCCCGGAGTTCTCCTTTAAATTATACGTTTATCGCTGTAAAGCAGCTTTGAAACAATCTACATTGTTAAAAGCGCTATATAAATGAAGATGACTTGAATTGAAGAAAACCCAGAACATTCAGTACAATTTCATAGCGTAACTGTTTATCTAAATGTGATGATGTGCTTGAATGTTTCTAACATGAATGTTCTTCAGCATCATGAATGAATGAAGAATAAACACCAACCTCTTTGTTCTTCAGGATCTTCAGTGTGTTTCATTCTGCAGGGTTCTGGATCACTCGTGTTCTCACTGTCCTCTTTAATAAACTCAGTCTCTGCAGATTTCAGCTCTTCCTGATGCTTTCATGCTCGTCTTCACTTGTAGCTGACGGGGATTAACCCTTCAAAGTCTAAGGGGTTTTAAGTCCGCCTGGCACTATGTTGACATTTTGGCTTCTGGAATGGTCAATATTCATAGCAGAGTGAAGAGAGACATATTTCTGGATTCTATAGATTCTCAGCTACAATGTGGATGCATTGACAACACACTTCTTGAGACACTTGTATGTGTTCTAATGTGATATATCATCAAGAAATACAAAAACAGAAGTTAAATATTTTTGTTTTTATTATATAAAAATATAAAAAATAAATTAATAAAGGATTTTACAACAAATATTTATTCCTAAAAGGCTTTAGAACACCTGCAAAAAAAATTGGGTGAAAAAAAATATTGGTATAAAAATATAGGCCTAAGCGGTGCTGGGTGGAAAAGGGCGAGCGGTCGGGGTCCTGGGTTCAGCAGATGTACTCGGCTGCTCTGTGGTTTCCGGATTTAGACTAAAACACACAGATTTTGTCATTAGTTTAGATTACCACATATCAAAAGTTGTACAGCCTTTCTTATAATGAAATAAAGATTAGCTAGTCATCATCATGTGTGCATTTTTTACATCCAAGTCATAGGACTTCTAACTACAAAATTATTACTGGAGCCTTCATCATAGTATTGTATGCACAGAGTAAATACAATGTCTAAACCAACCAAACCCCCTCCCATGTAGACACATAGTACAGGCCTTAGATAAGGCTTACTGCACCATTATTTATAAAAAGCTACAATAAAATTTTACCTAAAAAACATTACAATAAAATGCACAGAGTAAATACAATGTCTAAACCAACCAAACCCCCTCCCATGTAGACAAATAGTACAGGCCTTAGATAAGGCTTACTGCACCATTATTTCTGAAAAACTACAATAAAATTTCCCTAAAAAACATTACAATAAAATAGACAAGCAAAGTAAACGAAATAGCTTATAAATGAAGATGGACTAACGTTACATGCGGCCAAAACGCACACATTATTTGATGGCACTCATTATTTGATTACTGCTCCGTTATTTCTGAAAAGCTAAAATAAAATAATTCTACTAAAAAAACGATACAATATATAGGCTATTAGACAATATATTATCAGCAATATAGCATTCATAATACTTACTCCTCAAATGGATCGATTCCGTCCAAGATTTGATCCTCTTCCTCCGAATCAAACCGATCTGGATCAGATCCATTCTCACTCTCATCGCTGTCGGCAAAAAGCATTTCAGCAACTTGCTCGGCAGAGAATCTTCGTTGTGCCATGTTTTCTTTGAAAATAATCTTGCCAAGTACAAATAAGCGTATCTGATATATCTCCAAATATGCGCGTCCAAAGACCGTGTATAAAAAAGTTGCGTCAGCAAACAATCCGGCTATCACAGGTGGAATTGATTTCAAACCCCTCCCCTTTTTTACGTTCCTGGCCCATCTGACAACGTCATTTTTTGTTTTTGGTCTGTGATTGGTTCACACACAGATCTGTGATTGGTTCACACACACCAACAGCATTTTATATCATTAGATAGAATAAAGTACAATTTCCTTGTTTTGCGGTAAAATGCTATAGATTTGCACTAAAATACGGAAGGCTTATCATTCGCGAAAGTCAACACTGTCTATGCAGACGAATGTCAGCTTTTTCATAAAAAAAAAAGTAAGTTAATACCTTAATCCATTCCAAAGTTATTAATAGATATGTCAGGGGTGCGCACTTTGACGCTCTAGAGCGTCAATCGACTTTGAAGGGTTAACAGCATTTATTGGAGAAATGCAGTGGGAGGAGCTTCACTGATGATGTGATTGCAGTGGGAGGAGCTTAACTGATGTTGTGATTGCAGTGGGAGGAGCTTCACTGATGATGTGATTGCAGTGGGAGGAGCTTCACTGATGATAAATTCCAGCGTGGGAGGAGCTTAACTGATGATGTGGGATAAGCTGATCTGCCAAAAATATAAATTACTGAGTTTTGTTTTTATAATAAATTACACTTCTAAGCATTTATGTCTGTCTATCTATTCACCGTACAGTAACTGATGCCAATTCATTCATTATTTGTATTGCTAATCCTAACATTATTCTGCTTCTTCATTAAAATACAGTTATCTAGAAATATAGTAGATAGAATATAGGGCTGTGCGATATTGAAGAAAAATGCGATATGCGATAACTCCTTAAATAATGCGATATTCGATACGATAATGCTTAAAGTGTGTAAAATAAACTTAAATTATCTTTAAAATATATTTAAAAATTATATAGCCTAACCTACATGTGTTTCACATTCTTTTTATGACAAGAAAACATCCTTATAACTTCTGAAAGTGAACATTAGTGTTTTACTGTAGCATAAGAAGTGTTATTTTAACATCAGTGTAAACCACAGGGTTTCAGGTTATCCTACATTAGGTTTATTTAATAAAAGATACTGAATCATAAAACATAAAAATAAAACATTGCTTTGTTTTCACTGTTTGAATTAAATATATCCTGATACTGCAGCCCTAATAGAATATAAATAATTTCAAATATAAATAATGGTAAGAAAAACAGTTAAAATCGTAAACAGAATATAACTTTCATATAGTAGCCAACAAATCCCCTCAGTCTGCTGACACCAATGAAATTAGCTTTAAGTGACAATTTACAGGAGATCTGGAGACATCAGCATAATAAATGAGGTGAAAACAGGAACTATTGTCATGAAATAAAGAGTGTTTTCAGCAGATCTGTTAATATTGATGAGCCTCAGACTATCAACACTCATTCAACAAGCCATTCAGGATCATCAGCAGATCATCTCACTTTATTCTGAGTGTTTGCTGTTAGAAACACATTATTTGAGTCAGGATATAAAAGCCTATAAAACTACTGCTATACTGAAAGGCAATACTGTTATTTCTCACAATATGACATGGATAAAACATCAATAACACAAAAACTATCACTAATGACACTCATCTCCATAAACCACTACAGATACATAATTAAAGAAGCACATGTCCAAATTAATCTAATATAGCAAGTTTGATCTTATGATAGCAGCATTAATCACAATAAAGTAGTAAGATCATTAAAATAATAACAGAAACTGTTAATTATCATAACACTCTTCAAAATAAAGAGCACCAAAAAGCAATATTGTTCCAAGAGTAAAACGCTTTTCATATTAGTATTGCTTTAATGTCTCACGTGGCTCATCATAGGCTCAATGTTTAGCATTGTTCCAGTATGACACTCGAGATCGATTCACACATTAATTCCCCTCACAGATCTTAAACTTTGACTTTTGACTTGACGAAACAATCACACAAACACACACAAAAGCACTCAAAATCGCTCAGGTCTGAATGAACTCAACATATTCTCCTCATGCTCGCTCGACGACGCCAGAAAAGACGCACAAGTAACTTATCGCTGTGATCGATGAAAACAATACAGAAATAAGCCTATCGCTTAATCAAACTGTATAAAGTGTGTTTGGTGGTTGTGTAAATATGAGAAATACCGTGAACTGCTCTCCTCACCTCAGAAGACTCGACGCTGAAACTCAATAGAGCAACACAGTCCCGCCCACAGCCCGAGAGCAATACTAACCAACTGCAGACCCGCAGAACCATACGCCAGTGTGAGGACGACAGCGCCAGCCTAACGGTCTGATGCCGGAAGTGGGCGGAGCCAGACGTTATTTTCAAACAACGTTATTTTAAATAATTTAAAAAAACGATTTAATGGAAAATATATATTTTAGATATATCAAATGTTATAAAAGATACAAATTATGTCTTGTCCTATTAACAAAATACAATATACTAGCTATAGGTCTATATTAATAGTTTTTTAAAAGTTAAAATTATACTTTATTTGTTGTTTCAAATGATTACAAATATTCAATAGTAATGAAATAAAAATACAAAATCGAACTAAATTTTGTTTTATGTTTTAACGAATTATGTTTCCAGATTTATTTTCTTTGGTTTTATTTTGTTTTATATAAAAACATTTTTTAGTTCGATTTTGTATTTTTATTTATTTACTATTAGGCTATTTATTTGGAGCTGGTACAGCTCAGTGTGTGATGCTTTTGCTATTTCAGAGGGAAAAAAACACATTTTATTTAAATTAATCATTTTTGTTTTTTCAGTCCATCATAGAATTATGTTGTGTATGGTCTAAACATGCTTTTCAATTAAATCAAATGTTCAAACACTCAAGCTTTGTTTTCATTTTTTTAAGCTTTGTTAAATTTATATTTGTAATAATTTGACACAACAAAACAAATGTATAAAGTATAATTTTAACGTTTAAAAAACTATTCATATTATAGGCTAGTATATTGTATTTTGTTAATAGGACAAGACATAATTCGTATCTTTTATAATATTTGATATATATATCTAAAATAAATATTTTCCATTAAATCGTTAAAAAAAATTCTTTCAAATAACGTTGTTTGAAAATAACCGTGCTCCGTGCTCCGCTGTCCTTCAATACCCAGCAGGTCCAGATTTGTTGCGGAACGGCTGCGGCCGAGGACCCACAAGATCTCGCTAATTCACGTGTGATCGCGCGATATGTTAAAACAGGTGTCTGAAAAAAATCTTCAACAGGCCTGTCTCCGCCCATTATGATGTTTTCAAGGTGTAGTGTAGGGAAATATGATCCGCCATGATCACGGTGTATTTTATTTAGAAAATTAACGAATATTTTATTTTGGTTTGTTCTGTTTTTTGCTCGACTTCCTGTCCTGCGCACTCTGCAAAATAAATATGATTTCACACAAAAAGTGCCCAAAATGCACATCATTTTCATGTCTAGTGTGTTTTAACAAGAACTGGAGTAGGCTATGTCAGAAATGAAAATGAAGACTCAAAAATATTTAGGCTATAGGAAATTGACCCATTTAACCTTGTTTTTATTTCAGTTTGGGTGAAAGTAGGCTATGGTTATGATAAAAAAAAATATATATAAATAAAGTAGGCTACACTAGCCAGAAAATATGATAAACTTTGTTTTAGTTTATTATGTAATACTCCCACAGGAATAGGTTCTAGAAATAGGCTACCCAAATTAAACCCGAGTTTGCGGGCCTGTATGGGCAATGTAGATTCCACTTAATCAAAGAATTTGCAGATTTCTTATCAGAGTTAGCTCTGGCTGCAGATAAAGTCCTAACTGTTGGTGATTTTAATATACATATAGATAACGAACAAGATGCATTGGGATTGGCATTTAGAGACATGCTAAACTCTATTGGAGTTAGACAACACGTGTCAGGACCGACTCATTGTCATAATCATACTCTAGATCTAATATTGTCACATGGAATAGATGTTGATGCCGTTGAAATTCTGCAGCAGAGCGATGACATCTCAAATCACTATCTAGTCTTGTGTAAACTTCATTTAGCCAAGGCAGCAAAGCCGACTCCGTGTCACAAATATGTTAGACCGATCACTTCTGCCACTAAAGATTGCTTTATTAATATTATTCCAGATCAATTTCATCTCCTCAGCATCCCGGATAGCTTAGAAGAACTTGATATTGCAACAGAAACTTTTAACTCTCTCTTTTCCAGCACTTTAGACACAGTTGCTCCGCTGCGCTTAAAGAAGATTAAAGAACATAGTCCAACGCCGTGGCACAACAAGCACACTCAGGCCCTTAAGAGAGCAGCCAGAAAAATGGAGCGCAACTGGAAGAAAACAAAACTAGAGGTGTTTCGCATTTCGTGGAGAGAGCACGATTGCGCACAGAAAAGCCTTAAAAGCTGCTAGATCTGCTTATTTTTCAACTCTCTTAGAAGAAAATGTAAGGCTGGAAGCTTACGCTGCTATTTTGAGCCAATAATTGGAACAAAAGGCAGTTGAAGGATGACGTGTATAATTCAAATATTAATCTGACTACAATAAAGTTGTTATTATTCTTTAACCTCTTATTCTTTAAAGGTAAAGGTCTTAGAACTGCTAGGAAAAAACGTAGGATTTAATCTGAACGTTTAGATAACGAAAGTTATAATCATTTTAGCTTTCAACATCATCAGTGATAAAAGGAAAGTGTTTAAATATTCAGACAGTAGAATGGAACAACATACTGTATTGAAAACTTCATTGTAACAAATAATGGACCGTTGTGCAGAAGAGGCCGTAAAAGCCTTTCTCATAGTTTGAGGTTACGCACCGGTGTGTGGGAGTGGCGGGGTTAAAGCCTTTCTCCCAGATCAACAGTTACCTTTCCTTCTTATACCCTGAGCAAAGCATTGTTAAACATGAGTGTAATACCAACGCCGAACATGACCGACAGGAAACCAAAAGATGAAGCAAATGGGTAGTGATCAAGAGGGGGAGAAGAACATTCACATATTCTCCTCAATGCATGTGGAAGCAATAGTACTTAGATTGTACATTAGGATACTTTAATATCTCTACTAAGTTCACCATTCATTTCAGTTCAATTCAGTTTATAAGTTACATATTAGAACACTAGTAAATAAACAACACTATGTAGTTGGAAGCGCATGTCCTGTGAAGCAAATAGTACAGATGTGTCATTGAGGTGCAAAGGACTCTGTCTCTCCCGACAGAACTATCCTGTGCCTGGAGTGTCCCAGCAGTCCTCAATCAGCATACTGATGAAACCCTTGCACTAGATAGGCATTAGCATACTGTGATGATGAAGACCATTGTGCCACGTTTAATTCACATGTAAACCTTTAAAAGGATTTCTGAAGTATTAGGGCAGTAAAGAGTTCTGCCCATATTTGCTCCGCCCTACGAATCCCTCCTCAGGTACATTGGACCTCAGGAATTATGTGAGGTACATTTGTGAAAATTTAGGGCTGAGTACATTGAAGAAGTGTCTCCATTGGCATAGTAGCACAGAGTAATGATGCTAATTGTCAAGGATGCTGAGAAGATACACAAAGAACGCCTACTCCCATCAGGTGTAGTCTTAGTCAGATGATCATGTGGAGACACTTGTCAGGAACTCTGTCCATATAGCAACTCTTCTTCTTTTATGTCCATCGATGGCTTTGGCAAGCCGAACAAGATCTCTAGTGTCTGTGGTGGTCTGCTCCTTCTCATGGCATCTTCAACTCTCTGCTGTTCATGTCCCACAGTGAAGTTGCCTTTACCTTCAAGTAGAGAAAATGACTTGCAGAGTTAAGTTGTTAGGCACCATAGTATTCCACATAATAACTCGATCTCTGATGACAACAGAGATGGCATATTTTGAATGAATAATGAGATGATTGCATATAATGAATGTTTACATAATGACTGTGACAAGGTGTAGAAAACAAAAAGGAAAATGGGAAAAGAATGCGGTGGATATGAGGTGACCAAATAAAACCAGTTGACTATCAGGAAACTGTAGTAAATGATTTGAGATTCGGGGTTCCCGTGTCTTTAAAGGGGCAAACATGGAAATTGTGTCAAAAAGAAAAGGTTTAGAATCTCTAGTACTGTTACATGAAACATAAATAAATTGCCTTAAAGAAAATCGACAACTGTTGTTTTTAAACCTTCTCTGATAGTAGGAGCATCAACAAAATATTTAGTGAAACCAAATTTAGAAACTTGATGAACTTCAATCAATTGTTGATGTAATTAACAGTAAAGACCTAAAAAAAAAAAAAACTAAGAATGTCTCAAATGAAAAGTAAATGAAAAGCCCATGGTGTTACTGTAAGATGGCAAAAAACAAAGATGCAAAAATAGCCAAAAGCAAAAATTAAATACTTAGTAGAGTACATACATCTGATGTATAACGTTCCAATAAGGAAACAATTCAGTGTATTTACATTTATGCATTTGGCAGACACTTTTATCCAGAGCGACTTACATTGCATTTCAAGGTACACATTTACATTCTAATCAGTTCTTGCTTTCCCTGGGAATCGAACTCATGACCTTGGCGTTGCAAGCGCCAATGCTCCACTGTTTAAGTGTATGTGCGGTTACAGTAAGAAGAGGAATTTAATTTAGACATGAGACATTCTGCTAATGTCTCACCTGAACTGGGTTGTTTTTCATCCATATGGAGAATCTTTGACCCAGCTTCACTTCTGTCGCTCAGAGAAATTATTGATCATTTGAAACCTTCCTTCTGCTCTTGATGTTCTTTCTACTCGTATATTGAAACAAATTTTTGATACGGTTGGAACATGTTTGGTGTCTTTTCTGAATAAATGCTTGAGCACAGGGACTATCCCTGATATCCTAAAACAAGCTACTGTTACACCTCTTCTCAAGAAACCTTCACTTGATGATAGGGATTTTAATAACTTTCTACCTATTTCGACCCTTCCTTTTATTACAAAAGCATTGGAGAAAACAGTTCTCAATCAACTCCAGTCTTTTCTCAGCTAAAATCAAGTTCTTGAAACTTTCCAGTCTGGGTTTAAGCCTCCTCACAGCACCGAGTTTGCTTTATTAAGGGTTTCTAATAGGGGTGTAACGGTACGCAAAAATCACGGTTCGGTACATACCTCGGTTTTAAAGTCACGGTTCGGTTCATTTTCTGCAAAACATTAAACTGCTGGTTGTTTCCTATAAACTTTTTTAAACAATTTGTTTACACTTTTTTAAACACACTTTTTTAATAAAATATAGGCTAATAAATAGAAAATATATAAAATAAAAAAAAGAATAAGAAATAAAATACTGCTGCAAAGTTCTCCACTAAATAAAATACTCTCAAACCAATATTGGCCATGACGCTAGCTAGCGAGAGGCTGGGCTAAAGCGAGCGTGCCGTGTTTGTGGTGATCTTTATTTATGCGATATTTATGTCCGAGCCCGACCAGAGTTAAAATCCTATTTTTTTTCTCATACTAATGACACATGTACGTTTGTTTGTGTGGAAAGCCCGCTTTTAACAGAAAGGCATTCGGAAATGTCCACAGATGAGCGCATCAGCGCGCACGGAGCTACAAGCGCTCTTAACACAGGCGCGTGTGCACGCGTTTCGTTGTCACAGCAACATAAACAAATTTCCGCACACAGGAAGACAGATGTTATGGTAATATTTTACATGTATTTGAATCACAAAAACGATTAATCAGATTTAATCAGTGCAACGCGGAGACTTCCGACACTTAATATGTTCGTGTGGAAACTCGGAATTGACCTATGTTCCGCACACAAAACTAGCCTAATTTACGTGAAAGAGTGCATTCGGTGCACATGTGAACCGTACCGAAAGTGCTGTACCGAAACGGTCCGGTACGAATACACGTACTGTTACACCCCTAGTTTCTAATGATATATTGTTAGCGACTGACTCTGGTGACCCTGTGATCCTAATACTGTTAGACTTAACCTCGGCCTTTGATACAGTTGATCATAAAACTCTCTTATACACCGACTAGAATATTTTGTGGGCATCCAGGGAACTGTCCTCAGTTGGTTTAGATCTTATTTAACAAATAGAAGTTTCTCTGTCAAACTGGGTCATTTTTCTTCCTCGCCAGCCCAACTCTCCTGTGGAGTGCCACAGGGGTCTATTCTCGCACCCATTCTTTTTTCCCTGTATTTGCTTCCTCTGGGCTCCATTTTCAGAAAGCATGGTGTATCATTTCACTGCTATGCAGATGATACACAAATTTATTTGCCTCTGAAAGGCAACAAAGATAATGCTCTGAAATCTCTTTTTGAATGCCTATAAGTAAAAATGTGGTTCTCTCAAAATGTCTTATTTTTGAATGAATCCAAAACTATAATAGCAGTAACATTGATCTGGATTATCTTTATCCAACTTCATCTTGCATTAAGAACTTTGGTGTTCTCTGGGATCAGAACCTCAAATTTGAAAAACAAATAAATGCGGTGATTAGTTCTTGTTTTTTGTTGGCTTGTGTCAGAGTGTGATCGTCTGCGTTTTATGAAATAGGGTGGAGGTCTGCCACTGCCCAGTGACCAGCACTTTTCCTCTGTATGGCCTGTTTTGTGACAGGAATTACAGAATCTGTTCAGTTTGGCACAGTGTGGCTTTCTGAATAACACAGCTACCTCACCATGCATTTGCTTGCGTGACTCAATTTTTGTTGCCAGCTGACAAAACCTTCGGATGTATTTTGTGCTGGACGCACCACACACGAGCGATTGCTGTACACGCAGCCCTGCATTTGTAAGCTGTGGTGAGAGTTGGTACTGCTCTCAGGTCCTGAATGGCCCCAAGTATCGCTTAGCCTGTACAAATAAATCTAGGTGTGTCCCTACACATGTGAACCAATAACAATCGTTCCTGGATACTTCCGTTGTCCTTGTCTTGCAAGTTACACTATAATGCTCTTCCTATTACTTATTAGAACTGTCTTTGTAAACTGAAGTAAAAAACTGAACAGTATTTGTCTTTATAAAAAAAAAATGTTTATTTAAACAAAAGATAAAATTCTGGTTACACAATGATTAATATTTGTAGCAAAATATCAAAAGGTTACAGGTTAAAATACTTCAGCTCATCCAATCTCATGAGGGCAGTCCTGTGAGTGGAGAATTACAAAGGATTTTTACCATGTAAGCAGTTCAAGCAATAGATGTAAAAAATAACTTGTTCTCATCCGAGCTATTAAAGTTAAAATAATACAACAGCGCAAATCGAGCAAAAAAGAATTTCAGTTAGAAAACTGAACCGGTAGATAACTAATTTCTCTCCAGGGAGGTACACGACACAAAGTTAAAAAGCAGTCTTGTATATACGGGACGGGGTTACATTGTCCCTTATGCATTTGTCTGGTAGTTTTCCAGAGGAACTGGATGAGTTATTGCCACACTCATTGTGGCCTCCGGTGATGTCATTGTGTTCCATATATGGGCATTCTTCCGTCCTTTGCGTCTTCCGCGCTTTGGGCCTCGGTCTTTGTGTGCGTGTGTGTGTGTAAATGTCAGAAAGTCAGTTTGTAATGTTTTATGGTGTCTCAAATATCCTTTACACCTTTTACCTGTTTATCCTTTATTCTCAGGTAGGTAAGGAAAGTCGAGTCTGGACAATAATATAAGCATTCAAAATACTTACAATTAGTTCAGCAGACTTTCCTGTGGTCAGTTCTCGCTTAAGGTCCTTTAATAATTATTCAGACAATAACTTGCCAATAATATAATATAATTTTTATTAAAGTTAACAAGCGTTATATCAAAGTTAAAGTTAGGTTACAATAATAATAAGTTTCAACAATCAGCTGGTTATTCAGTCGTCGAGGGAAACTGCGCTATTCAGAATCCGAAGTCTTCAGTCTCTCTCTCAGTCTTTTATATGCAAGCGTCGGAATGCAGGTTCCAGGACCTCTCCTGACATCATCAATTGGAGTTCTGCCAACTTCCTAGACATAGCTCTTAGCTGCTTACGTCGTAATCTCTCACGTCGCCTCCGCTTTCTCTTCCTCTGCTTTCTTCTCTTAATCGTCTGCAAAATATACTTTATCTAGTACATCATAAAACTATTTCTAATACATAAGTACTTTCTACTCTAAATCAGTTAACACATACATTTCATGCAAGTAAGTAATTTTCTTAATAATATTAAAATCACACAGTACATATCTTGTTCACCATAACTAACAGGGTTACATACATCTATCTTAGCAACAGCATTATTACTATTTAGGTTACATCACTACAAAGCAAATCAAGCATTAATCAAGGCAGTTTTAATTGCAAAATCATCCTCTATAACAACACCCACTGCTTTGCAATTTCAAGCTGACTTGGTTTCATCCCAACATTTTCAGGCTAAGGTATGGTTCAATTCGACCTTTAAACTTGTTATATTTTTCCAGAGAAATATACACAGTGCCATCTTTCATCAGCAAATTGGTATGATGCACATCCATATAGTTTTTAATCCAAATTCGATCATATTTACGTTTCATTTGCACTTTATTTATCACCTGTCCCTTAGATGCGTTAGCAGGTGGCCAGATCTTTGTGTGCTGTTTAACAACTGTAAGGTAACGACCAAATCTTGTTCTCAAAAGTCTTCCATTTGTAACCTCATGTGCACATGCTCCTATAAGACGCCCCCAAGGATCTTGACACACAAACGTACGGCTCCTTCCCGACCTTTGACATTCATTGCAAAAGCCAAGACAGGGAATCTGACACTCCAGACAGACCTGGAGTGAGCGAGCCGCTTGTTTGATATTCGTCTCCCCAGGGCGTAAGGGTGTGCTGGTCTGAGTCTGTTTTGACTGCATTGGCTGAGTCGGAGTTAGACCCTCCTTCTCCAGGAATTCCACAAATTTCTCCGCCTAAGACAAAAAGCAATTCGTCAAACTTGACTACTTTTATCATTTCCGCGGTGAATTTACTATGCAAACAGTGCACAAAAATCTGACTTTCCATCTCCCAACCTTTATGAGCATCTAAGTCGTTAAACAAATCCTTTTGATTAAAAGGTTTTAAATTCTGTTTAATTTTTCCCAGAATGTCTACATGCAATCCAGTCATCAATTCATAAGATTCAACAATATATTCTATCTCATCAAAATCATTTACCCACATAATGAATGCATTCTTGAAAAAACATTCCTGGCATAAGTCTCCCATTACAAAGTTCACTTTACAGTCAGTCAGTAATTGTCGACATCTCATACAATTGTCTTGTCCAATCACAATCCAATAATTAAATTTTCTTGTCAATAATTCTCCCCCTGGGGCTCTCCTGAGTTCCTATAGAAGCATTAAAAAAAAATTTTTTTAACCAAATTATGTTTCTTCCTTATTCATTCGTAAATTACTGACAGTCACATATCATATTCAGTTTCCATTATAACTTATACATACATTTTATAATTAATAATCCACATATGCAAAATGAAAAACAATAGAAAATAAACTTTAAACATACCTATATGAACCCTCCTTTTTATTTTCTATGTTATTTTAATTTTCATTATTCGTAATCATCTTTTATCATATATTTGCTGTAAGTATGAAAAATAATGTGTTACCAGAATCTCCCACAGATTATCATTCCCTGTAGGCCCAGAAACGGGTTTGCTAGAAGCCATGGTCGCTCGTTCGTGCACGCTTCGTGGCAATAAGTCAAATGAGCTGTATTACATGTAATTCACAGTTATAACCCTGAGTGACTGACCCCCCTTTACCGAGAAGTATTACGTTCGGTCAAGGTTGTTCGTGGCACCTTTTTCTCAATGAGAGCTTGTTCGTCGCCCTTATCAGTCCAACACAGGTGCTTGATACCGTTAACAGTTGCAGAACAAAGACCTTTTAATATCCCTCGAAGAAGACCTCCCATTCCTGTTAATTCTAACAAAATCAAAATCCCTATAACAGCTCCTATAATTAAAATTACATACCAATTATCAATTATCCATCGTATGGCCCCAAAAGTGTTCCCAATAATATTTTGTCCCATATTTACAACAGTTTCAATTGTTTCTTTGGCTTTTTGCCCTACTATTTTCCATCCTTGTAAAATCTTTCCCGTAAAATGATTAAAATCTCGTGTTGTCCATTGCCGGTAGCCCGCATGTAAATTAGCATATTGCAGTCTGGCTACGGCCCAGTATAATGGATATGGCGGCATGCACCGTCCTCGGTCCTCTCCAGCATAATTGTCTTTATTATTCATATATATCGGTTTATAAGACGTGACGTCATGAGCCAACATCCTATTAATTCCTTGATTAATATCCAATCTTCTAAGATTACTGTCCAATGACATATTTAAATACCCCCATCCTGGGTAAAGAAACGTTTTCCTCCCCGCAAAGTAATAAACGGTCCATAAGCTTCTGTCAATGGTCAGAATCTCTTTATCATCCAGAATGCCACTAATATTGACTGTCATTTTATAATTAGGTTTAGGTATAGTCTTAATATTGTGGTATTCTGGAATTTCCTTAGGAATCGCCCAAATTATTTTAGTATCATTTGCGTGTAATCGCATCCTTACTATAGGAAGTGGATAATACGCACCAAGCCAGGTATTTTTGTATTTAATACCCATTCCTTCATGAGAGTCTTTGTTGTTAACCGTTGTAACGGTGGCAACCCGATAATAAATTCAAATAATCAACCAATTATTGTTCAAATAAAAGTTAGTAAGTTCGGGCGCCAGGCAGGTGTAACCCTGCCAATATTTTCAAAACAAATACCCAGATAGCTTAAATGCCACCAGTTACATACACGAAAATCAAAAAAGAAATCACTAAGGACAGTTCAGAATCAGCTTAGAAATGTCTGTATTTCATACCATTTCACTCAAAACAAAACAAAAGGACAAAATATACAACCACTTTAAATTCCCAGTCAAATCTTTTTTCACAGACCACGGATTCAACAGTGCGTTTGTCCAGGTACAGAATCAGATTTCCTCAACAACAACAAAAATATATCAAAAATGTCAATTTTGGTTTGTGGCAAAAAAAAAAAAAAAAATACTATATTACTCACTGCTTAGTTTGTGTGGGACCGGATAACCCGGATGTGTGAAATGCAGAGGTGAATTTGTGTGAGGGTTTGGGGAAAACCAGCCGCGAATACAGCCACGCCGTAGCCTTTAGAAATGGTGAACCTCTGTTGGATGGTAACTGGAAACAGCCACAGGATCCAGACGGTCCTTAACCCAGCTCGCTTGGGGTCTTGTACACGCTCCGCGCTGAAGACATTGGGGTGGAGAGCGGTTTACTCTCCCGCATCCGCTCCAGCAGAGGCACAGCGTTCTACCCGCTGACGATTTCGTCACCGCCTCCCAGGTAAGGGAAAACACCTTTTTTTTCAGTTACTATTCCACCACGGAATAACCAACCAGTTCAGTTCATGTGGTTACTTTCAGTTTGCGTTCGACTGTTATTGAGGCTTTCCGGTTCTCACCTCGGTAAATCGCCCTCGTAACAACAAACTTCACGTCTTTTTCCACACTTTCTCTTCCCCTTTCTTCAGTATATACTCCTCCTTTTATGGGATAACCTCATTTCCTTTTTTCCCCACTTAGCAACGGAAATGGGCGGAGACAACCTTGATTTAATGATTTAATTTGTTTTTGTAGTTTTCAGCTCCGCCACACTCCTCCCCCCTGGGAAAAAACAACTCCAGGTTGTTTAAAGGATAGCATTGTCAGAAACCAAGAAACTCTTCATCTTCGTCAGTGGATTCGTGGAAAATTTCCAAAAGTTTCGATTTTCCCAGATGGTTTAACTCATCAGCGGTAGGAAAACATGGCTTCAAGTTACATACATGAACGGTACGCACATCCTCACCAGTGTCTTCTAATGCCACACGATAATTCAGAGGTCCCAGCCGTTTTATTATTCTGTAGGGACCTTTCCATTTGTTGGCAAGTTTAGCACAGAAATGGTGAAGTGCACTTGATTGCGGAAAATTTCTCACCCATACACGGTCTTTTTCTTTGTAGAAGACATCTCTTCGGCTCTTGTTGTAGCTACGGAGCTGTCTTAATGATGCTTTCTTGGAATTTTCTTTGGCTCTAGCTTGCAACTCGGACAGATATTCTGTGACCTCGTAAGATGGAGCAGTTGGGGTAAGATTTTGCCCATGCAGCAGCTTGTCCATTGGCCCCTGTAATTTTCTCCCAAGGTGAAGCTCGGCTGGAGACATACCGATGGTTTCTTGGACCGCTGAATTTATGGCAAACCGTAGTTCAGGTAGGTGTTGGTCCCATTTTTTATGATTGTCATCCACATATGCTGAGATCATCTGTTTTAATGTTCTGTTCACTCGTTCGGTTAGGTTTGTCTGAGGGTGGTATGCTGTAGTCATCTTCTGAGTGACTTTCCATTTTGCACAGATGTCCTGAAAGATGGCTGAGGTAAACTGTGTGCCTCGGTCAGAGAGGATGAAATCAGGTACCCCCCATCGCGTAAGAATTTCTTTTCTGAGGTGTGAAGCAACAGCCTGAGCAGTGGCCTTTCGCAAGGGGAACAGTTCCACCCATCGGGAATAGTAATCCACGAACACTAGTAGATATTCATGTTGGTGAGAGCTGCGAGGCAGTGGTCCCATGAGATCTACTCCCAACATCTCGTTTGGACGACTGGTACTGGTGGTGGTTTGTTGAATTTTCCCAGCAGGTTTTCGGTTCTCATTTTTCAAGGTCTGGCATTTCATGCACCTTTTTACATATTTTTTTACAGATGTCCACATGGAGGGCCAGAAAGCGACCTGCCGCACTCTCTGGTAAGTTTTGCTAATTCCCAAATGACCACTTAAGGGATGCGCATGGTAATGCTGTAGAATTTTTGGGACAAGAGTAGCCGGGACATAGAGTCTGTAATGTACTTGCCCATTAGTCAGATGAGTTCGATGATACAGCTTATCTTCGATTACCTCATATTGATCTTGCACAGAGGAATCGTTGTCTGCTAGTGACTGAATTAGTGTGGTAATTACCAGATCTTTGTGCTGTTCTTCCCAGATGTCTACTGCGGAAAGTGGAAATCCAAAGTCCTCCTTCTGATTGGAGTATAAGTGGCATCCAGGTACGGAATACATCCGGGATAACGCATCTGGAGCTTCATTGAGTTTTCCTTTACGATATTCAACCACAAAGTCAAATTTTTGCAGACGGAGGGCCCAACGAATTAGACGTCCCGTGGTTTTTGTGGAATTCATGACCCACTGTAGAGCTGAATGATCCGTGACTACTGTGAAGAGTTTCGGTTCCAGGTAGTATTGCCATTTTTCTAGCGCCCATACTATTGCCAGACACTCTTTCTCCGTAGCTGAATAATTAATCTCAGCTTTGGTTAACGTCCGACTACCATAGGCGATGACTTCTTCCAAGCCATGTGTTTTCCTTTGTGTCAACACTGCACCGAGCCCTGAATCACTGGCATCAGTGTAGACAACAAAAGGAAGCTGAAGATCAGGATGACCCAGGATTGGAGGTGAGGTGAGACATGTCTTCAATTTCTCAAAGGCTAGTTGACACTGTGGTGACCACTGGAATTTTCGTCCCTTTTTCTTCAAGTCATTTATAGGTTCAGCTATCCGAGAGAAATTGGGCACAAACCTATGGTACCATCCCGCCAAACCGAGAAATCGTTGAACTTCTTTAAGGTTCTTAGGTACAGGGTAGGAACGTATGGCCTCTACTTTGCTGGGGTCAGCCGTGATGCCTTTTGTGTTTACCACATGTCCCAGAAATGTCAATTCATGAAGGCAGAACTTACTCTTTTTTAGGTTTATGGTTAAACCAGCAGTGTGCAATCGGTCGAAGACAGTCTGAAGATCATGGAAGTGTTGGGTGACAGAGGGTGAGTAAATGATAATATCATCAATATACACAAAACATATTCTTCCTCGCAGTTCACCTAAGACAGTCTCCATTAATCGCTGAAATGTTGCTGGAGCATTTTTCAGCCCAAAGGGCATGACATTGAATTGGTATAACCCAGATGGGGCGATGAATGCAGTCTTGGACTTGCTCTCAGGTTCCAT
Source organism: Phoxinus phoxinus (assembly GCF_949152265.1). Taxonomy (NCBI): domain Eukaryota; kingdom Metazoa; phylum Chordata; class Actinopteri; order Cypriniformes; family Leuciscidae; genus Phoxinus; species Phoxinus phoxinus. Next base: position 2,224,650 of record NC_136876.1, read on the forward strand.
GGTCACCTGCCAGTACCCACTGTTGAGGTCAATACTGGAAAAAATACCTGCACCGGAGAGGGATTCCAAGATCTCAGTGATATTAGGTAGAGGATAGGCATCTCTCTCAGTGATGGCATTGACCCTCCTATAGTCCACACAGAATCTCTGGCTGCCGTCTTTTTTTGGGACCAGGACAATAGGTGAGGCCCAAGCAGAGTGTGATGGTTCGATGATACCATTCTTCAACATTTCTTTAACTTGTTCTTGTACCACATCTTGTTTCTCTGGCGTTAATCTGTATGGACGCTGTTTGAGGGGCACAGGATGGACAGTATAAAGACAATGCTGGAGTACTGTTGTTCTCCCGAGCTGGAGGGTACAGACTTGAGGATTGTTCTCTAAGAGGTGAAGCAGTTGGCACTTTCCCTCAGGTGGTAAGTGTGCTGTGTCTACCAGGGTTTTCATTAAAGTTTTTCCATCCAGATTATCTGATGACTGGGACACCCCTGGCATTTGCTGTGGAGGAATAGAGCTGAACAATGTGAGAGTTCTCCCTGTATTTTTGTGTTGTGCTTTCTGTTTCAGATGCTGGATTCCTCTAGCGGGAATGCTAGCTCGTCCTGGCTGGAAAGGATATTCGCTGTTGGGAATTGACTTGAAAGAATATTTTCCATCTGCAACATTGATCTGAAGACCACTGGTAAATATAAAATCCAATCCCAAGACTACAGAGTATGCCAGAGCTTTAGTGGAAAGGATGGCTACAGGTAGAGAAAAAACTTGGTTATGGAGGGTCATTTCAATGGTTGTCCATCCTATAGGTACAGCGGTCTCACCATTAGCCAGGTAGAGAGGACCAAGAGCCCAAGTACGGAGTGGTTCAGAGGATGCAAGCTCTGTCCATAAGCTCTCGTGTAAAAGAGTATAGCTTGCCCCGGTGTCGACTATAGCCTTTCCTGTCCATCTGCCAATAGTAATTGGGATGACCAACTGTTGAGGTATAGACTCACATTTAGAAGTAAAAGAGGCAGTCACAGTAGATGTTTGGGATGGAGGTGTGACAGACAGGGCGTTATTTGATGGTGTTCCTCCTGTGTTTTGTGCTGGGGAATTTCGCTTGTTTCCTGCAGGTTGGAAAGGACCTTGAGGCGATGTGAAAGGTGAAGTGGAGTAGTGTGGACAGTTTCCAGGAGGATGCTGACCTTTACATCTCCAGCATTGGACGGTGGGTCTTTCACCTTGGCGGTTAGAGGTAGGTTTTTGTGGTATAGGTGAAGTCATGGTTCGTCCTTCATAATGTAGCTGATGAACTACATGATTAGCTTTTAAGCTTGTCACTTCGATGCTTTCTAAAATATTCGTCCCTGTATCACCAAATAAATCCCACAATCGGAATTGTATTATCATTTGATCAGTCTCAGTGCCGTTTTCAGTAAGCACGTTTTTCCACAAGTCACTATGTTTCATCATTATTGCTACACGTAAACCTTGCCATGTTTGACCTCTTGCGTTTCTCCAAAAAGCTAACCAATGTTTATTTTTGTTTTCATGTGTCCAAGACAGTCCAGCTCGCGCCATATAATTGTCTCCACACAGCCACCTTTTAGATTTATAGTCGCAAGGACAGATAGTAGTAAGATATTCTTTTGACCGTTCAACACAATCTTGGTCCTTAATCATTGTCTTATAAGCATTTAACGCTCTCAATCTCCAAAGTGTGTGTAACTTCCAATTATACTGAGTTCCATCACACAGATTTAAATCGTTGTCCGGGCAGTCTTCCCAGAATTTATCTGTTATTATACTAGCCTGGTACAGCGTTCTCGAACCTTTAGAATATCTACTAATTCCTTCAGTAGTTTCGCCTAATCTAGTTGAACTATTAAACCAATTAATCCACGAAAATGGATCCCACAATTGTTTCGGCGTTTCATACATTGTATACTTGTTGCCAGTAAAGTATTTTACACAATTCCTCTGGAATGCACGTTTGGGATCATACATTCCATTTTTTATACGTTGTGTTCCTGTGTCTGAGTCCAGCGGTGGTGATATAATCTGAGTTTCTTTATTTGGCATAATAATGTCATCCTGTAAGCCTATATCCATATAACAACCAAGTTTTTCTCCAGGTCCAATATAAACTATGTCCTGCAGGCGGTGCCAAATCCAAATTTTTCTTGTTTGTGTAATGTTAAACGGGCTGGATCTCATTCTACATTTCACTAAGGTGTCTTTCCCTATTGTATAATTTTTTATTATTTCATCACAATTGCTACATTCCTCCAATGTTTTACTCGCACATGGGCCTGTAAAGAATTTAGTCACTATAGTACAGTTCGAAACTTCTTTAACCGTAATTTCATCAACCAAAATCAATTTGGTAGTAAAATCTATTATAGGCCAAATCCCTGTTAAAATGACCACCCCTGTCACCAATAATATCGTCAGGCAAGGTCTCGGTAAACAGGGTTTCCGCCAACGTTGGATGGTTCTGGCCCAGTTCTCTCTGTCATCTCCATCACGTAGCAACTGCATTATTCCTGAGGGAAAAATAAATAAAAACAAAGCATAATAATAGCAGGAATATATAATTTAAACCACCCTCCTTACAAACCCCTTGTTAATCAATTAAATATTTAATCTTGTGCCAGATCAAGATCAACAGCACATGCAATAATTTGTGGGTCAGAACTGGTAGTCATATTTAAAACAACTTTAACCATTATTTCAAATCTGTATGCAGGCAAGGCTGCCGTATCTCCCTCCAATATTGGCCTTTTGCCAGGAGATGAAGCAGCTGCCTGCTTGTCCTGTGTCCAGAATTCAATCGGGACACACAGAACTTTGCTTCTTTTCAAGATTATCTTATTTGGACATCGTTCTTCATCCAATTGTCCAAATTGGCAACGCATATAGCCATTCGTTTCATCGCATTCACCACGTCTCGGAAAATCGATTCTTGGTGCCCTTACTTTCTGCGCTATATCACTTTCTATCAGTGCTCTAGCAATGGTACCCACAGACCAGATAATTCCAGTTCCGTTATCTGGCTGGAATGTTCTGCCCTTATCGTCAAAGCAAGTTTTCAAACTCCCTAATTCAGACCCCAGTTTCCTGGGATCAACGAGGAGCCACTTGCTGTGAATGTCATCCGTATTTCTGTTCAGACGATATGACCATAAATAATCGACGCCTGAATTTCCCAGCTGTTGTTGATAATTCGTATTATCAATGTTCAATCCTGAACCTTCTATTTTTCCTTTGCTAGATAAATCGCAAAATGTCTTATTCCAAGACCAAATTCTGTGTTTGCTATATACCAGCAATCTATTGTTTGCAATATCATCAAGACATGTCTGGCATTTAATCCACTTATGCCCTGTCCATGAACAATCACACACGTTTTGCCTAACTCCAAACCGCTGTGTCATTATTACTTCTATTTTAGGGAAACTAATTCTACATTCTTGACAGAGAACACACAAAGCTGCTTTAATTCCTCCAGGGTTTTTGTAATATTGACCTTTTGGTATTTTTGGCATAGCTTGAGATGTACAATTTATTAATTCCTTCCTGGATCTGGGCTTGCTTGCAGCCGCGCCTTCCCAATAGATATATTCACCAAAATTTCCACAAATAACACACATTCCTCCGGAATATGCTTTATCACATTTTATGTTAACAGGTTCATGTAATCGGCCTGTCTGCCTGGCTTTTTCATGCTCTATATTCGTTGCTACATAATTAGCATCACATTTTGTTAATAATGTAGTTTCAATTCTGAGCACACCCCTCTGGTTATTAATTTCAACTAATTTTAGAAGTTCATCCTTATGTTTTTGGTAATCTGCCTGATTAAACTCACTTTCCACTCGTTTGGTTTTGAATAAGGACCAGATTCCTCTTGCTCCAAATGCCATTTTCAGCTAATTCCACTGTATGTTTATCAACTATTTTAACTATTTTATCCTTTTTCGTAATTAAATCTTTAAAAGGTTTATTTTTATTTTTATTATCTAACCTTATCCAGACGAAATCCCCCACGTGGCAGGAATCTGCAGGCTGGTCTTTTGACGTAGTCGGTCGTTTGATCTCTGTAAGATTAACATAAAACATTAGTTCTTCTATATTGTCATCCCATCTATCGTGGTTGCAATTAGCACGGATCCAGCTCTTTATAATCCCGACAGATCTCTCAGCTATTCCGTTTGATTGCGGGCAGTACCTTACTGATTTTATTAAACTGATATGCTTGTCAGTTACAAAATCTTCAAACTGTTTTCCTACAAAATATGTGCCATTGTCAACCCGAATTCTTTGTGGGCGGCCCCAAGCAATCAGTAAATCCTTGACAGCTGAAATAATCGCAGTTGCTTTTGTTTCTTTTAACGGCTTTCCCCAAATTCGTCCCGTGAAACCGTCTACTGCAACTAATATGTATTTATTACCAGCCTTTGACCTCGGGATTAAGGGCCCTGCGATGTCCAAAGACCATTCCTGGTTGACACTGTCTGGCGTAATGGATCCAAAATCACTTCTTATTGTCCTATTATAGCCTTTGCGCATGCAATGTTCACAATTTAACCTTATATTTCTATATTTCTGTCTCCAGTTAGAAATATGTATTTTATTATCTGTCAGAACCTTGCCAACTAAATTAACACTTGGGTGTTTAAGCTGATCATGTATTTTCTGTATTACATTTGTTTCTGTGTCTTTAATTATCACTATGCGCCTCATGCGCGCTAGTTTGTCAACTTAGAATGTCCTTTCTGATGTATGACTGTAAGATCAAATTCACCTATTATTTTCTGAATGTCTTGCCACAATGTTGCGTGTTCGATCGGCCTACCCTTAGACTTGCTATATCCATTTTCTTTCCAGATATGCAAATTGTCATTAATTCCTGTTGCCACATAAGAGCTATCTGTGACTAGTATGGCTTGGAAAATTCCCAGTTTCTTGAGTGTTGTCAATGCCTGGAACGCTGCCATGAGTTCCGCGAACTGGGCTGTGCCTTTTATCAGTCCTTTCCCTGTTTTTATGACCTTGTTGCTTTGTTTCAAAATGAAAGCCCAGTGAGCTTCCTCATCTGCCATAGTTTTTGAACCGTCTGTAAATGCAACTGTATGTTTATAAAGGTCCAATTTCATTTTCTGGCATTTTTTAAGTTCCTTTTGTCTAATTATTAGATCTGGATCTAGTAACATATTTTCCCATCTTTGCCATCGGCTGTTAAGCGCACGAGCGTCTTTAACTTTTAGAGAGATGAGCCAATACTGCTGTGTTTGTGTTAAGAAAAAATTTCTGACCCCGCCCTAAGCCTTTCAGCTCGGAATAGCGTTTGCTCAGTGCTGCAAGCTGTTTTTCTTCACACGTGAACTTCAATTCTGGATTTTCCCAGTTTCCACTCAGAATTCGAACAGGTATGTTTCTTTTTTCATTTCGTACTATCAGTTGGTATCCTATTTCGTCTATTTCCAAATCAACTTCTAAGTTTTTCTCATCGTTCCTTCCTTCCAGCTGTCCTGAGTTTAGTATGGCTGTTTTTAATTCTTGTAGTGGAATTTTCCTGATTACTCTGTATTTCAGTGATTTTTAATGAAGGCCCATCTGTTTTTCTCACTTGCAGTGAGAGGGGGCTTTGTGTGATAATTTACTGTGTTGGGGAGTCAGTGAGGATAAGGAGAAGCACATGGTCAAAGGGTCATCTTGAGTGCATTTGTACTTTATAGCCTAAAGGTTAAGAGGGCATTTACCCCTCGTGAGCCAGTTAAAGAATAAGGAAGACAGACTGGTATCTGTCTCTCTCGGAGGGGAGGGAAATTAGTGAAGGCCATGGGGGGAATAAGATATAAAACAGACAGAGACTGCTTTTCCCTTATCTCTCCTCACTGACTTGCTCATGTGTGTTGGTGACGAGGATCGCTCTTGCAAGAGGAATAAATACTTTATAACTTTTTATGAAGTTTCTAAGTGTCCCTTATTCAGTGATGATGTTTGTTTGAATATTTGCCACAACAACTTGGTGTCAGAATAGTGGGATTCCTTGGACGTGATTCCGGGACTGACGGACGGGCGGCGGCTGATCACCTTGGTACTGAAAAGTTCCAACCCTACCTCGAGAAAAGAATTGAGAGACGAGGGACCGTTTCCGCCGTTAGGACCGGATCCGGCCACTGGAATCAAAGAACTCAGGTGGCTCCAAACAGCATCTCTGGGTAAGGTATAATTAAATTAAGTTTAATTGGGGGAAGAAAAAAAAAAAAAAAAAGTGAAATTGAACCATATTGGCTGAGAACTGTTTTCTGTGGTAGAGATCTGAGACTAATTGAGGTCTGTGACAGAACAAGATATTTCAAGCAGATAAATAATCTGGAATTAATTGAGAACTGTGGCAGACCAAGACATTTCATACAGATAGGTACCTGAAAATTAATTGTTCCACCACGGAGCAGGTTATTTTTGGGTGCTGAGACTAATTGGGGGAGCCAAGGAAATCGTAACAGATTTTTGGTAAACCATAATTAGGAGGGCACTTAATAGTGCAAACCCAACCGACTTGGGTTTAAAGAAAAGATCGGGTTTGTTTCAGAGACGTCTGACAAATAAAGAGAACGCGCGCAGAGGAAAATCCACAGAGAACAGAGAGCAGCCAAAATGGGAATGTCTCAGAGCAAGATTATGAAATATGATACACCGGTGTACTACCAAATGAGAAAACATTATGGTCAGAAATGTATGCAAGATATTGAGAAATTAATCAAGCATCATGATTTTCCCGAAGAGGGAACATTGAGCCTCACGAGGCTGAAAGTGGTGAGAGACTCAGTGGAAAAGAGTAGTGAAAAACAACCGGGTTGTTGTTGTAAATGTGTTAGGCATGTATGCGAAAAATGTGAAAACACAGTAGATTGCTGGCTTGAAGAAGCAGATAAAAGACAAAGAAGACAAATGCAAAAAGAATTAGCAGGAAGGAAGAATGAAAAGTGTGAGAGTCTGCCTGTATGTGTGTTTGCACCGCAAGAACCGACTAACCCAGAGTATGTTTGTGTTTCCTCACATGAAACTGCGTTGAGACCGGCACCGCCGGAGTACAAAACACACTACCCAGGAGTCGGATTGACTGCGCTGAAGTTCGACCCCGACCTTGACTGTTCTCCATCGAGACCCATCCAGCCGCGAGCACCAGCCGGACCGCAACTCAATGCACAAGAAGAAGAGAGAGAGAGACAAGCACGAGCCGCGCTGGCTGCGCGTGAAGCGCAGGAAGCGGAAGAGGAGCGAAAGGACAGAGAAGCAAGAGCTGCAGCGCAAGAAGCACAGCGAGAGCAGGAGGCGATAGAAGCCGCACGAGCAGAAACACAACGGCAGCAAGAAGCGGTGGTGGCACTGGCAATCCAACAGCTAGCGGTGCAAACGGCACAAGCAGTGCAAAAAGACTTTGCAGCGCAACAAGCGGCCAGGCACGTGGCCCAGGGCGTGGAGGACGAAATCACGGAGATCACGGACGAACAGAGAGGAGCCAAGCCGAAGAAGGTCGTCACAAGATCACAGGTCAGAGATGAAACAGTTAACATCACAGCCCCGATGGTGGAGGTGGCGGGACCGGACGGCTCGGTGATGGTCTACAGACCGTGGACTGTAACGGACATGAAAGAAGCGATGGCTCATCTGCCGAGCCCGGACGACGCAGGTGACAGATTTTCAAGCGAACTAGTCACTTTCTGTGAGGAGTTCAGCCCCACCACACAAGAACTGAAACGACTGTTAGCCGTGAAACTGGGGGCCACGAGCTGGCACAAAGTGAGTTGCCACATGCCGAAAACCGAACACCGAAGAGTGCATGGAGACTGGGAGCATGGAACCAACGCACAGTATGTAGGGGCAGTGAAGAAACTCGCAGAAGAATTAAAAAAGGCTTTCCCAGCACGAGTTGACACAGAAAAGATCAACAGCTGTCGCCAGGTGAGAGAAGAGTCCGTTCGTGACTATTATGCCAGACTTTTTGATGCATTTCAGAAACACAGCGGTATGACAGAGCCGGCGGACAGAGGAGTGCAGCCAAGCACATGGGAGTGCCATCTGCAGAGCCGCTTCCTGGACGGGCTGAGACCAGAAATCTCACAAGCGGTGAAAGCGAGCTACATCGAGTGGCAGAACGGGCGACTTACAACCGCTCTAGCGCACGCTGTGCACGCCGAAGAACAGCTGCTGACAAAGAGGGACAAAGCTGTGAAATTGAAGGCGGACAGAGAGTTGCAGCTGGCCGCTGTACAGATCAAAGCTAGCACGAGTGCACCACCAGCGAGACAAAACTGGGCCAACAAGAAGAAGAAAGGCTATCAAGGAAAGTGGAAATGTGGACTTTGCGAGAGCAATGAACATGACTTTTTCAAATGCTCAAAGTGCCGAGTGTGCAAGGAAGAGGGACATTGGGCTAAGGATTGCCCGGAGGCGATGAAGGCGGATTGACTGGAGAGGAACGGAGAACAGGAGAGGGGAGGGCGAGCGACAGGCATTCAACCGGCTGCGAGAAAGGGAAGTGAAATTTTTTTAACACACACACACAACACGCACAAATACACTGATTCACATAATGCTCTCTGCAATGAAGAAAATGCTTGCAAACCTTTATGTGTGACTGATGAAAATTTGAATAATGCTGTGTCTGCTGAATGTTTGAGAATGTACAAAGGTGCAGGGTTTTTAAGACTACCGAGATATCCCATGTTAGTTGATGGTACAATGGTAGATTTTCTTGTGGATTCGGGAGCAGCCCGATCCACAATAAGGCCATATGACTTGCCATGCAAACCAAGATTGACAGATGTAGTGTTTGAAAGCACGTCAGCGTCAGGGCATGATATTTCAGACAATTTCACTGTGCCGTTAGAATGCGAGACGGAGAGGGGCAGAACATTAAAACATGCGTTTTTGTGTTCTGCATCCTGTCCAGCTCCATTATTGGCGAGGGATCTGATGTGTGAGTTAAATTTGAAACTCACTGCTGGCCCGATGGGTATTGTAATTGAGGAAGAACAGCAGATGTGTTGTGCAAAGTTTGAGCCACAGTGGGCTTACGAGTGGCAGATTAAAGATTCTGATTGGGCACAAATGATTTTGAAATTGGCAAAGGATCGCACAGGAAAGATGGCGCCGATGTGTGTGGCATGCCGTCTATCGCTCCGTTTGTTGGTTGTGTGTTTTTATGTTTTAACCTGTTTTACTGTGCAGAAATGCTGTGCATCACTATTGACTTATAATCGAGAGACTCTTTTAAATTTAAATTTGAATCTACAAATCTCATCAAATGCACAGCCATATCAATTACAGGATGGCTGTTATCACACACCTCCACCGTTTCTATCCTCCATACCGGGTTGCCTGCGTCGCTGGCCTGACTCTCTTCCAACCTGGAGGCGAAGACGGCGCCGGGGAAGACGGGCCGGCATCGCGGTTAAGCTGAGGCTGACGTTACTGAAGCATGGAGAACTTCCACTCACTCTGCGTCGAGCCGTTCGGAGACGCTCTTTGTATCCGCTTCGACAATGGATAATTCCCCTGGTTTCGACTGAGTCGGCTCCGCTTTTTAGCGCTCAAACCGCCAATTTCTCCCCTCGTCTCTGTCATGGAGGAGTGTGCCTGAATCACCTTCGCTCACTACCTCGTGCAGTTTATGAGAAGGATATAAATTCGAATCCCCTGAAAGTGAGGATGGCCTTGATAAACTCCAGATCGGTTGTAAATAAAACTTTTATATTAAACGATCTGTTCTCTGCGCAGAGACTGGATTTTTTATTTCTTACAGAGACATGGCTCTGTCCTGGAGACTTGAGCCCTCTTTCCGAACTTCTGCCAACTAAATGTCAGTATTTAAATTCCCCACGGACAACTGGACGGGGTGGCGGACTGATGTCTATCTATAAAGAGCATTTTACCTGTCGCCCAGTGGTGAGTAACAGCTACAGTAGTTTTGAACTTCAGGTGTTTTGCCTAGAACTTGGTGAGCCGCTTCTGATCGCTGTAATTTACCGACCACCAAAGCAAAATACAAACTTTATAACAGACTTTGCAGAGTTTCTTGGTGATGTAACCCCAAAATATGATAGGATTCTTGTCTTGGGTGATTTTAATGTACATGTATGCTGCATGAATGATCACCTAGCCAAAGAGTTAGTGCATCTACTGAATGCCTTTGATTTTACTAATGGGATTGATGTTTCCACACACAAAGGTGGCCATACTCTTGACTTAGTGCTCCAGCATGGAATTTGTATCACTCATCTGGAAGTCTGTGAAAACGGGTTTTCTGATCATAAAACTGTCATGTTCACAGTACCAAGCCCTGTAGAGAAACCCACAGCTTTATCGCGTGTCAGCTCATCTCGCTATATTAATCATGCTACAAAATCATCTTTTTTAACCATTTTTCATGAAGTGATGCCTTCCTGTGCTGAATTTGCTTGTGAAACTAGCGCTGAGGAGCTTCTCTCCGGGTTTAACTCCACCTGTTCAGATATTTTTAACTCTGTGGCCCCTTTAAAGGCCAGGCGACCTAAACCTTATTCCGAACCATGGATTGATGATTCCATTCGTTGCCTTAGACGATGTTGCAGAAGAGCGGAACGAAAATGGAAAAAGGACAGGCTTCAGGTTTCCTTTGAGATTTTAAATGATTCTCTTCGCAGATATCAGAAGGAAGTAAAAAAAGCGAAAAATCGACATTTGTCCAATATTATCAATAAGAACTACTCCAGACCCAAGACTCTTTTTAATATAATTAATGCTACCTTAAATCCATCAGCCGGTCTTTCTGGGGTTTCGACCCCTTCATGCGATGAGTTTTTATTATTCTTTGAAAATAAAATAATGAACCTCAGACAAACTATAATGAATACGCCGTGTAAAACTATTATTAATTTTTCTAATAAGTGTTCGAATGTCAATGTGCTTCTTAGTGAGTTTATCACAATTACTGAGTCTGAATTGCTAGAAATAGCAAAGCAGCTCAAGCCCTCTGGCTCCCCACTGGAAATTATTCCTCCGTTTTTATTTAAACAAATCATTACAGACGTGGCTCCATATCTCCTGGTTATAATAAATCGCAGCCTAGAATCCGGCATCATGCCTGACTTTTTGAAGCACGCAGTAGTTCATCCAATGTTAAAAAAACCGACCTTAGACTCAACCGTATTGAGAAACTTTAGGCCTATTTCTAACCTGCCCTTTATCTCAAAATTTTTTGAGAAAATTGTTTTCTCACAGTTACAGCGTTTTTTAGTCGAGAATTCATTGTTGGAAAAATTTCAATCTGGTTTTAGAAAATGTCATTCTACAGAAACTGCACTGATTCGAGTCTATAATGATATTTTAGGTACCTGTGATTCTGGCGATTTTGCAGTCCTTGTGCTTCTTGATTTAACAGCAGCCTTTGACACTATTGATCATACTGTTCTTATTGATCGTCTTGAAAATAGTGTTGGTATAAGAGGTACGGTACTAAAATGGCTAAAATCATTTTTAACGAATAGGAGTTTTTCAGTTAAGATGGGCGACCACTATTCGAGTAAAGCACATTTGTTCTGTGGAGTTCCGCAGGGCTCTATTTTGGCGCCACTATTATTCTCTTTGTATTTGCTTCCTCTTGGGGCCATTTTTACGAAATATGGACTATCCTTTCATTGCTATGCAGATGACACACAGGTTTATTTGCCTGTAAAACGAAACTATGCTGAATTAGAGTCATTTAAAGCATGTTTAGAGGAGATTAAGGCATGGCTTTCTTTTAATTTTCTAATTTTTAATGAAGATAAAACAGAAATTATTGTTTTTAGTCCATCTGAGCGATCAAAATCTATAAATTTGGATTTAGGGGAAATGTCTGTGTACCTAAAACCTTGGGTTAAAAATCTAGGCTTCATCTTTGATAGCGATCTAAAGTTTGACCGCCAAATAAATTCAGTTGTAAAGACTTGTTTTTATCAGCTTCGTCTACTAGCAAAAGTTAAGCCGTTTGTTTCATTCAAAGACCTTGAGAAATTAATTCATGTTTTTATTTCATCAAGGTTAGATTATTGCAACTCATTATATTTAGGAATCAACCAGCATACATTAGCTCGCTTGCAGTATGTACAGAATGCTACGGCACGCTTTTTGTGCGGCATAAAAAAAAGGGAGCACATTACCCCTATTTTACGCTCATTACATTGGCTACCAGTGCGGTTCAGAGTAGAATTTAAAGTACTTCTATTAGTTTATAAATCTTTAAATAGCTTAGCACCAACCTATCTCTCTGAAATGATTACCGAATATAAACCGGAAAGAGCACTCCGATCAAATAATCAGGCTCTGCTATCTACCCCAAAATCGAGGCTCAAGTGTAGGGGAGACCGAGCTTTTTCCGTCGCTGCACCAAGGCTTTGGAATACTTTACCTATTAGTCTAAGACAAGCTCCATCCCTGTTTACTTTTAAATCCAGACTTAAAACTTTTTTATTTTCAAAAGCCTTCGATTAAACTCGTTTCTGTCTGTGATTTGTGATTCTTTGCGCTTTTTAAATATTTATGGTATGATGTTGTATACTTAAGTGAAATTTATGTGTTTCAATGTTGTGACGTTATGTGGTGGATTACATGTGGAAAGCACATTGGTCAACAACTGTTGTTTTTAATCGTGCTATACAAATAAATTGTCATTGTCATTGTCATTGTCATTGTCAGTATCAGATAACAGAGAAATTATGATGCCTGACAAATTGCATTGCACGTCACATGTTGTTCTTGAGCGTGAACTACAATTTGAGGAGGAGTGGTTTAACGGGACAGAAAATGAGAAAATGCGGTTTGATAAATTTTTTTGGAATGAGAATGTGTGTGCGCTCTCAGCTTGCCTGTCAGAAAAACAAATGCAGCTGTATTTGATAGCAGGGGTGTCTGCGCCACACATATCAGTAACCAAGGGCAGAGCGCAGAAATGGGAGGAGTTGGGCCCTTTTGTGAGAAAATGCATGACAGCCAGAGATTGGGCTGAAAGGGGAGACGGGGTGAAACACAGTGAAAGTGCAGGGGCATCTATGCTAAGTTGTGATTTTGAGGTTGATGTACAGAGAACTGTGACTGCTATTGAAAAGAACGTGATGGAGAAACATGATCACGGAGCTATTTCTGCCACAGACATTCATCCTGTTCTGGCAGAAATACCTTCAACGTTGTGGTCAAAGCATAAATATGACGTTGGTTTAATTAAAGGTTGCGAACCAGTGGTAATCACTCCAAAGTCTGATTACAGGCCGTGTCAACAACAATATCCCCTGAAAAAGGAAGCTTTGTTGGGGATCCGGCCAGTTTTTGAATCTCTCCTGAAAGAGAAAGTCATCATCCCGTGTCATGATTCTCCAGTACGAACACCTATTTTCCCAGTAAAAAAGGCAACAGCTAATAAGAATGACACCGTTCAGTGGCGCTTCGTGCAAGATCTGATTTCGGTTAATTCAGCCGTTATTGCGAGAGCTGCGCGCGTACCGAACCCGTACACCATTTTGTCACAAATTCCGAAAGATGCACTGTATTTCACTGTGGTTGATTTGGCCAACGCTTTCTTTAGCGTTCCAGTGGATAAGGATAGTCAGTTCTGGTTTGCGTTTGATTTTGACAACAAAGGGTACACTTTTACTCGTTTGTGTCAGGGGTACTGCGAGTCTCCGACGATTTACAATGAAGCGCTCAGACGGAGTCTCGAACCGTTAATTTTATCGAACGGAACGGCCTTGGTTCAATATGTCGATGACCTGCTTCTCTGTGCGCGAGATAAGGCTACCTGTGTGGCTGACAGTGTGACTCTCCTGAAACATTTGGAAAGGGAGGGGCACAAGGTCAGCCTGACAAAGCTGCAGTTTGTGAAACAGGAAATAACCTTTTTGGGTCACACAATCACACCAAACAGTAAAGCTCTCTCTAAGAAACGAGTTAAAGCAATTGCAGATGTACCAAGACCCATAACAAAGAAACAATTGTTATCATTCTTGGGAATGTGTGCATATTGTCGAACGTTTATTCCAAATTATGCACTGCTTGAAAAGCCCTTGAGAGCCCTCACAGCAGGGAAAGGCTTGAGATCATGTGACAAGATTGATTGGCCCACAGAGGCACAGGAAGCTTTTGAAACCTTGAAACTGCAGCTGACTCAGGCTCCAACGTTGGGCCTTCCAGCAGTTGACAAACCATTCACACAAATGGTAGACGAGAAAAATGGCTTTATGAGTTCAGTGCTCTTGCAAACCCATGGTGACAGACTGAGACCAGTAGCGTACTTTTCAACGAAGCTTGATGCGGTCGCAGCAGGTCTGCCACTCTGCCTGAGGGCTGTGGCGGCTGCTGAGCTGGCTGTGCTGGCTTCGAGGGAATTTGTGGGGTATTCTGATTTGACTTTGATGGTCCCACACGCAGTCTCCATGATTTTGCAGGAACAGAGAACATCACATTTGTCTACGGCCAGATGGCTGAGGTATCACACGATTTTGCTTGACATGCCGAACATAACTGTGAAAAGATGCACAACTTTGAACCCTGCCACACTTCTGCCAACAGAAGATGATGGGGAGGAACATCATTGTTGTCTATCAGCATTGGAACAGGTGTGTACACCACGTCCAGACCTGTTGGACACACCTTTGGAGAATTGTGACAATGTCCTCTTTGTGGATGGATCAGCTTCGAAAGATCCACAAACAGGTTTGAATAAGGTTGGTTTCGCGGTTACTACTGAATTTGACGTGTTGAAATCTGGCAAATTGCCATCAAATTATTCGGCTCAGGCAGCTGAATTGGTTGCTCTGACAGAAGCGTGTAAATTAATGACTGACAAATGTGTGACGATTTACACAGACTCGCGTTACGCATTCGGGATTACGCATGACTTTGGGGCAATTTGGGCACACAGGAATTTTTTGAAATCGGATGGACATCCGATATTGAACGCCCCACTTGTGGCTGAGCTTTTGGATGCCATTCTTTTGCCAGACAAGGTTGCAATCTGTAAATGCGCAGCGCACTCTAACGATAAAAGCTTTATCTCCACAGGAAACGCGAGAGCCGATGCGGCGGCGAAGGCTGCGGCAACGAAGGAGACAAAAGAAACAACTTGTGCTTTGGTATCTGTGACTAACCCTGACATTTCTCTTTGTTTAGAAAGTATGCAGACTTTCTCCACAGGAGCAGAAAAACAGAAATGGAGGTCGTCTGGTTGCGGCCTCCAGGGGGGTGTGTGGATGAGTGATGATGGCATTCCTTGTTTACCCAGGCATTTCTTTCAGCATTACGCTAAGTTGACACATGGGCGTGACCACGTGTCGAAGGGAATGATGGTAATGCAGATGAAAGATTTATGGTTCACTAAGGGGTTTACAGTGGTTGCTGAAAATTTTTGCAAAAGATGGTCATTTGCAACACACACAATGTGGCAAGAGGCATAAAAACACCCTTAGCATCTCAACCAGCGCCAGCAGGTCCGTTTGAATATCTAATGATGGATTTCATCGAGTTAACCCCGTGTTGGGAGACTGAAACACTGCCTGGTGATGGTTGACATGTGGTCGAAATGGGTTGAGGTCTTCCCAACCTCGCAACAAGATTCGGCAGCAGTGGCAAAGGCCCTGTTAACCGAGATTGTTCCGAGATGGGGAATTCCCCGAAAAATCAGCTCTGACAATGGCAGACATTTCGTAAATGCCGCAATAAAGCAGGTAGGAGAGTTCTTGGGCATTGATATGAGAACGCACTGCAGCTACGCGCCCTCATCAGGAGGAGCAGTAGAGAGATCGAACCAAACAATCAAGAACAAATTGGCAAAATGTTGCGAAGAGACAGGTCTGTCTTGGGTTAAGGCCCTACCAATTGTACTGATGTACATGAGAATGAGGAAAAGAGTGAAAACAAACTTGAGCCCATTTGAAATTTTGTTTGGCAGACCACCATTCATGGGCATAGGAGGGGGTAAGCAACGACTGCCATCAACGGATGTGTGTGAGAGTGACATGTTGAATTACTGCAAAGGAATGTCGTGTCTGTTATCAAACATTTCTGTGCAGGTGAAAGCTACCCAGGGGAGAGTTGCTGAGACGTTTTTACACGACGTCAGGCCTGGCGATTTCGTGGTGATTCGTGATCACAGGAGAAAGAGCTGGAAGGCGAAAAGGTGGCTTGGACCTTTCCAGGTGCTTCTGGTGACGCACACGGCGGTGAAGGTCGCGGAGAGGGCCACGTGGGTCCACGCAAACCATTGCAGGAAGGTGCCGCCCATTGCGGAGGCGGAGCAGTCGCAGGGGGAGGGTCAACCAGACCATTGCAGGAAGGTGCCGCCCATTGCGGAGGCGGAGCAGTCGCAGGGGGAGGGTCAACCAGACCATTGCAGGAAGGTGCCGCCCATTGCGGAGGCGGAGCAATCGCAGGAGGAGGGTCAACGCCAATGACCGTCAAGATCCAGCTTTGAACAGCAAGTACCATTATCTGCACAAGAGCGAGGCCATGCAAAAGACACAACAAGGCCTGAAGACAGAGAAAAACAATTGTGTGGCGTGAAAAGGTACAGACTGAAAAACAAACAAGATTAAAATTCTTAGCGCCAGACTGCAAACGAAATCCGGTTGAAAACCGGTGACAACAGAACAGATAAGACTTTTGGTGCTTTAAAGACTGTATTTCTCTAACACTTTCTGGTCATACAGCTGAACTTTTGATCAGAGTGACTGAGAACATGGAGCGTACGAGACCGTGGCATCCATTCAGAGTGCCAGGAATGTGTGGCCTGGTTAAGACCACATGCATAATGACTGTGTTGTCAGTGACAATTTGCTTGCTAATACTGCACTTCACAGCAGGGTTGAAAGTGTTACCAACAGGAGATCAAACCAACAGGACTGCAACAACAGAGAGGAACAACGCAACTCGACAACGTGCTAGGAGAGACGCCTTCGAAGCGGTGGAACCAGCGAGGGGTCTCGAGAGGAGCACGGTGACAGTTCATGAAGGATCAAATGTGAGTTTCAGTTGCAACCCCTATCAAAAGAACTGTCCAGGCTGTGAGGGACGCAGCGAGGAGTACGCAGGCTTCTACTTCTGCGAACACCCATGTAAGTGAGGCGACGTGAAAGCGTACGCAGCCAACTTCAAGTGGGGCAAAGACAAAAGATTCAAGGTATTTGCAAAACACAGACTAAGCAATAACAGGTACGGGATGACGGTCGAGCTAACACAAGTAAGACTGTCAGACCAAGGCAAGTACTATTGTGGACTAGATTTAGAGGGAACGGACTGGTATGAAGAAATTGACATTATTGTAAATGAGGCAGTCCCAACTTTAAAACCTTTTGTTACACCTGAGATCGAACGAGAAGCAAGGGACGAGCTAGCATGGATGGAGAACGGAGACATGGGAAAAGGTCAGGGAAATCCGGAAGTGCAGAAAGCCATGGTGAAATGTCAAGGTAACAAGGCCTGTGCTCTGGCTATGCTGCAGAAAGAGGAATTAGAGATAACGACGAGCTGCTGGCTTTGTTTGCAAATGTCACACGCATGGAAGGCTGTCCCACTGACTGTAGCAACAGCTAATGTAACAAAGTGTCTGATTCCACAGCAAATGACTGATGTGCTTTTAGCAGCAGCTGAGCTGGAGAAAGGAGAGACACCAACGAAACAACCTGAGGACAGCTGTGATAACATTCGACGGTATAACAACACTGATATAGCAATTCCACCACTTAGAGTAACACATGAGAAAGGTGATGTGTGCGTTTGTTCAGATGCACAGAGACTTTTCACAACAGGATGGTCTGACTGCAGGGTCAGAATCAACATGAAAGGCGGGACAGTGAACAATTGCACAGCGACACTCAACGGCAAAGAAATTAGTTTCACATGTCCATTTGGTAAACTGTATGAGACTTCACCAGCAGCAGTGTGGGTTTGTGGGAACAGAGCATTTCACAGGATGCCTAAACACGGGTGGTCAGGGTGCTGTTATCCAGCTTTGATAAATGTGGGGACATCTGTGTATTTGCCAAACAAAACGCCGAGGGCCAGAGAGAAAAGAAGTGTTAAGATTTTGCCTGGGGTTTTGCCAAGCCATTATTCGGGGTACACATTATCTGATCCATGGACGACACCTGGGGCAAATGTTGGGTGGTCTATTTTCCTAGGGGTGGGAACGACAGTAACGATAAACAAGGTAAATGGGTTAGCGTGGTCTGTACTAGCAATAGCAAATGCTACTGAAAATGCTATAAACATGATAAATGATGAGATGAGACATTTAAGAGAGGCAGTGATCCAGAATCGTTTAGCCTTAGATTTGATTACAGCAGAACGAGGAGGAGTTTGTAAAATGCTAGGTGTGTCTTGTTGTTTCAATATCCCAGATTACAGTGACAACATAACAGATGTAATTGAGCACATGAGAAGGGCAGTGCAGGAGCCTGAGCCAGGGAATGAAAACTGGCTGACCTGGATTATGCATCTGGGGGATGGATGGGGATTTTGGTTGATTCAAACTGTGTTGCCAATTTTAGTTATAATATTACTGATTTTGTTATGCATACCATGTTTTATACAAGGGGTGACTATGTTAGTGAGAAAACTGGTTAAAGTGGGAATGTCTGTTCAATTGGTGAAAATGACAGTCTATCCAAACGATGATGATATTGATGAACACCAGTATGATGACACCAGTAGCGGAAGTTACAGTGAAACGTGTTAATTGAGTTAAAATGTTTTTTTTTCCCTTGTCTGAGAACGGGTGATATGCCATGAGAGGGCGGAAAAGGACAGGGTTTGAAACTGAGGTTTTATTACAATTTTATGATTTGAATTTGAATGTTTGTTTTTCCTACTGTGCTATAATCTTTTTCCTTACTAGTGTGACTGCGGTAGTGAGCCCGGCATTAGTAAACCTATTTAAATGCTTGCTAAAATATTATGGGGACTTTCCCCCACAAAAACAGCCTTATGCTCTTTCATTCTAGACTTTTTCACCACAGGTTCAAGGAGGGGGGATTTTTATGATGTAATGACTTGAACTTGCATTTATTATTTACCATTATTATTTTACTACTATTATTACAGCGTTTGATTAATCAAGTTATCAGTGTATGATAAACAGAGAGGAGATGTAGTGGAATTTTCCTGATTACTCTGTATTTCAGTGATTTTTAATGAAGGCCCATCTGTTTTTCTCACTTGCAGTGAGAGGGGGCTTTGTGTGATAATTTACTGTGTTGGGGAGTCAGTGAGGATAAGGAGAAGCACATGGTCAAAGGGTCATCTTGAGTGCATTTGTACTTTATAGCCTAAAGGTTAAGAGGGCATTTACCCCTCGTGAGCCAGTTAAAGAATAAGGAAGACAGACTGGTATCTGTCTCTCTCGGAGGGGAGGGAAATTAGTGAAGGCCATGGGGGGAATAAGATATAAAACAGACAGAGACTGCTTTTCCCTTATCTCTCCTCACTGACTTGCTCATGTGTGTTGGTGACGAGGATCGCTCTTGCAAGAGGAATAAATACTTTATAACTTTTTATGAAGTTTCTAAGTGTCCCTTATTCAGTGATGATGTTTGTTTGAATATTTGCCACAACATTCTGTCAACGCTTCTTCAGCTTTTTCAGTCCATTTCAACCGTCCACCTTTTATAGTCGCATATATAGGTTTAGACATCTGGCTAAAACGAGGGATTAAGTCTCTAACATAACCCAATAGCCCCATTGTTTGCTGGACCTGTCGAACTGTTTTGGGGGTTTCAATCAGGTTTACTCGGTCTTTCATGGACTGAGTAACTCCTCTATTTCCTGCGGAAATCCAAAATCCTAAGAATTCGACCATGTCAGTCATTAATTGCGTCTTTTTTATATTTATTTTTAAACCTGCCTCCGCAAGTCGTTTTAACACGTTTGTTACCAATTGTACGTGTTCTCGTTCTTCATTAGAAACGATTAAAATATCATCAATATAAAATTCAACGTCTAAGCCTGACAAAATTTCGGCTATCGTGCTCTGGAATATAACAGGGCTGTTGCAATACCCCATCGGTAAACGTCTGTAAACATAGTGGTTTTGGTTTGCGGTAAACGCGGTTTTTTCCTGGCTTTCTTCAGCCAGTGGAATCGCATAGAATCCGTTGGCTAAATCAATTTTCGTATAAAATCGTCCGTCACGTATTTTCTCCACTGTATCTCGCGCGTTAATCAAATAACGTTTATCCGGTCGTGTTAACCGATTCAATGCCCGGAAATTGGTAAGAAATCTAAACGTTCCGTCTGGCTTAGCAGTTAACTGAATCGGAGAGTTAGTTATAGCACCTTTAACTCGCTTTATGACTCCCTGCTCTTCCAGCTCTTGTAAAGTTATGTTTAATTCTGCCAGTCCTTTTTTATTAATTGGGTATTGCCGTTGAGGTTTATGAATTCCACCCTCAATAACATGTGCATATTTATCACTTACTTTGCCACAGTCATTTTTGCTCCGTCCATACGGAGTTTTACGCAGTTCTGTCATTAGCTGTTCTATAGCCCATTGTGAGCCTTTTATGTCATTCTCAATTCTTTGTAATTCCTGCTCATAATTAACTGGCTTTAATCTGAAGATCTTTTTCAAGTCTTTTGCTGCCAATAAATTTTCAGACCCTTCAATCATAGTAATTCCATATAGTTCACCTGTTTTTTCTGTTTTAATTTGTCCATCATACGTCTGTACATTTATCGTACCATTTGTATGTAAAGGCTCAGTTGAAACTGAAATGTCAGCCCCTGTGTCCACCACATACGTTGTACCCTTAATGTCAACATATAGGTTTTCATTTTCTTCTTTAACCCTGGGGTCACAGAGTCTGTGTTTCAACTGGCCAATTAACCTTCATTCTATATCGGAGTTGACTCGCTCCTTGGCTTTGCATGTGTCCTGTTTGTTTTTCTGATTTTGGTTTTCTGCCTTATTAATTACCTTAGTCCTTCCAAGCTTTTTTATGTTTGGATTTCTGGTTTTACGGTCTTCAATTATTTTAGTTCGTTCAGCAGGAGTCATATCTTCCCATTTTGCTGCTGGAATGAAGCCTGACTTCTGTGGGAGTTTCTTTCCTCCCTGTGCATACTTCATGCCTGATTTCACCGTTGTCTGTCTGTTTCCAGCAAACTTGTTAGGTTTTCTATTTTCGCTCTGATGACTTGCTCCATATGTTTTAAATCCTCCTGGCTTCTGGAATTTATTCTTATTAAATCTTTCTTTAAACTGTGGTCCGTGATGTTGTTTATTTTGCGGTGTAATGTTACTTTTCGTTTTTATATGTCTTGTAGCAAGATCATATTCAGCTAATTTTTCTTCAATTTTTTGTCTGGTCGCATTATTAAGTAATGTAATTAAATTACGACCACCGGGGATTCTCCTACCCACTTGCCTCAGCAACGGGACTTTATCGGCCTCAGGGATATCCCGTTCAATAGATAGCCACATTCCTAATAAGGGAATCTGCTCTTTTTGGGCATTAACGAGTGTTTTGGTCCAGTCTTTAATTTTATCTTCTATGCCTGTCAAATTTCTCATTTTTCCCAATGCCTCAGATGAGATTGGGTGGCCCGTACAGGTTTGAACTAGCCTTGTAGCAGCAACACAACCCAGCTGTGCATGTTCAGCAGCTTTCATTATCCGCTCTGCATACGCACTCTGGTCTTCATGCTGTTTTTTATTTCCTACCTGCTTCCTAACTGCTTCTGTTAATTGTAATTCCAGCAGTTTTGCATGTACGCTATCTAGGTTTTCTTCAGTTTCTTGTGGAGTCGCAACCTCTAATTGTCTATAAGAAGTTGGAATTCCAGGAGTCGCAGGTCTAATCCTGACTGTTTTTCTTAGACTTTTAGCCTGACTATCCCGGTCATTCTTAATTCTGTCCTTTAGTCCTATTGTGTCCGTACATTTTAATGTTTCTATTTCTGTTTTCAGACTTTTAATTTCAGCTTTTAATGAACAAACTACTTTTTCCAGCTCTTTAACTATTTGTCTATTATACTCGTATCCTTCTTGATACAACGCAGTTTTTCCTGTTTTTGACCATCCCTCAGTCCGAGCGACTCTCTGAGCAGAGGGTGATCGACTTGCCGATCTCATTTGGCCGTACGTCAAATTTCTATCATTAACAATTCTCTTATCCCAATGTCTTTTTAATGTTCTACCTCGTTCATCACTGGTAGGATTTTTGAATGAAATTCCGTTTACCCGAACTTCCGGCCAATCATTTTCTATTTGATCCGTCACTCGTTTTAATTCCATCTGACCTCCTCTTTTATTCCGCAGTCTAGAGTCTTTGTAAATATACTGTTTTTCACTGCTATCACTGTTCACAGAAAATATTGAAGAATCTGAACTGTCCGCGTCATACCCAAACTCTGACAGCTCAGATTCGTTCTCAAACTCTGTCTCACTCTGTTTCCTTTCTCTGTCTCCTGCAGGAACATTCCACAGAGGAGCAGACGGCTGAGAGGATCCCGGCTGGACCCTTTCCTCCCTTCTGTCAAGAATTTTTTCAAATTCCTCGCAGTTTATGTTAGACATTAATAGATTTATGGTCAAATGACCTTCCTGGGACATATCTGTAATTCCCGATAATATGCCTTCTATTATCGAATTTACTGGGTGTTTGTATTGCCCTGTTCCCATTAAAGTCATGTGTATTTGATTTTCCTGTCTACTTAGTGTTTCTTTTATTACTGTCGTAGTTAAAGTCCTGGCTTCAACACTTGATCGATCTGCATCGCAAAATTCTTCTCTGCAATCAGTCATTACTGTATGCGCCACATAATTCCACTGTGGAAGGCCAGAGGTTATTCTTACTGTCGCTGCGTGCTGAGGTCCAAGCTGGGCTCTCATTTTCTCTATCTCCTGCAACGCCTGCTTACCTAATTTATGGAAAATGGCCCCAGCTGTTCCTGAGCCAGTTATCATTTGTCTGTTTCCATTCAGTATTACGACGCCACCTTCTGTATTTTCGATTAAACTGTCTCTAACAAGCAGTCTTATTCCACCTATTTGCAGCTCATATGCTTCTGGTGTAGGTGTGTGTTGATGGGCCATCGTAATCACACTAGCCCGATCCTCGTCTTCAATTACTGGTATTGTCAAGCGGATTTCTTCCGCTTGCTCAAAGTCGTTGATACCCATCTGGTATCTTTTAACTCTTTCCATGTCTGGTACGTGTCCTTTTTCTCTTTTTAACGCTTTACCACACATGTCATAAATCTCTATTTTACCTTCATCTTTTTTGCTAATAGTTTTGATTATATTTTCTGCCTCTGGAGTTTTGCACTGTAACTGTATTATACAGTGTTGATTTTTCGCTATTTCTTGCATCCATTGCAATATTGCTTGACCAACTTCACTTTCTGTGAAGTTTCCTGACTGCAATCCCTCTTTTGAGGGAAGCCAAAGGAGTATTTCTCCTGGTTCCGTCTCCTGGATTGATGTCTCTGCCTGTAAAGCGATTTTTTGCCATCCTAATACACGATAATCTCCCCATGTATATGCCTGAATAAATATATTGCTGGATTTTACTTTAGCTTTAGTTGCCATAGCTTAGCCTCTATTATCTTAGAGCTATTTTAGTGATTTCTTCACTTTTTATATACGCCTGTTAGTTGTCCTCACTCTTTAAGTTAGTTTTTCTTATGTGCACATTCAACCCTCTCTGGGTTTTAATGTTATACATTTTTCCACTCTCTCGGAATATTTATTTATATATAATGTTACCCTCTCTGGGTATGCATATAGCAATTATTTTATTTATTTTTCCACTCTCTCGGAATTGTTTCTCTCTCACTAGAGTGTATTTGCAAATACTTTTCCTCGCAAAATATAGTATTTTGACCCGTTCAGGGATTTTCTTTAAATACTTTTTCCGCCCTTTCAGGGCTTTAGTTTTGCGTAATCAACTTATATGTAATAATTTCTATATTACATCAACTATTTAACCTTAAGCATTCACGCTTACTCTATTTGTCAAGCGCTCAATTGTCTAATTCTGGCCAGTAATTAGACAATTAAAGCACGTTGGGCGCCATGTTTTATGGTGTCTCAAATATCCTTTACACCTTTTACCTATTTATCCTTTATTCTCAGGTAGGTAAGGAAAGTCGAGTCTGGACAATAATATAAGCATTCAAAATACTTACAATTAGTTCAGCAGACTTCCCTGTGGTCAGTTCTCGCTTAAGGTCCTTTAATAATTATTCAGACAATAACTTGCCAATAATATAATATAATTTTTATTAAAGTTAACAAGCGTTATATCAAAGTTAAAGTTAGGTTACAATAATAATAAGTTTCAACAATCAGCTGGTTATTCAGTCGTCGAGGGAAACTGCGCTATTCAGAATCCGAAGTCTTCAGTCTCTCTCTCAGTCTTTTATATGCAAGCGGCGGAATGCAGGTTCCAGGACCTCTCCTGACGTCATCAATTGGAGTTCTGCCAACTTCCTAGACATAGCTCTTAGCTGCTTACGTCGTAATCTCTCACGTCGCCTCCGCTTTCTCTTCCTCTGCTTTCTTCTCTTAATCGTCTGCAAAATATACTTTATCTAGTACATCATAAAACTATTTCTAATACATAAGTACTTTCTACTCTAAATCAGTTAACACATACATTTCATGCAAGTAAGTAATTTTCTTAATAATATTAAAATCACACAGTACATATCTTGTTCACCATAACTAACAGGGTTACATACATCTATCTTAGCAACAGCATTATTACTATTTAGGTTACATCACTACAAAGCAAATCAAGCATTAATCAAGGCAGTTTTAATTGCAAAATCATCCTCTATAACAACAGTAAGTTCATCAAAATTAAACAACTGCCCTACACAGCAGGAATTCAAGGAGAATTACACTGTTGTGGATAACACCTTCAATTCCAGAATACTCCTCAAAAAGTTCAAACATATTTTCTGCATATGTCTCAAACGATTCTTCAGTACTCTGTTTCCGATTGAAAATCAATTCCCATCCAACAGGACTACAACCCTGCAGATCACGAAGGCATTGTTTTAGTCTATTAAAGATTTCACTCTCATGGTGCGTTCACACCGGACGCATATAGCGCGTCAGGCGCGAGTGAAGTCAATGCAAAGACGCGTTGCGCGTGTAAAAATTCAAGTTCGCGTCAAGTTTGTGCGAATTGAGCGTCTGGCGCGTTAAGCGCGAATGATTTTATGTAGTGCTTTCTGAGCATTCACGCGTTTGACGCAAATTCGCGTCTGCCGCCTGAGTTGAAAAATCTGAACTTCTGCGTCAATTCGCGCCACGTTAACCAACATGAGCGCCACCTACTGTCAGAGCAAATGTGTTTTTTTGCATTGATCTGAACTGACAAATTAGACATTCCTGTAGCCGCACATCACGATGCAGTAGAGGGTAAGTCTTTGGGGAAGCACGACCTGATCATCAGATTCCTTAAGGGTGCAAGGTGGTTAAATCCACCTTAGTGTTTTGCACTCTGTACCCTCCTGGGACCTAGCTCTGGTACTTAGAGCTCATCAAAGTCCTCCCTTTGGGCCTTTGTCGACAGTAGAGCTTAATATCCTGTCCATTAAGACAGCGCTCCTGTTAGCATTGGCCTCTTTCAAGAGAGTCGGAGATTTGCAAGCTTTTTCGGTCGACGAATCATGCCTAGAGTTCGGGCCGGGCCTCCGAGTGCGTCCGAGAGTGCACGATAGTGTGTTTGCGCGCGAGCGCCAGTGCGCGCAGAGAGACCGAGTCTCATTCGTGATTTCATTTGTGTTTCATTCTGAAGGATAACAAATTTTAAGAATCTATTTTGTTTTAGGTATAAATGATGATTGAGTTTCCAGCAGTAGATTCCGGCAAAACTTGTAAATGAGTCAAATCATTGAGATCTCTCACCTTTTGTTCTGTAAATTACTTTCAGAGCCCGTTTGCCCAAGCCCATCAGGGACCAAGCCCATTTGCCTTTTGTTCTGCAAATGGCGTTCGAAGTCCTAAGCTCAGACGTTGCTGATTAGATTAGCAATACAATAGAGTGAATATGCTGATTGGTTCTGTTTCTGGAGCAATCTAGATAACCTGCAATACAGGTTTTTCTGGATAGAATCAACTCCCCTGCTTTCGTATGATTTGTTTGAATTTGTCTCCACCCCCAGAAGTCCCTCCCCCTTAGAAGGTATATCAATTTCAATGTAATCTGCTTTAGATTTAGACTGATTTTGGACGAACTTGCAGCCGCGCTCAACTTCTGAACGCGATCCCAACTGTCTCACTGGTCTCTGCTTCGATCAAAGAAAACTTTACAACAATTCTTTACTCTAAATGACTCAGAGAAACTTCACTATATGCTCGCAAAGGATGAGCTGCAAAATACACACCATACGAGGTGGTCAATCCATTGTATTTTTCTGTGAGTGTGAGAGTTTGTGCGTCTGTGAGTGTAGTGTAGAGAACAAGTTCTGACGTTTAAACAAATCCTGTTAAGTTTTCTGCTTTGTATTTTTCTTTATTTTTTTATTATTATTTATTGTTCTGACAGCACAGGTCCCTTAAACAAAAATATACATCTTTTTGTGCAATTAAAAAAAAAATCGTATATATTTGGCAGATGTAGCATACATGTGTATGTTTTCTGTGTTAGTCAATTAATCAATTATTTTTTATTACTTTAACAGCTCAGGGATGTTCAAGGAGCAACTGGTTTGTGCACTTTCTGAAGATTTTTTTGCAATGTGAATTTGCACTGTCAGTTCTGTTTTTGAATAAAGGGTTGGAAATTAATGTTTTTTTCTATTTAGTTTTTTTATCCGATTAATCGAAAAAATTATCGACAGATTAATCGATTATTAAAATAATCGTTAGTTGCAGCCCTACTATCACCCGAGCGTATGAGTCTCTGGGTGAGCCTTGTCCTCCCAGGTTGCGTGCTCACTCCACTAGAGGGGTTGCCGCTTCCTGGGCTTTGGCTCAGGGCACCTCGCTGACAGACATCTGTAGAGCTGCGGGCTGGGCGACACCGAACATGTTCGCTAGGTTTTATAGCCTGCGTGTGGAACCCGTTTCCTCCCGAGTGCTCGCTACGGCCAGTGGTGCGAGGGAATAGGTTGTGTCGGCTTGCTACGCCACCCTGCGCTTCGGCTAGGTATGTGCGTTTTTTGCTCCGTTGGCACCCAACGTCGGTGAGCCTCGTGAGTTCCTCCATCACCCCTCCGGTGCCTGGCGTAGCGGACCGCCAGCACCAGGTCTACCTCCAGTAGGAGTTGCTAGTAGACTGGGTGTTCTCTAGTGGTCTCTGTCTTCTGTGACCCATGATGCCACATGCAGTTCAGCCGTGTTTTCCCCTTGACAGACTAATTCTGTCGTCCCTGTTGAGTTCGCTCCCACTTCCTCGGATGGGACCTCCTCAGGGACTGCCATATGTTTCACTATCCCACTGGGCTAGTACATATGTGTATCCAGACCTTCCTCAGGCAGGCTAGGGCTTCCGCAGTGTTCCCTTCCCTCTTTTACGGGTTAGGGCACGCTTTCCCAGTGTTATCCAATATCCACTGAGCGGGTCTTGCGGAACAGCAGTGTGATTCCCTAGCTAGCTCCCGCAACTTATTCAAGAAACTGCTGCAGGGTAGCTTAGCTGGGCGCTGGAAGGGGCCAGCACCATGGCGTTTTATTAGGGATCCCAATTTGTCAGGGAACTCCCCCGACGACACGTCAGAGTTCCCAGGACGAAAGGGAACGTCTCGGTTACGTACGTAACCCTCGTTCCCTGAGTACAGGGAACGGAGACGTGTCGCCCCTTCGCCATGTTTTAGATGCATTTGCGCTTTAGTTACTTGCAGAGTGCTGGCTTGTGTCATTAGAGTGTGATTGTCTGCGTTTTATGAAATAGGGTGGAGGTCTGCCGAGTTAATAGTCATCAAAACCGGTGGTATCTTTAGATCAGAACATCTGGAATTGAGCTGATAACAATTTGCCAAATATCTTTTGGTTCGATGCATGTTTTAGGAAATGCATAGCACAGTCTAGAGGAAAAGGTTGGAAAAGGTTGTTGCCACTCAATTGCAGTCATTTCTGTCTCTCAATGATAGTTTGGATTTATTTCAGTCTGGTTTCCGCCAAAATCACAGTACTGAAACTGCATTAGTAAGGGTTATCAATGACCTCTTACTCTCTGGTGACTCGGGTAACCCCTCCATACTTTTACTACTCGACCTCAGCTCAGCTTTTGATACTGTCTGTCATAAACTCTTACTGAAGCGCCTCTCAGAGATTGGTATCTCAGGAGCCGCGCTATCCTGGTTTTCCTCCTATCTGACAGAAAATACTACATCACTATGCACAACTATAAATCTCCCACTGTCATTTTAAATCAGGGTGTTCCACAGGGATCAGTTCTCAGCCCACTACTGTTTATTATTTACATTTTGCCTCTCGGACAAATTATTCGCCGCCATGGTTTTCAATACCACTGTCCTGCCGACGATATTCAGATCTATACCGCTTGCCGTCCAGACTCTATTCACCAGACTACATCACTATCCTCATGTATTGATGAACTAAAGACCTGGCTGAACTGCAACTTTCTCAGTTTGAATCTGACTAAAACAAAAATCTTAATTACTGGTCCACCATCTCTAACAAAACTATTATTCCCACACTTGACCTTGAAGCTACATCCATTATTCCATCTGCCACTGTCAAAAACTTGGGTATCACTATGGACCCTTCACTGACTTTCGACGCCTATATTAGTCAACTCTGTAAAGCTGCATTTTTTCAACTCCGCCGCATTGCCAAACTCCGTCCCTATGTCACCCCAAAAAACGCTGAATCGCTGGTACATGCGTTTATCACATCTCGCCTCGACTACTGTAATGTTCTTTTTTCCGGACTACCAGCACACTCTATCTCACGTTTGCAATATATTCAAAACTCTGCCGCAAGACTGCTAACTTCCACTAAACGATCCGCTCATATCACTCCAATTCTGTTCGACCTACACTGGCTACCCGTGTCTTCTCGTATTACTTACAAAATTCTTCTGCTTACCTTTAAGTCACTCAATGGTCTTGCTCCTTCATATCTCTCTGATTTACTTTCTCCTTATATTCCCCCTCGACCTCTCCGATCTTCTGGCTGTGAACTCCTCTGTGAGCCGAGATTTCGCCTTTCATCCATGGGTGGCAGGTCTTTCTCAGTTATAGCCCCTAAGCTATGGAACTCTCTTCCACTGGCTCTTAGGACAACAACAACACTGCATGAATTTAAGTCTAGACTCAAAACCCATCTGTTTAAAAAATATTATCCGTCATGACATGTTTTCTTGACATGTTTTTCTTAACCAGTTTCCTTACGCACCATTAGTCTGTTGCACCAGACCTTTGCTTCAGCTGGCGATCTTCCATGCTCTCTGTAAATAGTCTCTGTAAATTGTTTGTTCTTTACTGTCATTGTGATGATTAATGTTGTTTTTATTTCTTTTTTTTTACTATTGTTTCTGTTTACTACACTTGCACTGCGAAACGCAACTGCGATCGCTTGGACTGGGCAAATGTCTACTGTCCACTCATGTTTGAAATTATTGTTTGTTCTCTACTGTTATTGTGAAGCGTCCTTGAGCTTGGGAAAGGCGCTATATAAATTAAACATATTATTATTATTATTATTAGAGCCCTGTATAGTGCTGTATTTCTGCTTTTACATGAGCGCCACCTACTGTCAGAGAGAGAATTTGTGTTTTTTTGCATTGATCTTAACTGATAAATTACACATTCCTGTTGGTTGAACACGACCAATATCAATCAATCAACAAAGTGTCCTGTGCTCACCACACACCGGCTATAGGTGGAGGGGAGAGATTTGGCTATAGGGTGATGTGTGGCTAACTTACACAGAAGAGACTTTGTTGCTCAGCACATGAAAATAAACTACTTACCGTGATCTTAGACTGTGTTTAAGTGGTTTCTTCACTGTATGGATCCTCATGTGTCGCTTCAAGTTACTTTTAAAAGAGAAACTCATCCCACACTGATCACACGTGTGCGGCTTCTCTCTGCTGTGGATCCTCTCATGTCTTTTCAGAGATGCTGACTGACTGAATCTCTTGTCACAGTGTGAACACTTGTAAGGTTTTTCTCCAGTGTGGATCATCTCATGTCTTTTCAGAGATGCTGACTGACTGAATCTCTTGTCACAGTGTGAACACTTGTAAGGTTTTTCTCCAGTGTGAATTCTCTGGTGCTGTTTTAAATTGTCCGCTGTAGTAAAAGTCTTCTCACACTCAAAGCACATGTACTCTCTCACACCAGTGTGAGTTTTCTCATGTGTATGTAAATATGGCAGCAGTGAAAAACTCTTTCCACACTGATCACATGAGAACGGCTTCTCTCCGGAGTGGATCTTCATGTGAACATCAAGTGATGATGAGTGACTGAATCTCTTCCCGCACTGATCACACGTGTGCGGCTTCTCTCCAGTGTGGATCCTCTCATGTGATCTCAGATTTGCTGACCGACTGAATCTCTTGTCACAGTGTGAACACTTGTAAGGTTTTTCTCCAGTGTGAATTCTCTGGTGCTGTTTTAAATCGTTCGCTGTAGTAAAAGTCTTCTCACACTCAAAGCACATGTACTCTCTTACACCCGTATGCAATTTCTGATGTGTGAGTAAATATTTCCGCAGTGAAAAACTCTTACCACACACAGAACATGAATGTGGCTTCTCCTTTGTATGAACTGTCAGGTGTGTCTTCAGCTCTGATGACCTAAGAAATGTTTTGCTGCATTGATCACATGAGAACGGCTTCTCTCCGGTGTGGATCCTCATGTGAATCTCAAGACTTTGTTTGGTTGTGAAACTGTTTCCACATTGATCACATGAGAACGGCTTCTCTCCGGTGTGGATCATCATGTGAACATTAAGGTGTGAAGATCGACTGAAACTTTTCCCACACTGATCACATGTGAACAGCTTCTCTCCGGTGTGGATCATCATGTGACGAGCAAGACTTTGTTTGGTTGTGAAACTGTTTCCACACTGAGTGCAGGTGAAAGATTTCTTGGCTCTTCTTTTCTTTAAAAATGTCTGTTTAGTCTTTGAGCGACTCAAGGGTTTTCCTCCAGGTTGGACATGATGTTCCTCCTCCACTTCACTCAGATCTTCACTCTCCTCCTCCACTTCTCTCAGTTCTTCACTCTCCTCCTTCACTTCTCTCAGTTCTTCACTCTCCTCCTTCACTTCTCTCAGTTCTTCACTCTCCTCTTTCACTTCTCTCAGTTCTTCACTCTCCTCCTCCACTTCTCTCAGTTCTTCACTCTCCTCCTTCACTTCACTCAGTTCTTCACTCTCCTCCTTCACTTCTCTCAGTTCTTCACTCTCCTCCTTCACTTCTCTCAGTTCTTCACTCTCCTCCTTCACTTCTCTCAGTTCTTCACTCTCCTCCTTCACTTCTCTCAGTTCTTCACTCTCCTCCTTCACTTCTCTCAGTTCTTCACTCTCCTCCTTCACTTCTCTCAGTTCTTCACTCTCCTCCTTCACTTCTCTCAGTTCTTCACTCTCCTCTTTCACTTCTCTCAGTTCTTCACTCTCCTCCTTCACTTCACTCAGTTCTTCACTCTCCTCCTTCACTTCTCTCAGTTCTTCACTCTCCTCCTTCACTTCACTCAGTTCTTCACTCTCCTCCTTCACTTCTCTCAGTTCTTCACTCTCCTCCTCCGCTATTCTCAGTTCTTCACTCTCCTCCTTCACTTCTCTCAGTTCTTCACTCTCCTCCTCCGCTATTCTCAGTTCTTCACTCTCCTCCTTCACTTCTCTCAGTTCTTCACTCTCCTCCTCCACTTCTCTCAGTTCTTCACTCTCCTCCTCCACTTCTCTCAGTTCTTCACTCTCCTCCTCCACTTCTCTCAGTTCTTCACTCTCCTCCTCCACTTCTCTCAGTTCTTCACTCTCCTCCTTCGCTTCTCTCAGTTCTTCACTCTCCTCCTCCACTTCCATCGGGTCTGACATGAAAGAAAAACTAGAACATTTAATTTTCAGTACATCAAAATAATTCAAAGAGAAATATAAAGTGAAAGGACATGAAAGTGAGCCCTGATGTAATGGCAGAAAGTAGACAACTGCTATAAAATATTATGATAATTTCATGGCTTTTTATAAATTGATTACCGGACTATAAGT
The DNA here is from genome assembly GCF_949152265.1 of Phoxinus phoxinus. Taxonomy (NCBI): domain Eukaryota; kingdom Metazoa; phylum Chordata; class Actinopteri; order Cypriniformes; family Leuciscidae; genus Phoxinus; species Phoxinus phoxinus. The sequence goes on from NC_136876.1 coordinate 2,256,841, forward strand.
CGCTCTGTAGTATAAGTCGCATGTTGGACAGACATTTTAATTGCATTTTGTGTCTGTTAATAGGCACTAGGGCTGTCACTTTTGTGAAAAAATCCTTTTCGATTTTCGAGACATAAGTGTTCATTGAATCAATTGTAAAATCGATTTTCCATGTCTAAAGACGTTTCCATTTTCAACGCCAAATATAGGCAAATCCACGGACAACTTAACGGCATTAGGACGAACGTAAAGAGGGCGCTTGAGACGCACAATATTTCTGATGATTTATTGGCATGAAATTTCATGTACAATTACAAACAGGAGTGTAACATTCTCGAAAAGCAGAGTGGACTGCCATAACATCAATGAAAAACATTCCTGCAGGCTTTAGCATGGCTGTTTTCACGATTAGAAATGTCAAACAAATTTCACCTACGTAGCCTGTAGCCCGAGTCTGTACGCTATCTGTAGCCTATGCTTGAAATTTTCTAAATACTGGCGACACCTTATGCAGAAGTAGGCTATAATTTGCTGTTATGTGTGTTTATCAGAACCTGCAGTTGCTGTGTGATGCGCGTTCGCTGCGGGCGTATCGTGACGAGCTGGACGCGCTCTGAGAGAAAGCGCCTTTCAGACAGGGCACGGCATTCGCGGCGCTATGAGACCCATTCATTTCAATGGCTTGCGAGACATTCTGTTTTGTGAAAGCAGCTCTTTTGTTTTTACCTCCACAGGGTTCCTACAGGTTTCTTCAAGTTAAATTCAAGTCTTTTTAAGACCTTTTTAAGACCATTTATATAAAAAATTAATACCCATTTCACGTCCCTACCAGCAAAGAAAAACAAAATCCTTGAACTTGTGTTCATTTATTTTTCAAATGTGGAATGGGTAAAAGATGAGAAGCCAAACAGGTGTGAAAAATAAAAACATTTCAGTAGGCCACAAGAAAGTTTGCCGAACAATGTTAAGTTGTTTTTTAACATTAGCTAGCTACTTATTCCATGCTGGGATTGTTGTCACGGTACCAACATTTCAGTATTCGGTACCAATACCTGTGAAAATCCACGATTCTCGGTACCAAAGCTTAATTTAGATTAAATTTGCATAGCCTATATTAGAGTGTATATCCATTTGTTAGATAACATTAGATAAAATGACCTAACAATAAACAATAGTTATATACGGAAGCAATTATTCTCCTTGGGGTAATTTAAAAAATAGCCTAGGCCTACTAATAAATGTTTTAAATCAAAAGTTTTATCTGTTCATGAACAATCAATTGTTTGTATTAAATAACATTCACAAACATAATGTATGCATAATGTTGTAAAAATATATTGTTCACTCAATGTGTTGATGTTAGATAAGGCATTAAGTAATGTTAATGAATGGTATTGTAGTGTTACCAACTAAACAGGAGATAAAACGTGTTTTATTTGACTTGACTGTCCTTTTATTTAATCCAAAACTGCGTTCATATTTAATTTTAAAAGGCCTTTTTAACTAGATACAACCGCACACGATACCACTTTAGGGGCCGTTCACATATCGATCGCGTTTTATGGGCGTGCAAATTCGTTACTTCAAATATAGGCGCGCGGCTTATAATAGAAGCATCTCAACAGGTCATGTGACAAAAACCAGCGGCCTTTCCGTAACAACATAGAAAGCTCGGCCGAACAGCCGATCATAGCTGTACAGGGCGGCTTTTTATTTCTCATCTCAATGAATATATCTAGTAGTAAAGCTAATGCAAGGGCTGGAAATTATTTAATTCTTTGATGATACTTCCTCGTCATCATGGAGAGCGCAGTTTGCACCACTTTCTCCTTTCCACAAGCGCGTGCTTTCCCGTTGCGTCTGCCGTTGCTATGCAACCATGAACAGAGGCGCGCCTGGAAAACGAATTTGCACGCGCAAAAAACACGCTGTGTGAACGGCTCTTTCCTCTTTTCTTATCAACAAGTGGATTCAGAGCTTTGAAAAATACAATACGGAGAAGTTACATACAGCACATTTTTTAAGAACCAGAAATCAAAATTCAAGACTTTTTAAAGTCTTTTTAGCGCAAGAAGTTTTGTTGCTGGGTCGACCAAGCGGTGCGCACGCCGCGGTCAAAGTTTAATCGCGCAAATCGCGTTGTATCAGAAGCGGCCAGCGCCGTGCATTCTGCGTCCTGAAAGCCGTTAAAAACGATTCCCTATTTTCATTTTCGAAACTTGTGTTGGTTGGTCCGATCGATTGTGCAATTAGTGACAGCCCTAATAGGCACAAAAACACTCTTTATGAAATATGCCCCATAACTGCCGGTTTAGCGGAGTGAGCTCTGGGCATTAGCGGTAGCAGCTCCGTGTTGCAAACACCAATCTGGTTAGTTTATTTTTTCTATAGACAGAACTCACAAAAGGTATAACAATCAAGATTAACTTAAAAATTGCCCGGAGTTCTTCTTTAAATTATACGTTTATCTCTGTAAAGCAGCTTTGAAACAATATACATTGTTAAAAGCGCTATATAAATGAAGATGACTTGAATTGAGGAAAACCCAGAACATTCTGTACCATTTCATATCTAATTGATACAATTAATCAATACCATTGTTTATCTAAATGTGGTGATGTGCTTGAATTTTTCTAACATGAATCTTCTTCAGCATCATGAACGAATGAAGAATAAACACCAACCTCTTTGTTCTTCAGGATCTTCAGTGTGTTTCATTCTGCAGGGTTCTGGATCACTCGTGTTCTCACTGTCCTCTTTAATAAACTCAGTCTCTGCAGATTTCAGCTCTTCCTGATGCTTTCATGCTCGTCTCCACTTGTAGCTGACGGGAATTTACAGCATTTATTGGGGAATTGCAGTGGGAGGAGCTTCACTGATGATGTGATTGCAGTGGGAGGAGCTTCACTGATGATGTGATTGCAGTGGGAGGAGCTTCACTGATGATGTGAGTGCAGTGGGAGGAGCTTCACTGATGATAAATTCCAGCGTGGGAGGAGCTTCACTGATGATGTATTCCAGCGTGGGAGGAGCTGATCTGCCAAAATCAAAAATATAAATTACGGAGTTTTGTTTTTATAATAAATTACACTTCTAAGCATTTATGTCTGTCTATCTATTCACCGTACAGTAACTGATGCCAATTCATTCATTATTTTTATTGCTAATGCTAACATTATTCTGCTTCTTCATTAAAATACAGGTATCTAGAAATATAGTAAAGAATATAAATAATTTAAATTATTCCAAATATAAATAATGGTAAGAAAAACAGTTAAAATCGTAAACAGAAATAAACTTAGTAGCCATATAGCCTAGTAGCCAACAAATCCCCTCAGTCTGCTGACACCAATGAAATGAGCTTTAAGTGACAATTTACAGGAGATCTGGAGACATCAGCATAATAAATGAGGTGAAAACAGGAACTATTGTCATGAAATAAAGAGTGTTTTCAGCAGATCTGTTAATATTGATGAGCCTCAGACTATCAACACTCATTCAACAAGCCATTCAGGATCATCAGCAGATCATCTCACTTTATTCTGAGTGTTTGCTGTTAGAAACACATTATTTGAGTCTGTTATTTCTCACAATATCCCAGCTAACAGTTACATTGTAAAGACGTAACCGGACCGGACCATATTCGTCGTAGCGACGTACCATAACATTCCAGCAACGTAACTTTGTGATTCCCATAATCGTCGTGGCGACGTTATAGTGGTACGTTGCTGGAATGTGTCTGGTACTTCCTAACGACCAAAATACATTTATTTTTAATATACTTCTCACCTTTAGTCCTGGGAATTAAGATGTGCTTGATCCATAACCTCGAAATCCACATTGAACTGATAAACTCAAACATTTAATTCTCTGCAGTAATACATCTGTACCTTATACATTCTAATATCGTTTTCAGTTAATACATTTAGGGATCAATACATATGTAATGGAAACCAATACAAACCACTATTAAATTCTAAATAGAAAATGGCCCAAAAGCCACACTGTATTAATTTATTAATCAGCATTTATTCAGTGTTACTTTGTACAATTACTAAGCCAATACATTTTGAACATTCACGATTTTTAACCATGTAAAGTGTAAACAAGTTACGAGTACAGAAATGAAACATCAATTAAATAAATAAAAAAACAATCAATGAATAATGTAAACAACTATTAAAACGTTGTATTATTTATATTGAAAAAGTGTCTTATCATTAGGGATGGGTGTAGTTAAATAATAATTTTACCAATGACACTTATCAATATGTTACGAGTTTCAAATGGTGTAACAAATGATTTTGACTGGGGTTCACTACTCTCAACTCTCCTAGATGTCAGCCTGGAAAACAGAATCATAGAGTCAATGAGTGAAAGAGCAAATCTGTATCTTTATTACAAATTTATCAAATCATGGTATAAAACAATAACATTCCCTTCGTGTAAACATGTTTCAGTTTCAGAGTCCATGTGTTCATTTCAAGTTAGGCCTGTCGCTATAGAGCTGGTAAGCCCCGCCCCTTCCGTAAAACACCGCTGGACCTCAAAGTTGAAAAACCGTCAATGCAAGTGAATGGGAGAAAATTATTATTTTCTGGTCCCGTTTGAATTGTGCCATGAATGTGAACATATATTGTCTGTGAATTTTTTATTTAATCTTTCATGTTACAAGTTTGACAGTATATGGTATGATTCGTCGGCTAGCAGTTGTGGAAAAGACATAACGAGAAAGACTACATGTCGCCTATGTGACGTCACCCCATAAAGTTGACTTACCCGTGGTTTTCGCCAACCTCAACGATGTTGTCCTCTCCCTGAAAGAAGGCGGTGAAGTGCACCAAAGACACAGCCATGTCTAGCGGGATCCGTGAGCTAGAGCCGTGAGCTAGTGGTGTTGACGTTTCAAACGCGCCGAAAGCAGCGAAGAGTTGTAGTCCACAAAGTGCTCTCACACAAAGTCTACCCGTATCAAACTTCTACCCGCTAAATTGTAGCATTCTTCACACGAAATATTATATAAAAAGACAACATATGTTCACATTCATGGCACAATTCGAACGGGACCAGAAAATAATTATTTTCTCCCATTCACTTGCATTGACGGTTTTTCAATTTTGAGGTCCAGCTGGGTTTTACGGAGGGGGCGGGACTTACCAGCTCTATAGTCGATAAATCGCACGATAAAAAAAAATGACCTCAATAATTTTTCCGGCCGCGATAATTTCATTTGCATACTTGTTTGTTATCCGCGACTGAATGACAACTCTCGTTTCCTTAGCGTAGGAGAAGTGAACCCTCTTGTCAGTTGCATGCCTGCTTAACAATTCCGCGGATCGGTTCCGCTCGTTGGAAATGTGTCATGACACACACGCACTGCGTTGTTTTGATCCAGAACGCGGCAAACATGGCAGAGGCAGAAGTTCGACGCAGAAGTATAATGAGGCCTTTAACGGGACGCCATGTTGCTTTCCGACCAGCCATCGCGTGCCGTCTCACACACATTCACTCGTACACATACGTACTCACTCACTCTCATGCGCACGCACACAACACACTCGCGCACACAACACACTCTCTCGCGCTCACTCACTCACTTACACAAACGCACACATGCTCACTCACACACGCACGCGCACATACACACTCACTCGCGCTCACACACTCTCGCGCTCACACACTCTCTCTCGCGCTTACACTCGCACTCACTCACACACAAACGCACACATGCTCACACACACTCACTTTGAGAAGTAGCTCACCTATACTTTTAGATTTGTTCTGAGGTTGCTACACATATTTTGTGTATATCTGCTCTGTGCTGTGTCTTCTGATCAGATATTAAAGCGAGTTAATACAAACAAACAAATTTGTACTTATTCCCTCACCCAATGAGAATCGATAAGGAATCGGATCGCTAAAGAGATGCTGCCCTTCAGTATCGCAGCACAGCAGAGCTGGCAACATTGCTACTCCTGAGAGATCCTGCCTTAAGCCACACAAAGTCAACATGTTGGTATTTCTTGCACGGAATCTGCCATAAAATCTCTATCTCTCTCCCTCATCATTGGTGTACTGTACATAGACTGCAATTCACTTTTTTTGCTGGAGAAATTATTTTTCAAGAGTTTTTTGCATATGGCTTGAGGCTTTTTTGTTTGTTTGTTTGTTTACAAAGGTCCTAACAGGCAGTTTTGCCTGTTATGGAATGCATGTTGAGCCTATTGTTTAATATTTGTTGAAGTGCAATTTTCTTTACATCCATTTTATTTATTGTTTTTGGTATTTATTCAAGTGCATTTTTTGTTAACAGAGACAGAGTCCATTGCTTTTATTGTTTTTGGTTGTTTTGTTCATTGTTATTGTGGATATTTAAAATGTTTTCCATTTTCAGTGTTAAATAGTCTTTGGAAAAAAACGTTTATTGAATTTTGAAAGGTGTATGTGCATTATTATGCCATATCATTATTCTAGATGAAAATGGTCTCAGATCGACAATATTATCGTTTATCGAGATAATTTCTTGGACAATTTATCGTCCAGCAAAATTTGTTATCGTGACAGGCCTATTTCAAGTTAAACACCTCAATACAGTTTTTCTTTACTCTCCACATATAAGGATATATTTTGTTTTCTTTTTAACTCCAGGAATCCACCATTATACTAATGTAATAATGTGAATCATAAATCATCATACACATAGGGAAACCTGTTCAACTTATAATACATTTTTAAACACAGACCAGACACCTAACTGCTTCTGTATAACTTTAGTAATAACTCCCCTTTAAGTTTTAAACAACATACCCCCTTCCCTTTACATTTACAATCATTTATAACCTGTCAGGATACCCTAAAATCCCGAACTAGAGCATTACCAGGGAGTGAGGACATCGGTACACAGATTCACACATTCAGCCACAATACACACCTGTTATACAGCCGCTAGCGCCATTGTTTGCATTCCCGCGATTATAAGCGCGGCTCTTTAACTCGGCTTCACACATACACAATTCCATAACCAACTCATCACAGTTTCTATACAAAACATACACTTTAGGAGGAAACAGTTGTCATTGTTTTTACAGAGTACGAACCTGGAAAACAGAACCATAGAGTCAATGAGTGAAAGAGCGAACCGTCGTCTTCATCTCCAAATCTCTGTATGAGAGAAGAGGAAGGCGTCCGTCACCTAGGCGGTGCGGTGCAGCGATACCCGCACTTTGGTTCCGCTTTCTTTGGTTCCCCCCTACATTACTATTGTCCTACACAATAAAAGTTGCAATTCTAATAAACGCTGCGTGTTATCACATATCACATAAACACTAAATTGTTTTACCACATAAAGGTATATCACAAATACTCTTATTGATATTACTCTTTATAATTTGTCGGAAAAACAATAAAGACCTTAAAAAAATGAAAAGATTCAGCAGTTTCTTTATTATTAATTTTATTTGCAGAAATAGGTTAAATTGTTTCCTGAGTGTCCTGTGAGGCTCCTGCTACAAATGTCTGGTTGAGACTGGTGGCTTCATTCCTTCACTACCAGTAGCTAAACCTGAACAATGTGACAATTCACCTTTGGCTAAGCCCCGCCCCCCTTAGTTACTGTTGCTACTGTAACGGAGTGTAAAATTTTAAATTACTGCATAAATGGGGACAGCGCCATCTATCTGATGCATGATGGCGTTTAGTGTACGGAATAGGGACCGCCCACAGCAGAGATAACGAGACATGCTGTGGGTAAGTTGCACATTTCGAGCAGTCGAGAATTATCAGTTAAAAGTGTCTAAAACGCATAAATAACCACTTTATTGTGGATTTATCCTACAATGAACTTGTTAGGCAACTTTTGATATGTGTTTGGCGTCGAGTGTGTTATTTTATTAACTGCTTTATTCATGTAGAATTCTGCATATTCACCACTAGGTGGGGATGTTTCCCTTTATATTGAATTTAATTTAATTGTTCTGTTTTTCATTGAGTTGATTTGATTTGTTATTAATTCACTGAAAATGTATTATAATTGTCAATCTGCAAAATTGTACTCACTATACGATCACAACACAAAAAGATTACATTAATTTAAAAAAGATTGAAAAGAAAGAGTACTGTTTTAAATAAACAGCAGAGATAACGAGACATGCTGTGGAACTGATTTATTCTCGGTGAACTGGATCCCTTATTTCCATGTTTTGTTTCCTCATTGTGCAGCTCCACTTTGCAGAAAGACCGCCCAGGCAAGACCGTCACACTACGTCCGACAACTTCATCTGGGCTCTGGTTTGGTATCAACATGGCTTATGCTGTGACGGCTCTTCCTGCTGAAATTTTATCAAACTTTTATAAAGCAGCAAATAAAGTGTCCGATAGAAGTAGGCAAAAGGGGCTCAGTGTGCGTTCAAAGGCTTTATTCAAGACATACCGGTGAAACGCAAGCAACAACAAGATCCAAATAGAGGAAAAAGCATAACGGTCACAGTCAAAAAATGACCTACCGCATATCCTAATGGAGACGGAGGCTGGGACTCACAATATCAAGAGCAACACTGTTCATGCAAAGCTGGGTAGGTCTCTATTCACTTCTATAATCGTTATTACAAAGCAAACGGACTACGCAAGTATAACGTAGTATTTATTAGCAGCGTGTGCTAGCGTATCAACAACCGGTATGCTAGGTAACCTAAAACAGCATAAGGCCCGGATCACACCTAACGCGTTTTTTGCAGTGAGGGGCGCCTTTTTTCTATTGTTTTCCTATGGCAGTGAGCGTTCTGCGCGCTGTTTATGCGCCTCGCGTTTTACCGCCTGCTGCGCCTCGCGTTTTACCACCTGCTGCGCCTCGCATTTTACCACCTGCTGCGCCTCGCGTTTTACCGCCTGCTGCGCCTCGCATTTTACCACCTGCTGCGCCTCGCGTTTTTGAAGTTGAAAAAAATTCAACTCCGAGCAGAAAAAGCGCCCGACATCATCGCGTTTTTCCCCACTGTCCAATCGAATGAATGGAGAGGCGGGCCTTCCGTTGTGGTCGTGGCAGAAGTTTACAGTTGCTTTAACGTCCACAGACTATGATGGAGGAGAAACTTGTGGTGGCTGTTTCGGGTTACCCGGAGCTCTACGATTTTACGAACCGCAACTACCATAACGTTATTAAAAAGCAGCTGGCCTGGAGGCAAGTTGGTGTGGCAATAGAGATGTCGGGTAAGTTATTTCTTATTAATCTAAACTGTACTAAACGGTAACAGCAGTAACAGTTCGTGGTGTCAGCTTTGTGTGAATTGCCGTTAACTATTAGCCCATTTCTTGGTTAACATTCTTTTTTACCCTGTTTTGATAGAAGAGGAATGCAAACGAAAATGGAAATATCTGAGGGACACATATTTAAAAGAAAGGAGGGCAGAGAAGGAGAAACGGAGTGGTGCAGGAAGTAGGCAGTCATAAGAGATGGAAGTTTATGGCCATTATGTCTTTCCTTGAGCCTCACGTGAGGGAGAGACCAACGACTTCCAATTTGAACAATTGTAGGCCTATAGACAGTCAGGATTGTACTGTTGAATCTCTCCTATTTCCTATGGTGTCGCACTGTGAGGTAGGTGGTAAGTCAGGGAGTCTAGGGTGATGTGGTCAGGCTAGAAATTGGTTGCATTTGCTCAAGAAATTGAATCGATGCTCAATGTATTTAGGAGTATTTGTGCGATTGCAGATGATTGTTGTTGTGCACCCTTTTTGGGTTGTGGAGGTGTGTCTTATGTAACAATTTCACAAAGCTAGTCACACCATTCTAAGGAAAATTTAATTTTGAGCCCTATATGACTGCTGGTGTTTAAGCTTAAGTATTGTTTCAGTATATAACACTTGCATATGACTTTGTCTTAGGAGGATGACCTGCTGACTGGGACCTTTGAGCCACCCTCCTTGTCTTCTACACTACTATCTATATCATTTACACCTATGTCAACATCTACACCAGCTATGTCAATATCTACACCTATGTCAACATCTACACCAGCTATGTCAACATCTATGTCAACATCTATACCATCTATGTCAAAATCTACACATATGTCAACATCTACACCAGCTATGTCAACATCTATACCATCTATGTCAACATCTACACCTATGTCAACATCTACACCAGCTATGTCAACTTCTACACCTATGTCAACATCTACACCAGCTATGTCAACATCTATACCATCTATGTCAACATTTACACCTATGTCAACATCTATACCTATGTCAACATCTACACCATCTATGTCAACATCTACACCTATGTCAACATCTACACCTATGTCAACATCTACACCTATGTCAACATCTACACCATCTATGTCAACATCTACACCTATGTCAACATTTACACCTATGTCAGCATCTACACCTATGTCAACATCTACACCATCTATGTCAACATCTACACCTATGTCAACATCTACACCTATGTCAACATCTACACCTATGTCAACATCTATACCTATGTCAACATCTATACCATCTATGTCAACATCTATACCATCTATGTCAACATCTATACCATCTATGTCAACATCTATACCATCTATGTCAACATCTATACCATCTATGTCAACATCTATACCTATGTCAACATCTACACCTATGTCAACATCTACACCTATGTCAACATCTACACCAGCTATGTCAACATCTACACCTATGTCAACATCTACACCTATGTCAACATCTACACCTATGTCAACATCTACACCTATGTCAACATCTACACCATCTATGTCAACATCTATACCATCTATGTCAACATCTACACCAGCTATGTCAACATCTACACCGGCTATGTCAACATCTACACCAGCTGTCAACATCTACACCAGCTATGTCAACATCTATACCATCTATGTCAACATCTACACCTATGTCAACATCTACACCTATGTCAACATCTGTACCTATGTCAACATCTACACCTATGTCAACATCTATACCTATGTCAACATCTACACCTATGTCAACATCTACACCTATGTCAACATCTACACCTATGTCAACATATATACCATCTATGTCAACATCTACACCTATGTCAACATATATACCATCTATGTCAACATCTACACCTAGTCAACATCTATACCTATGTCAACATCTACACCTATGTCAACATCTACATCTATGTCAACATCTACACCTATGTCAACATATATACCATCTATGTCAACATCTACACCTATGTCAACATCTACACCTATGTCAACATCTACACCAGCTATGTCAACATCTATACCATCTATGTCAACATCTACACCAGCTATGTCAACATCTACACCAGCTATGTCAACATCTACACCAGCTATGTCAACATCTATACCATCTATGTAAACATCTACAACATAATTTGTGCAGACTCCTGTCCAACCCATCGCCAACACCAACAGAAAGAGTGGAACAGGTCGTAAGAAGAGAGCAGAGTACGGAGGAGAGCTGACAGACTACCAGAGAGAACTCCTGCAAGCGGTCAACAAACCTCTTGATGAGGATGAACATTTTTTTATGAGTTTGATCCCTGCCATAAAACGTTTGCCACCAAGAAAGAGAGCGGACATTAGACTCAAATTTATGCAGCTCCTAAATGAAGCAGAGTTTGGTGACGATGACTAGGTTTAGGTTTTTACTTTTTTAACACAATGATTAATTTGTGATTGTAAATATTAATCCTAGAATCCTTTAAATTATTTAGACATTTTAATTTTATTTATTAACACACATAGTACACAATGAGTACTTCATGATTAATCCCAGAATCCTTCAAATTATCTAGACATTTGAATGGTTTTGATCAGTGCTTAATTTGTAAAGTGGGAGGTCCCGGAGCGCAGAGGGGGGGTGGATCCGGCGACTCAAAACGGGGGTTGGAGGAAACGGAACAAAAAAAAAAAAAAAAAAATTACACTGGCCGTAGCTTCTCTGCAGGGACAGCATGTGCTGCTAGATCATTGACGGGGAGCTGCGCAAAACTTGGTCACTAAATATTTAACATTCAGTTAAAGATCACAATTAAAGTTTTAATTGTATTAAATTGAACAAGCGCAGCATTCAGCATTCAATCAAATAGGCCTGCCGCCTATTCTAAAAGATGTCGGCTATTATTAATAATAATGTTATTTCAACACAATATCTCGTTATTTCGAAATAATATGTGTGCGTGCATCTGTAAATCCGGTGACACGTGTATTGATTTTTATTAATAAACAAGTGTTTTCTCTAAAAGTGTCGACTCGGCTGCAAAGATGGAAGTTGACGATCGCCATCTCCGTGTGAGCGCTTATAGAGAAATGCACATAAATAAGCCTAATGGTGCGTTCACACCGGACGCGAATAGCGCGTCAGGCACGAGTGATTTCAATGCAAAGACGCGTTACACGCGTAAACGCACCATAATAATGGATTATCAGAGAGTAGCCTTTTTCTTTTTTCGTTTTGAATTATTTCGTTTAAAGACATTTCAAGCTTTGTGTATTTTATGTATTTGTCATGTCTGTGTGAGGCATAGCCTACACTGAGTTTCGTTAAGTTAGGATGTGCTCTAGTTCACGTGCAATAGCCTACAAGTGAGCGCGCGGGCGCCTCCGTTATATTTGTTTCGTCGGCCTATTCATTAAATACAGGCAATTGGTTGATGAAAAATTGATTAAAATTAAGATACAATTTATACAAAACGAAATTCACTTTAAAGAAAGGCTTTCTATAACAACTTCAACGGTCAAAATCATGTCTGACCCGCTCCATGTCTCACATTGCGCATCTTACTCGGTCGTGCTGTTCACTTTTCATAAATCAACATAAATGAAAAAAAAACAAAAAAAACATTATAATATTTTAACAAATATGAAACGCGCTTTTTTTTAATGGCTACAACAGTATAGTATACCTACATAGCCTAGCTACTCTCTATTTGTACAAATTTCTGCACATTAATTTAGTTCTGAATTTTGCACACACAAGTTGAAAGGCATTTGTTCAAAAAAAAGTTCACGGATAATTGTGCGTGCATTTATTAGCCTAATCATTATGATACTAAAATCCTAACAAATAGCTATGTACAAAAAAACAGATGAGCGCAATATGAACGGTTAAGCATTTTCCTCCCATAGAAAACCATTAGGCTATAAGAACGCTTAATGTGGCTTAATGCAGATAAGAATGTCCCCTTATTATGTCGAAATAACGAGATATCGATACTAGGCTACTGTGTCCACCGTGGTCTCCTTTTTGATCAGCGGAAACGATTTTTGCTTGTTTGGGATCTGACTGTCCAGCGTATTTGAAAAAGTTAAGCAAACTTTCCTGTCTTTTTGACATTTTTCCCCTGAGTGAAACGTTTGAGGCTAACAGCAATCTCAACTCGTACAACAAGCGCGCAAGTCATGCGTCACCAACATTGAACACTACACAAACTTTAGTGACACAGGAGGTGCCGGATCCAATAAAAAAGGTTCCGGATCCAATGTCGGAGGTGCCGGAACATGTTCCGGCGTGTTCCGGCTCAAATTAAGCCCTGGTTTTGATTATCTCAAATTGTTAATATTGTAAATACTACTTTTGCATGCCATTATATGATCTTAAAATATTAAAGAGATAGTTATATCACCTATGGCTTCATCATGTTTTGTTGATACTACCTGTCGTCATGTTTCCTGTTGTTAAAAATCATCTAATCACACACAAAAAAAAAACATATTGTGAAAAAGCCTATTTGAGAGGATTAAGAGCGCTGTATCGCTTAACGGTACTTGGGACTTTTATTATGAAAGTGTGACGTGCACGAGCTCAGAAAGCTTATGATTCTTCACAGAGCGACGCATATCGCCTCAGATATCAGTTCGCATGCACGGGCGCTGGAGAAGACGAATAACTTTGGTTATCGGCCTGAGATTGAGTGTATATTGTGCTTCTGTGCGTCTTATAAGAGGAAACCACATCAAAATACCAGCACAATTCATGTTACACTCCCATCAGATCAAGACTTAACACCTACTCATTAAGCCAACGACATTACTCCATCTCTTCTTCCACCTGGGCCTCTTGTGCTCACATCTCAATGATTGATTACTCGCTTGACACTATTCCAAAGTTCATACCGACTGTAATTCCTCAGAATTCTGGAAACAACCTGCTTTCGAGAGAAGGCTCAGATAATTCACTGTCACCCATAAAGCTCCAATAGGCCCATTGCAGGTCACAAGCCGCCTCCTACGACTCTGGAAGTTGAGTAAGGTGTATGTTAGTGGTTGACCCCTCCCTCTGATGTTCATCTTATATCCTTGCCATAATAAACCAGTTCAAGTTGATCACTTGTATCTCTGTGGTGTTCTGACCGACACACCTAGTACACTGCTAAGCACACCTGAAACCAGCCCTTATCAGATAGAAAGGTAGTCTTCACTACACATATGTTAGAGGATGTTTTGTGGATTGTAAACCTCTGTTCATCCCAAGGTTTACCGCAGTCCGCCGGATCCAGGCCATATCCAGATCTGATGAAGGACCTGTGCCTGGACACACTCACACACAAACTCCAGGTCTGATGAAGGACTTAATTAAGGAAATCATTTCCTATTATCACTGTAAAGCTGCTTCGAAACAATCTATATTGTTAAACTATATAAATGAAGGTGACTATAAATACGCTGTTTGGAATTATTTTCTCTTAGTGAATATAGAAGTGGCTCATAGAAGAGCCTTTGTTTTCACATTTATGGTGGATGTATTGTGTCTTCAGATGGTAGGTAGTGAATTAAGACACAGCTGCGTGCTGCCAGGACACTTCACCAGCAGAGGAGGAGAAATAAGTGGCAAACTTCTCTCTCACAGCCAGCGCTTCTCTGGAGGCATTGTTGCGACTGTAGCAGTACGGTTTACTGTCTGTTGGGGTTACTCCATATGAAGGGGGAGTGCCCTATGGTTGCGTTCCCTGTGTATATAGGGGTGTCGCTATGTGTGTGCGCGTTCTCTCTCTCTCTGCGTCATTTGAGCGAGACACCGTGTTTCCGGCGGGACGCGTGAATGTTGCACGGAAAGAGCTGTTGGCAGCGACTATACTAGCATGGCTTGTTTGTGGGGTTGTCTCACAGGGATTACATGATTTTATCTGTTAAAGGTTGGACAGAGGAACTCTGTGGGATGTCGTCATTTTAATGAGTGCTTAATACCAAGCTGTTTGGGTGCCGTGTGAATCGCACTACAGGTATGTTTTAACAGCTGACGAACACATGATTGCTAGTAGCCGGGTAAATTAATATTTTGTATTTTATATTTAAGGTGCGGGCCAACGTGCGCAAGACGTTACAGTGGGCTTTCTCTGGGTTCATCTAAACCGCCGTGTGGATGTTCCCCTTTTGCTGTTTGCATTCTGTTTGCTATTTTCTCGACTTCTATCAGATTCTTCACAGTGATTATCACTCTAGCTTAACGTGAGGCGGGGCTGTCCCGAGTGTGTCTCGTCCATTGAACTGGCCAGCGCGCCTCATTGACTGTTTCAGCTCGCGTGCCGACGCGCTGCTGCTCAACCCCTCGTCTCGTCATTTGTTTATGTTCAGCGCGTGCTCCATCAGCTGGGCCGTGGACTGCCTGTGGGCCGTTGGCGCGGTACATCATCGACGGTGTTGTGAGTAAATAAATTGAGCCATAAGCCTCCAGTGGCGCCCAAGTACGAGATCAGCCACTTAACTGTCACCAGCCCTTCTGCATTTCTGTTCTCTTTATTTTTTTTATTTTTTTTATTTATTTTTTTATTTATATAGCGCTTTTTACAATACAGATTGTATCAAAGCAGCTTCACAGTGATAACATGAAAATAATACAAAAAATAATTTCATCATCATCCACCTTTAAGGCAGATCTATAATATTGTTGAATATTAAATGTCCCCAACTAAGCAAGCCAGAAGGTAAGGCAACAGCGGCAAGGAACCAAAACTCCATCAGGTGACAAAGGAGAAAAAAACCTTGGGAGAACCCAGGCTCAGTCGGGGGCCAGTTCTCCTCTGGCCAATGAGTGAACAGTGTATGAAGTTCAGAATGAATAAGAGTATTTGTCCAGTTCCGGTTGGTTGAAGTTGGAGTGGAGAGGAGGAGAGACTGGTTGACACTTCAGGTCAGCGGCGTCGTCGTCGTGTCCTGGCGCTGGTCCTTCATCAGATCTGGATACGGCCTGGTTCCGGTGGACAGCGGTAAACCTCGGGATAGACAGAGAGACTAATATTAGCGTAGACGCCATCCTTCTTATGATGTACCAAGTACATCAGGATTACGGGAAGTGTTCCTGGTCCCGGCTGTTCTAAACTATGCAGCCTAATTATATAAGTCTATAATGTGTTATGTGTATGCTAGGCCGAAGAGATGTGTTTTTAGTCTAGATTTGAACTGACAGAGTGTGTCTGCTTCCCGGACAATGGTAGGAAGACTGTTCCAAAGTTTTGGTGCTAAGTAGGAAAAGGATCTAGCGCCAGCAGTCGATTTTGATATTCTAGGTATTATTAACTGGCCGGAATTTTAAGATCGCAGTAGACGTGAAGGACTATAATGCGTTAAGAGCTCGCTCAAGTACTGCGGAGCTAAACCATTTAGTGCTTTGTAAGTGATCAGCAATATTTTAAAATTTATACGATGTTTAATAGGCAGCCGATGCAGTGTTGACAGAACAGGGCTAATATGGTCATACTTCCTGGTTCTAGTAAGAACTCGAGCTGCTGCGTTTTGAACTAGCTGTAGTTTGTTTATTAAGCGTGCAGGGCAACCACCCAGAAGAGCATTACAATAATCTAGCCTTGAGGTCATAAACGCATGAACTAATTGTTCTGCATTATTCATTGAGAGCATATGACGTAATTTAGATATATTTTTAAGATGGAAGAAAGCGGTTTTACAGATACTAGACACATGACTTTCAAATGAAAGATTGGTATCAAAGAGCACACCCAGGTTCCTAACCGACGACGAAGACTTAACAGAGCAGCCATCAAGTGTTAGACAGTACTCTAGGTTATTACGTGTGGAAGTTTTTTGTCCGATAATTAGAATCTCTGTTTTTTCTGAATTTAGTAGTAGGAAATTACTAGTCATCCAATTTTTTATATCAGCTATGCATTCCGTTAATTTTGTGAATTGGTAGGTTTCGTTAGGTTTTGAAGAAATATACAGCTGAGTATCGTCGGCATAACAGTGAAAGCTAATTCCATGTTTCCTAATGATATCTGCTAATGGTAGCATATACAGAGTGAACAGCAGCGGTCCTAGTACTGAGCCTTGTGGTACGCCATACTGAACTTGTGATTGATAAGACATCTCTTCATTTACTGCTACAAACTGATAACGGTCAGATAAGTATGATTTAAACCATGCTAGTGCAATTCCACTAATGCCAACATAATGTTCGAGTCTATTTAAAAGGATGTTGTGGTCAATGGTGTCAAATGCAGCACTAAGATCAAGTAATAGCTAGGTCTTCTAAACATTAGATTGCTTACACCTAAGGCGGTTATTGTAAATGAAATGGTCACTGATAATAGCTTTGATGTACTCTGCCTTACTGAAACCTGGCTTAAACCAAATGATTATTTCGGTCTTAATGAGTCCACTCCGCCAGGATACTGTTATAAGCATGAGCCCCGTCTGATTGGTCGTGGCGGCGGTGTTGCAACAATCTATAGAGATATTCTTAATGTTACTCAGAAAACAGGCCACAGGTTTAATTCGTTTGAAGTACTTGTTCTAAATGTTACGCTCCTAGATGTAAGAAAGAAATCCCTATTATCTCTAGCCTTGGCTACCGTATATAGACCGCCAGGGCCTTACGCTGATTTCCTAAAAGAGTTTGCAGATTTTCTCTCAGATCTATTGGTCAATGCCGATAAGGCAATAATTGTTGGAGATTTCAACATACACGTTGATAACACAAATGATGCGTTAGGAGCTGCGTTTACAGATCTATTAAACTCCTTTGGGGTCAAGCAAAACGTTAGTGGTCCCACTCATCGTCTTAATCATACTCTAGATTTAATTATATCATATGGAACCGATCCAACCGATATAGATATTATACCGCAAAGTGATGATGTCACTGATCATTACATGGTAACTTGCATACTACGTACGGCTGAAATGTGTCATGTTGCGCCACGTTATCGACCAGGCAGAACAATCCTTCCAACCACTATAGATAGATTCTTGAATAGCTTACCTGATCTATCTCCGCTCCTCAGTGAACCCAAATAAACAGAGGAACTAGAGGAAATGACTAGCAGTATGAGCACCATTTTCTCTAGTACATTAGAAACTGTTGCACCAATTAGATTAAAAAAGGTTAGAGAGAAAACTAAAGCACCATGGTACAACAGTGCTACGCATGTTATCAAGAGAGAAACTCGTAACTTAGAGCGCAAATGGAAACAAACTAATTTAGAGGTCTTTAGAATCGCGTGGAAAGACAGTATGTCACGTTATAAAAAGGCTCTAAAAGCAGCCAGGGCTGAGCATTTACGCAAACTAATAGAAAATAACCAAAACAATGCAAGGTTTTTATTTAACACTGTGGCTAGATTAACAAATAAACAGACATCACCTGAACAAAATATTCCGTTACATTTTAATAGTAATGATTTCATGAATTTCTTCACTGAGAAAATAGAAAGCATCAGAAACACAATTGTAAATGTACAATCTTTGACAGCGTCTTATGATTCAGCCTCAATTATCGCCCCTCAAGAACAACTACAGCGCTTTACAACTATAGGACAGGAAGAGCTAAATAAACTTATCACTGCATCTAAACCAACAACATGTTTATTAGATCCAATACCCACTAAACTACTGAAAGAAGTGTTACCTGTAGTGGAAGAGCCTCTTCTCAATATTATTAACTCGTCTCTATCTTTAGGACATGTTCCAAAAACATTCAAGCTGGCAGTTATAAAACCTCTTATTAAGAAACCACAATTAGATCCAAATAACCTAGCAAATTACAGACCCATTTCAAATCTTCCATTTATGTCTAAAATACTAGAAAAAGTTGTGTCCGCTCAATTGTGCTCTTTCTTGCAAGAAAACGATATCTATGAAAAGTTTCAGTCAGGATTCAGGCCACATCATAGCACAGAAACTGCGCTGGTTAAAATTACAAATGATTTACTTTTAGCTTCTGACCAAGGCTGTATCTCAATACTAGTTTTACTCGATCTTAGTGCTGCGTTTGACACTATAGATCATAAAATACTCTTAGATCGACTTCAAAATTACACTGGTGTTCAGGGACAGGCATTAAGCTGGTTTAGATCGTACCTATCAGACCGTTACCATTTTGTCCATTTAAATGGGGAAAAATCAAAGATAACGTCAGTAAATTATGGAGTGCCGCAGGGATCTGTATTAGGCCCCCTGCTATTCTCAATTTATATGCTGCCACTTGGTAATATTATAAGAAAACATGGAATAAGTTTCCACTGTTATGCTGATGACACTCAATTATATATTTCATCTAGACCAGATGATAACACTAAATTATCTAAAATGACAGAGTGTGTTAAAGATATAAAATATTGGATGACGTGTAATTTTCTTCTATTAAATTCAGATAAAACGGAGGTATTACTGATTGGTCCAAAAAACTGCCCACAAAACCTCTTACAATACAACCTTAATCTAGATGGACGTCCTGTTACTTTATCCTCTACAGTAAAAGACCTGGGTGTTGTACTAGACCGCAACTTGTCTTTTGAAAATCATATTTCAAATGTCACAAGAACAGCCTTTTTCCACCTTAGAAACATTGCTAAGCTACGTAATATGCTATCAGTTTCTGATGCAGAAAAGTTAGTTCATGCATTCATGACCTCGAGACTAGATTACTGTAATGCTTTATTAGCTGGTTGTCCTGCATCCTCCGTAAACAAGCTACAGTTAGTCCAAAATGCAGCTGCTAGAGTTCTTACTAGGTCAAGAAAATATGATCATATAACACCAATTTTATCATCTCTACACTGGTTACCTATTAAGTTCCGTATCAACTACAAAGTATTGTTACTGACCTATAAAGCCCTAAATGGTTTAGCTCCTGTGTATTTAAGAGATCTTCTATCGCCATATATTCCATCGCGCTCTTTAAGATCGCTAAATTCGAGGCTTCTGGTCGTACCTAGGATATCTAAGTCCACTAAAGGAGGGAGGGCGTTTTCACATCTAGCTCCTAAACTCTGGAATAGCCTTCCTGATACTGTCCGAGGCTCAGACTCGCTCTCCCAGTTTAAAACTAGATCAAAGACGCATCTCTTTAGCCAAGCATTCACATGATGCATCTCATACCTTTTATACTACAGTTAAATCAGATCAAATGCATTCATATTAAGAACAGCAGCTACGCTAATTATTTCCCAACGCCTGTCCCGAGATAACTCAAATAGAGTTTGTCAGCTCCAGTTAGTATCCAGCCTCTCATGGAGACTTCAGATGCCCCAACGCCTGTGATGAGACGACTCGACGCCTGTGAAGAGACGACCCAACGCCGGCGATATGTTATGCCCTAAATTTCATGATTAACTAACTGTATTTTTGTATGTATATTTTTGAAATGCATTTTCTGTAAAGCTGCTTTGAAACAATGTGTATTGTGAAAAGCGCTATACAAATAAACTTGAATTGAATTGAATTGAATTAATACTAATAGGCAAGGCAAGGCAAGGCAAGGCAAGTTTATTTATATAGCACATTTCATACACAGTGGTAATTCAAAGTGCTTTACATAGAAGAAATTAAAATGAAAATAATTACATAGATAATAAAAGAAATAAGAATAATTAAAACAGTTTAGAAAATAAAATACAGTGCAAACAGTCGGACGAACAGTGGCACAGTGCTCATTCAGTAAATGCAAAGCTAAACAGTGGTAATTTAAAGTGCTTTACATAAAATAAATTAAAATAATCAAAAGAAATAAGAATAATTAAAACCGTGTCTGAGATGGAAGTGATTGAGCAGGTTTGCGGTGCCACTGGACCTACAATCCAGGGACGTCCTCTGCTGGGGTGGTGTCTCACACCAGTATTGCCCAATGGGCCCCCACAGAGCACGTTTCACTTTTGCTGTTTTAAACAAACAGCGAACCTCTATACTCTCCGTAGTATAGATAATCTTCACTCGCCTTGTCGGAGTGAAGCTCTCCCGTTCCCCTTCAAAATCTCTTCCAATCAGACAGCCCTGATAATTAATAATCACCCCTATCTGAGATGGAAGCGATTGAGCAGGTTTGCGGTGCCACTGGACCTAATCCAGGGACGTCCTCTACTGGGGTGGTGTCTTTCACCAGTATAGCCCAATGGGGCCCCCATAGAGCACGTTTCACTTTTGCTGTTTTAAACAAACAGCGAAACTCTATACTCTCCGTAGTATAGATAATCTTCACTCGCCTCGTCGGAGTGAAGCTCTCCCGTTCCCCTTCAAAACCTCTTCCAATCAGACAGCCCTAAAAATTAATAAAATCTTCCTGAATCACAGTTTGGAAAAAAATAAAAAAAAAATAAAATACAGTGCAAACAGTCGGACGTATTTTATATCGACCGGTAGCTATTATAGATCTTTCTTTTAAAAGGGTCTTCTTACGACTTACATGTATCAACTTTCTTTTCTCTTTCAATCTTCTTACGAATTACCATCTATCAACTTCCTTTTCTCTTTCAATCTTCTTACGACTTACCATCTATCAACTTCCTTTTCTCTTTCAATCTTCTTACGACTTACCATCTATCAACTTTCTATTCTCTTTCAATCTTCTTACAACTTCCCTGTATCAACTTTCTTTTCTCTTTCAATCTTCTTACGACTTACCATCTATCAACTTCCTTTTCTCTTTCAATCTTCTTACGACTTACCATCTATCAACTTCCTTTTCTCTTTCAATCTTCTTACGACTTCCCTGTATCAATTTTCTATTCTCTTTCAATCTTCTTTCAATCTTCTTACGACTTACCATCTATCAACTTCCTTTTCTCTTTCAATCTTCTTACTTACCATCTATCAACTTTCCATTCTCTTTCAATCTTCTTACGACTTCCCTGTATCAGCTTTCTTTTCTCTTTCATTTACTTGCACATTCTTTTCACTTTCCTTAGCCCAGCATTCACATTCTTAGCTCTTTCTCAGACTAAAACTTTAATATCGAACAGTGGCACAATGCTCATTCAGTAAATGCAAAGCTAAACAGATGTGTTTTGAGTCTGGATTTGAATGTGGCTACTGTAGGAGCACACCTGATCTCTTCAGGTGTAGAGAGATACAACCACGATCGGATGATAAGAGCAAATCATTTGTGACTCTAACGAGAGCTGTCTCGGTACTATGGTACGGTCTAAATCCGGACTGAAAATCCTCGCAGATATCATTTCTTTCAAGAAAGGAACACAGTTGTGAAGATACTGCTTTTTCTAATATCTTTGACAGAAATGGCAGATTAGAGATCGGCCTGTAATTGACTAGTTTTGTAGGATCAAGTTGCTGTTTTTTAACAAGCGGTTTAATCATAGCTAGCTTAAAGGTTTTTGGTACGTATCCTAGAGACAAAGATGAATTAATAATATTAAGAAGAGGATCTATGACATCTGGAAGCATCTCTTTCAGCAGCTTAGTCGGTATAGGGTCTAACATGCACGTTGTCGATTTAGATGATTTGACGAGTTTGCAAAATTCTTCCTCTCCTATAGCAATGAATGAATCAAATTTTCCCTCAGGGAGACTACACTGCACTTCCTGATGCGATATTGTATTAGACGGTTGCATAGTTATAATTTTGTCCCTGATATTATCGATCTTACAAGTGAAGAAGTTCATAAAGTCATTACTGCTGTGTTGCTTGGAAACTTCAGGGCTTGAAGCTTTCTTTTTCGTTAGTTTAGCCACTGTTTCAAATAAATACCTAGGATTATGTTTATTTTCTTCTAATAGGGTTGAAAAATAAGCAGATCTAGCAGCTTTTAAAGCCTCTCTGTAAGCAATCGAGCTCTCCTTCCATGAAATCCGAAACACCTCTAGTTTTGTTTTCTTCCAGTTGCGCTCCATTTTTCTGGCTGCTCTCTTAAGGGCCTGAGTGTGCTCGTTGTGCCACGGCGTTGGACTATGTTCTTTAATCTTCTTTAAGCGCAGCGGAGCAACTGTGTCTAAAGTGCTGGAAAAGAGAGAGTTAAAAGTTTCTGTTGCAATATCAAGTTCTTCTAAGCTATCCGGGATGCTGAGATGATGAAACTGATTAGGAAGATTATTGATAAAGCAATCTTTAGTGGCAGAAGTGATCGTGACCGTGGCATATTTATAACACGGAGTCGGCTTTGCAGCCTTGGCTAAATGTAATTTACACGAGACTAGATAATGATCTGAGATGTCATCGCTCTGCTGCAGTATTTCAACGGCATCAACATCTATTCCATGTGATAGTATTAGATCTAGAGTATGATTACGACAATGAGTCGGTCCTGACACGTGTTGTCTAACTCCAATTGAGTTTATAATGTCTTTAAATGCCAATCCCAATGCATCTTTTTCATTATCTATGTGTATATTAAAGTCACCAACAATTAGTACTTTATCTGCAGCCAATACTAATTCTGATAGAAAGTCCGCAAATTCTTTGATAAAGTCTGTATGGTGCCCTGGTGGCCTGTATACAGTAGCCAGCAGAATTTTCAAACGTGATTTATCGTTTACACTATATATTTTTACATTAAGCACCAACACTTCAAAAGAATTATATTTACAGCTAGATTTCTTAGTGGTTTTGAAAATATTACTATAAATTACAGCAACACCTCCTCCTTTGCGTTTCAGACGAGGTTCATGTTTATAACCGTAATCTTGTGGGGTTGACTCATTTAAAGCAATGTAATCGTTTGGTTTTAGCCAGGTTTCTGTTAAACACAGCACATCTAGGTTATAATCTGTAATCATATCATTAACTATTAGCGCTTTTGAAGTAAGAGATCGAATATTCAGCAACCCAAGCTTTATCATTTGCTCATTTGTATTATATCTGTTTTTCATTTGTTGAAGATCAATTACATTTTTAACCTTAGATGGGTTTGAACGTATTTTGGATTTCCAAGTTCGGGGAACAGACACAGTCTCTATATGAAGATATCTAGGTGAAAGAGGCTCTATGTGATGGGATTTATCTGACCTTGGTGACGTGAGGCCGCTAGCAGACGGTCGGTTAAGCCAGTCTGTCTGCTTCCTGACCTGAGGCCCAGATTGTCATGTTTTATCTCTAAGACTATGAGCCAAATTACTAGAGAGAAGAGCAGCACCTTCCCAGGAGGGATGAATACCATCTCTTTTCAACAGGTCAGGTTTGCCCCAAAAACTTTTCCAATTGTCTATGAATTCTATATTATTTCGTGGACACCACCCAGACAGCCAGCCATTGAGTGAACACAATCTACTAACTATCTCATCACTCCGGCGAACAGGAAGGGGGCCAGAGCAAATTACAGTGCTTGACATCGTACTTGCAAGTTCAAACACCTCTTTAATATTAATTTTGGTGATCTCAGACTGGCGGAGTCGAACATCATTAGTGCCGACGTGAATAATAATCTTAGAGAATTTACGTTTAGCATTAGCCAGCACTTTCAAATTTGCTTTGATGTCAGGCGCTCTGGCTCCCGGCAAACATGTGACTATGGTGGCTGGTGTCTCTATTTTCACGTTCCGTGTAATAGAATCGCCAATAACTAGGGCACAATCAGAATAATTCTCAGTGGGTGTTTCACTGAGCGGGGCAAATCGATTTGTTATCGGAACGGAAAAGTGGTTTTTTGATCCGCGACTAGAGCGATCTCTCACTGTCACCCATCTGCCCTGCTGCACGGGCTCTACTTCAGCCGGAACCGACTCATGTAAAGAGTTCACTAGGCTAGGCGCATCCAAAATAGTATCTAAAGCTCTAGCACTCTTCTTACTATTCTCGATTAAAGTTTGGATGCGTGTCTCTAGTTCTGAAATCTTCTCTGTCAGCCTGACTGTCTCCTTGCATTTATCACATATAAATCCTATATTGTCGACAGAGAAGGCTATGGTAAACATGTGACATGAAGTGCAGGTGACAATAACAGGAGAAGACATTACTCACCGTGTTTGTTGACCGATTCTTACTCACCTGGGCTTTTATGAACTCAAAGGCGCGGGCGCGCGAGAGAAAAATAAATAACTGAGCGCACGGGTGGTGCGTTAAAAGGCTAGCGAGTTAGCGTGTTGTGCTGACAATAACGGAAGCTAGCAATGTCAGGTTAATCTGAGATGTTGAGTAAGCTGTATTTAGTAGTATAAACAACTAGAATTTATAATAAATGATGGTTCAAAACAGAAAGAAATACGAAGCTAATACGAGGCTTAGACGCAGCAAACAAACTCACAGCAGCAGCAGTCACAGCGAGGCAGACAGGAGCAATCGAGCAGGCAGGAGCAATCGAGCCTACTGTGAGTCTTTGTGAGTCTACTGCTTGTGGATTATATATCTATATATTTTCTTCCTATTGATTTGTGTTTTGCTGTATATACTATCCATATATCCATTTTGTGTGACATATTTGGTGTGACAAAGTTTATTTATGTTTATGTTTCTTGTGTGGATAACCCGAGGGCAGGTGTTCAGTATACCATTGTTGGCTGTTTTGCCCATTTCTGTCCACCCAGTATTGTAGGGTGACCGGACGTGACATTTGATGAGCCAAACTGATGTGGTGAACTCTTTTAACATTGTGTCTTAAATGGCCAGCTGCTCTGTTTAATGTTTTAGATATTGTGTGTGTTTCGTGTTATTTTCTTTTGTTTCTCTCTCTTCAGAAGTGGGGTTGCCAGTAGCAGAGAAATAAGCGTCTCTTCCCGATTGTGGTGGTGGGTTCTTTTGCCTGAATGCTGTGTTCACAGTGATGTGTGGAGTGTGCACGTATGATCGCTATATCCGTTCTGCTAAAGCGAGCCAGCGCCCCGTTCTGAAGTGAGCGTTCGTATCAATTTTTTGGGCTAAGATTATTTTTTATTGGTGTTGTCTTGAATAAAATATAATGTTTTTATTGAGAAATAAAGCTTTGTACTATTTTCTACACATCCATGTCTGATATCTGACTCTGATCAACGAACCTTTGAGCCTTATTTAATCGAAGGGCATTTTCCCGGAAAGAGGCCCCCGGGTGGCGTAGTCGGTGACTTTGTTAAGTCTTTAGTGTCCCTCTAGTTAAAGCTGCCACACTTCCAACCTGGGTGATATCCTGCATCCCAAGGCTGTGCTGCTTGGGTCCTCTT
This sequence comes from Phoxinus phoxinus, assembly GCF_949152265.1. Lineage (NCBI taxonomy): Eukaryota > Metazoa > Chordata > Actinopteri > Cypriniformes > Leuciscidae > Phoxinus > Phoxinus phoxinus. The sequence goes on from NC_136876.1 coordinate 2,283,138, forward strand.
CATCAGCAGAGTGCCAGCGAATGAAGTTGTGCAAAATGCATGTTGCCTTCACCACAACTTCAGCAACTTCAGGTGACACTCCAAGGACTTGTCTGTACAGTCGCCACTGTGAAGCCAGGATACCGAAGGCACACTCCACCATTCTCCGGGCTCGAGACAGGCGGTAATTAAATACCCTCTGCTCGGGTGTCAGGTTGTGCCCAGGAAATGGCCTCATCATGTTCCTCCGCAGAGGATATGCCTCGTCTGCCACAAAAACGAAGGGCATGGCTCCTTCAGCTCCTGGAAGAGGTGCATCTGGTGGGAGGTTGATGGCATCATGACTGAGTGCATGGCCAAAGGTTGATGAGGAAAGCGTACCTCCATCACTGCTCTTGCCATATGCTCCCACATCAATCATTCTGAAACGATATCTGGCATCCACCACAGCCAGCAGGACAATGGAGAAGGAGCCTTTATAATTGTGGAACTGGGAGCCACTATTTGCTGGGGCTTGGATTGTGACATGTTTCCCATCAATTGCTCCAACACAATTTGAAAAATTCCACAATTTCTGGAATGGCCTTCCACGCCTCGGTTCCAGGAAAGGGCAAGTATTCTCCGACCAGATTGCCTCACACACATCTTTCACAATACCCACCACGGTAGAGAATCCAACCCTGTAGCTGAACGCAATTGTTCTGTACAAATCTCCAGTGGCTAGAAATCTGTAATATAAAAGGGAGTTATAGTTACAGTGGATAGTGCAAGAGCCTAGACTTTATTTAAAAAATGTCCATGTATATGCTCATACATAGCACAAGCCCTGGGTAGAATTATTTACATTTACATTTACATTTAGTCATTTAGCAGACGCCTTTATCCAAAGCGACTTACAACTGAGGACTACAACAAGCGAGTCATCGTGAAGAAGCAAAAATAACGCAAGAAGTGCTCAAAATACAAAGTTCTGGAATTGCTCAGAGTAGCATAAGCCAAAACAAAGGAGGGTAAAGGAGAGGGGTTTTTTTTTTATTTTTTTTTTTATGTCAAGTGCTCACGGAAGAGATGAGTTTTCAGTTGTCTTTTGAAAGTGGTCAGGGATTCTGCATTCCGGACGAGGGTAGGGAGATCATTCCACCAGCAAGGAACCGTGAATGAGAATGTTCTGGAGAGTGATTTTGTGGCTCTCTGTGATGGTACCACGAGTCGTCGCTCATTGACCGATCGCAGGCTTCTGGTAGGGATGTAGACTCGTAGGAGCGAGTGAAAGTAGGAGGGAGCTGAGCCTGTGGTCGATCTGTAAGCAAGCGTCAATGCCTTGAACTTGATGCGAGCAGCGAGTGGTAGCCAGTGCAGAGAGATGAACAGAGGAGAGACGTGGGCCCTTTTGGGCTCGTTGAAGACAAGACGGGCTTGCAGCATTCTGGATCATTTGTAGAGGTTTACTTGCACATGATGGAAGACCAGCCAGAAGAGCATTGCAGTAATCAAGCCTAGAGATAACCAAGGCCTGGGCGAGAAGTTGTGTTGCATGCTCAGTTAGGAAGGGCCTGATCTTCCTGATGTTGTGCAGTGCAAAACTGCATGATCGAGCTGTCTTTGTGATGTGGTCTGTGAAGGTCAGATGCTCATCAAATGTTACTCCAAGGTTTCTGACCGACCTTGATGGGGTGATTAAAGTTGAATCTAGCTGGATAGTGAAGTCGTGCTGTAGGGACGGGTTGGCAGGAAGGACGAGAAGCTCAGTCTTTGCCAGGTTGAGCTGCAGGTGATGTTCCTTCATCCACGCCGAGATGTCCGCCAGACAGCTTGAGATACGTGTAGCTACTGTGGGATCATCAGGTGGAAATGAGAGGTAGAGCTGGGTGTCATCAGCATAGCAATGGTAAGAGAAGCCATGTGCCTGTATGATGGGTCCCAGTGATGTGGTGTAAATGGAGAAGAGGAGCGGTCCAAGAACTGAACCCTGAGGAACCCCTGTAGTCAGTTGATGTTCTTTGGATACCTTGCCACTCCATGCGACCCTGAAGGACCTACCTGTGAGATAGGACTCAAACCAGTGGAGAGGAGTTCCAGTGATGCCCAGTGATGAGAGGGTGGACAGGAGGATCTGATGATTCACAGTGTCGAAGGCAGCAGACTAGTGTTGTCACGATACTAGAATTTCTAACTTCGATACGATACCGTGAAAAATATCGATATTCGATACCATTTTCGATACCACAGAGAAAAAAACTGCCACAATATTAAGGGGGTATTTTTTTTATTTAAAGCTAAATATAACAAGTCTAGAACATGACAATGAGGTATATTTTACATGAACAAAAATGTCCTGAGTTCTATCTGTTAATATTTTTTAATTGGACCAGGGCTAACATGACCCGTTGTATTTGTATAACCTACTGTTATCAAAGATTAAAATATAGCCTACTGTAACAAAAAAGCACTTAACAGTATCAAATTGGAGGATAGAGTGTCAGTAATGTATAATAATAAGATTAAACATTAAATTTTCAGTTAAAGGCATTTCATTATTTAATTCAGAGATGCCATTGTCTAGCTGTTTAGTTTAATTAATATCTGTGTAATCAAATTGATGATAATCGCTAATGAAGGCAAATTGCAGAATTAAATAATAATTTTCTGAATAAAGTTAAATAGGCACAAGTTAATTTACATTTGACCACAGTTAAAATATTTACTTGTCTAAGATTCCTCCGTCAGATTATGTTAACTTTAAGAATTACGGTGAAAAAACGAGACAACACAGACTCATATCAACAACAATACTAGGCCATCTTGGTTAATGTTTCAGAAAAGTTAAAATGAGAAGAGTTACAGTGTTTCCTTTAGGATTTTTTTTAGCAGTGGGGAAAGGTCTGTCCAAACAACAAACACCCCTGGCCTGATGCTGAGCCTATGCTTGCTAAATGGTACCCCTGGAGCCTGTTCCTTTAGTCTGTTTTCACCTATAAAAAAATGAGTGATGTGACGGATTATTGATTGTCAAACAATCTTTTGGGTGCCCGCAGCCCACTCGCAGTGAAGCGCGTGTCTGCGCTATTCTCTGACATACCTGCTCGTGGTGTGTAGCGCGTGTCCGCGCTATTCTCCGACTCCGACATGCCCGCTCGCGGTGTGTAGCGCGTGTCCACGCTATTCTCCGACTCCGACATGCCCGCTCGCCGTGTGTTTTTACGCGTGTCCGCGCTATTCTCCGACATGCCCGCTCGCGGTGTTCTTTATCAATCAACCAAAGCCGGTCGCGGGGGCGCCGCCCTCGCCATCTTTCCATTCACTTCACTTTTGCTATTTAACCAGAGCGAATGAGACGAGTGCGTCACGTGTGGTGTTTGTCAACGCGCCTTTGGAAAGAAGTGAAAGTGACCGCTCGGCTAGTATCGATACTTCGGGAAATTAGTATTGGTACCGTTCAGATATTTCAGTATCGATATTTATCGAAATATCGATATTTTTGACAACACTGCAGCAGACAGATCCAGGAGAATGAGAACTGATGATTTGGAGGCAGCTTTTGCGATCCGTAGGGCTTCTGTGACTGACAGCAATGCAGTCTCGGTTAAATGCCCTTTCTTGAAGCCAGATTGGTTTACGTCTAGTTGGATGGTCAGAGAGAGGAAGGATGTTACTTGGTTGAAGGCAACTCGTTCAAGTGTTTTCGCAATGAACGGTAGGAGAGAGACAGGTCTGTAATTCTCTAAGTGATGTGTTTAATGTGGGTTTTTTAAGCAGTGGAGTTACCCGAGCCTGCTTGAATGCTGTAGGAAAAGTGCCAGTGTGGAGGGATGAGTTGATGATGTGTGTGAGTGCTGGTAGAAGTGTGGGAGAAATGGCTTGTAGAAGGTGTGAGGGGATGGGATCTAGAGGACAGGTGGTGGGGTGACTGGAGAGGAGAAGTTTAGATACTTCTTCCTCGGTCAGTGGAGAGAATGAGGAGAGACGGTGTTTCGGATTGGGAGGGGTTGGACTGGGTTCCTGTGTGTGTGGAGTTGAGAACTGACTGCTGATGGTTGTTGTTTTGTTGGTGAAGAAGTTGGCAAAATCATCAGCAGTTAAAGAGGAGGTGGGTGGTGGTGGAGGTGGACAGAGGAGAGAGTTGAATGTCTTGAAAAGAGTTCGTGTGTTAGCGGTGCTGTTGATCTTGTTGTGAAAATAAGAAGATTTTGCAGCATGAACATCAGCAGAAAAGGAAGAGAGCAGAGATTGATACATACTAAGGTCAGTTGTGTCTTTTGATTTGCGCCATTTCCTCTCTGTTGCCCTGAGTTTAGTCCGGTGATCACGAAGAACCTCAGATAACCAGGGGTTAGAGGGAGTAGTACGTGCTGGCCTGGAGGAGATAGGGCAGATATTGTCTAAAGAAGAAGTTAAAGTGTAGCATAAAGTATCTGTTGCGGTATTAACATCCAGAGATGAGAAGTGTGAGTGTGAGGGAAGAGAAGATGACACAGCAGTGGAGAGATGGGAGGGAGAGAGTGAGCGCAGGTTTCGTCTGAAAGTAGCTGGTAGGGGGGTTGGTGGAGCATGGGTAGTGAGTTGTAGATTGAATGTAATGAGGAAATGATCAGAAACATGGAGAGGTTTCACCACAATGTTGTCTGTGATGCAGTTGCGTGTGTATACCAGGTCCAGTTGGTTGCCTGATTTGTGAGTACCTGAGGTGATGAGCCGTTTGAGATCGAATGAGGCTAGGAGAGAGATGAAGTCTGTTGCATGCGGCTTCTCTAGATGAATGTTGAAATCACCGAAGACTACAAGTGGGGTGCCATCCTCAGGGAAAGAAGACAGCAGCACATCCAGCTCCTCTACAAAGCTTCCCAGTTGACCTGGGGGGCGATATATGACTACAATATGGATCTTAATGGGAGTTGTAAGAGTAATAGCATGATATTCAAACGAGTAGTTATTGCAGAGAGAAGAGAGAGTTGAGTAATTCCAATTGTTAGAAATGAGAAGACCTGTGCCCCCACCCCTCCCAGACGGGCGAGGAGTGTGAGAGAAGGAGAAGTTGTTCGAGAGAGCAGTCGGGGTTGCTGAGTCTTCTGGACGAATCCAGGTCTCAGTTAAGCCTAAAATATTAAGAGTAGAGTGAGATGCAAAGGCTGGAATGAAGTCAGCTTTGTTGACTGCTGACTGACAATTCCATAGACCCATAGAAATGGAGAGAGGTGTGTGAGAGGATGGGAGAATGGGACGCAGATTAGCAGTATTGCGCTGCCTTCTGTGCGTGATGAGAGAGCGTCGTCGAGAGACAACAGGAATGTATTGAAAGCACATATTTAGTAGGGAAATACTATACCAGTGTGAAAGGAAGAGGGAGAATAGGATACTTAAGTGCCTTTTAGGTGTCCTTGCTCGGTGGAGTCGCGCAGGTAGAGTCGATAGTCTTTACCCGAGTCGGTCTTCACACGAGGAGAGCTGAACGCTTCCGCTGACGCTTCCGCGACAGCGCGCACACTACAGAAATATAGTGCTTTCAAACGCCTGAGTGAGGACAGCTGCTAGTCCAGGCAATTAGCACAGGCAAATCAAATAATCCGAAAATGGGAGAAAATCGAAACTGTCTCTATGAACAGCTACACTTAAGTGCTATAAAATTTAAACTGCAATAGCCCACTTCTCAGACGCGGCTGTGATATAAAGTAGTCACGCGTCTAATTAAAATACAGATTTGTGTGAAGCAAAAAATGTACAATAACCACAGAATCGAAAATAGCCCTACTTTCTGGAAAATAATACACTAAACAACAAGAGAACTGAATATTAACCTTTATGCCTCATTATATATTTTACGACGTTGAGTGCATTAAGGGACAAAAATGTCCAATCTAAACACTGCCATAAAACAATTATATATTTTAAAAAAATTCCACTTTCACTGAGTTAAATATTTTAACCAACATCCGTCCTGAAAATAACTACCAAATATTTATTTATTTTTCAGAATTTTAACCCCTTAAATGGCATTTGTTTACATGATGCCACTGTTTTTATCGATGGAAAAAACATAAAAAAATGTAAAACAATTGTGTACTACATGCTAGGTGGATTTCTTGGGAGGGAATTATCACAGCCTGGTATATGTCCATGATTAGCAGCAACATTGATTTTTACGCATTTTTATTTTTTGTGTTATGTTAGTCACACTTATAATCACACTTAGCGCATTAAGGACCAAAAATGGTCACATATTAAACACTGCCTAAAAATATTATATATTATTATTATTTTCCACTTTTACTAAGTTAGATCTTTTAACCAGCATCAGTCCTCATCATAACTACCAAATATTTATTTAATTTCAGGATTTTAACCCTTTAAATTCCAGTTTTGGTGACGATACCATCAATTTGTATGAGAGGAAAAAACACAAAAATGCAATTATTTTCCATACACTAAATGCAAAGAGAAAACTTTAGCTTTGGATTATCACAGTCTTGAATATGTCAAAATCTGTAAATGCAGCAGAAATAATGTTGCCCCTAATCTTTGTGTTATGTCAGATTTTTAAAAAAATCACACTTAGCGCGTTAAGGACCAAAAATGGTCACATATTAAACACTGCCTAAAATATTATATATTATTATTATTTTCCACTTTTACTGAGTTAAATATTTTAACCAGCATCAGACCTCATCATAACTGCCAAATATTTATTTAATTTCAGGATTTTAACCGTTTAAATTCCAGTTTTGGTGACGATACCATCAATTTGTATAAGAGGAAAAAACACAAAAATGCAATTATTTTCCATACACTAAATGCAAAGAGAAAACTTTAGCTTTGGATTATCACAGTCTTGAATATGTCAAAATCTGTAAATGCAGCAGAAATAATGTTGCCCCTAATCTTTGTGTTATGTCAGATTTTTAAAAAAAATCACACTTAGCGCGTTAAGGACCAAAAATGGTCACATATTAAACACTGCCTAAAATATTATATATTATTATTATTTTCCACTTTTACTGAGTTAAATATTTTAACCAGCATCAGACCTCATCATAACTGCCAAATATTTATTTAATTTCAGGATTTTAACCCTTTAAATTCCAGTTTTGGTGACGATACCATCAATTTGTATAAGAGGAAAAAACACAAAAATGTAATTATTTTCCATACACTAAATGCAAAGTGAAAACTTTAGCTTTGGATTATCACAGTCTTGAATATGTCAAAGATTAACAGCAAAATTATTTTTGGTGCATTTTTATTTTTTGTGCTATGTCAGATTTTTTTCCAAAATCACACATAGCGCGTTAAGGACAAAGTTGATCCTATTTAAACCCATTAAAATAAAAACATTTGAACCCACTGTCATAATATCATAAAATCATAATTTCTATTCAAATATCCTGTCATGACCAAGCCTTGGGGTAAAATATTTACTTTTTACTGTTTTCCACCAGTTGGTTAGTCTGGCTAACGTGGAACCACATGTTCATTTTCTCGTATTTGAGGCGTGGTTTACGAATGCCCAGAGCCGTTTATTGGGCGCTACGAAGGTCTATCAAATGCGCCTGTACGTAGCTCATAGCCAATCGTTTCAATTATACCAGATGACGTATGTAGAGCGACAGAAATTCGACAAGGAAGAAGACGATGGGTCATAGATTTATGTGTAACGTTACACGATGGTGTCACTGTTCAGCGACTATTGCCGTTTGTCCAAGACAAACATGAGGGTAGAAGGTAAATCTGCAGTGCACATGTTGATATAAACAAACTGCTTCTGTGTGTCGCATAGACGTCGTCATCGCCCTGCTGCTCCCTCCCCGTTCTGTGATTGGTCCCCTCGCTGAGGTGAAAATCTAGTCCATGGTATCCAGGCTTAGCCTGGTAATACCAAACTCTGCTACTTCGCTTTGCTTCATAGACAGAGTCTGGCATGGCATCATTGAAAAGTGTTTTCTTTATCGCGGGGGGGCGCTCGTCTGAAGTATAAAATCATTGGTTACCCGTAAGCCAATCACATAACGTTTGGTTATGACGTGTGTTATGCGCCAGCTCAGCAGCATCGAACTGCCACTGTAAACACATTATAAATAATGCGAAAACGAAACCATCGAGAGAAATACCGGAGTGAACATACGGTCGTTTTCGATTTCCCCAATCTCAAACTCGGCGCTTAGCGTCTACGTAACGGCTCTCAGCCCGCCCTCTGTTCGTTGATTGGCCGGCTGTTTTCAGGCCGGAGGAAAACTGAGAGACATGTCGATGTCTCAGACTAAGTACAGAAGCGAAATGAAATTGAGCGGTAGTACGAAGTCTGACGTAGTCAGGCTAATCCAGGCTGCCTAGCAGCGTGAATAAAATCGAGCTGCGCGCAAGGCATCATGGGGAAACCCAGGCTACCAGTTGGTACCATTTTTCATATAATTGACATAATGCAAACATCTGCAGTATTGCAAACATTTTCCTGATTTCTACTAGGTGACTATAACCTGTGCCTGTTTCCCTACACATCAAAATTTGCTCTAGAAAGAAAGCAAAACTACAAGATCACAATGAACATGATTTTTTTTTCTTCTAAATTCTATTGCACATACACGCCTACACACACATCCTACACCACCGACACACACACACAGAGAGAGGGAGAGAGAGAGAGAGAGAGAGAGTATAGACAGAAAGGGTAAAATATGACCTTCAGGATATTATGATTTTTGTCACTCGCCTAAACACCATGTATTATATTTAGGCCCTACACACACACACACACACACACTTTTGTCAACGCAGACACACACTGCTCTCAGACATCCACACCAACTCAGAAACATAATTTTAGATCATTGAGCCATTAAAATGCTTCATAACACCTTCAACAGTGCCCCTAGTGGAAACCAGGAAAATAACGTGCATTTCCCCCCATACCTATGTAGTGACGTCATCTGGTGAAATACACTATATAATGCAAATATAATGCTTTTGCTTCAAAATGAAAGGATGTTTCAACATAAGTCATGATTCATGTATTAATGACGGCCCTGGCTTTAAACAACGTTTTAATGGGTTTCAATGGGCCATTTTTGGTCATTATGGTGCTAGGTGTTCCTATTTGATCTACACAGTGTGTGTTATACATATTATGCAACATGGGATCAAAATTTGTAAATTTATCCAAAACGTCACAATTTTGCCAAATTACATACCATTTGCATTAAAACAGCCAAAATGGTCAAAGAAATTAAACTGAAAATGACCAAAAATGGCCTAATGCAGCATGAAGGTTAAGAAAAAACCACTTGCGCTCTCGTTCTACATGCAGACTGACGCTCGTCCTGCACTGTTCTGATTCTCCTAGCCTTATATCTGTTCTACAGTTGCTGCTAGGCCAGGCAATTAGCACAGGCAAATCAAATAATCCGAAAATGGGAGAAAATCGAAACTGTCTCTATGAACAGCTACACTTAAGTGCTATAAAATTTAAACTGCAATAGCCCACTTCTCAGACGCGGCTGTGATATAAAGTAGTCACGCGTCTAATTAAAATACAGATTTGTGTGAAGGAAAAAATGTACAATAACCACAGAATCGAAAATAGCCCTACTTTCTGGAAAATAATACACTAAACAACAAGAGAACTGAATATTAAGAAAAAACCACTTGCGCTCTCGTTCTACACGCAGACTGACGCTCGTCAGTCTGCGTTTTGAGTTGCAGTCTGCCTTGACATCAAGGTGAATGTGTCTATGCATAATTTCAGACGTAAATATTGTGCTTTTTACTTTTCCTAAATTTGTCTACACTTCTAATTAGTTACTTTACAGATTGAGTACTGATACAAAATATATTACTAAATATTAACTCGTAAATTATGCGGTACAGTCACAGGTTAAACTAACCAGCAGGATATAGACTATTAACATTTTACTATAGACTATTAACATTTTACAAAACGTTACACAACCAAAAACATAACCTACCGTAAACAAATGCTCAGCCGTTCGGCAGGACCGATGGACTCTTAAATAAGCCTTGAACCGACCATCATCAAGGCGAAGCTCCTAGACCAAATGGTGGTACTCCCCGCGTTCTCTCCTCTTTCTGAGGGTCTCATGTACCCACACGGATCTCCTTTTTTCTGTCTCCTGAGTGTTTATACACCTCTCAACCTCGATTAAAGCCAGGGCAAGCGCCCTCTGCTTGTCCATTTTTTTTTGTTAAGTTTACAATGTGACAGTTTACTTGACAACAAACCAAAGTATTTTTTGCGCGCGCACTCGCTATTAGACTGACAGCTGACTCGGTGGTTGCTTAGCAACATAAAAACCGCAGCGAACTGCTATTTCAGGTGTGATCGTGTCACTCGTTCTCGTCGCCAGGCTCCTCAATAAAAAATCCTTCATAGGAGGGTAACAGTGGGGAGTCCGGTGGAGAGAAATCCTCCACAACTGAATGTAAACTGGCATTCAAATCTGCCTCCATTTTGTTTGCAACGCACAACCTCCAACGATCCAAACAATTCCTGAAGGATGAAATCAGGCCCCACCCTACATTTTTTTCTAATTTCAGAAGCCGTTTCACTCGGATATACGTCACAACAAAGAAAAAAATTACAATCTCAACTTCCGTTTCATGCCGACTTTAAACTTGAGTGGAATACCAACACCGAACCAGACCGACAGGAAACCAAAAGATGAAGCAAATGGGTAGTGATCAAGAGGGGGAGAAGAACATTAACATATTCTCCTCAATGCATGTGGAAGCAACAGTACTTAGATTGTACATTAGGATACTTTAATATATATATTAAGTTCACCACCATTCATTTCAGTTCAAATCAGTTTATAAGTTACATATTAGAACACTAGTAAATAAACAGTATGTAGTTGGAAGCATATGTCGTGTGAAGCAAATAGTACAGATGTCTCAGTAGCCAACAGTCCTCAATCAGCATAGTGATTAAACCCTTGCACTAGATAGGCATTAGCATACTGTGATGATGAAGGCCATTGTGCCACGTTTAATTCACATGCATACCTTTAAAAGGATTTCTGAAGTACAAGGAGAGTAAAGAGTTCTGCCCATATTTGCTCAGCCCTACAAATCCCTCCTCAGGTACATTGGACCTCAGGAATTATGTGAGGTACATGTGTGAAAATTTAGGGCTGAGTGCATTGAAGAAGTGTCTCCATTGGCATAGTAGCACAGAGTAATGATGATAATTGTCAAGGATGCTGAGAAGATACACACACAGAACGCCTACTCCCATCAGGTGTAGTCTTATGCCTTCTGTACACCTAAAGACTTTGAAAATATTTAGAAAAGACTTTATAAGATTATCAGCTCACATCTAAAGACTTGGTTTCACAGACTCACAGTCTCAGACTAAAGATTTTACAAACACTGAATCTTGTAGTGACACTATTTACAAGACTACAACAATTTTTTTCCTCCATTAAAATAGGCATTTTTATGCATATTTTTTTGTTTGATGAGTAAAAATATGTTAATTTATATTGTTTAATTACAATAAATAACTTTCTTTTCCTGGAATGAAAAAAATCAAATTAGATGACCTAACTTTTTCACATGACTGTATGTAACGGGTATATTATTTTGAAAGGAGCTTTTTTTTTTTGGGGTAGGCTACTCTTATTTTGGCAAGGGGTCTACTTTTTTGGGGCGAGGGCTGAAAGTGCAGCGGGGAGAGACGAAGAAGAGCACGTGTTCTGAGTGTGCGACTGATACAGAAGTGAATGCAGTGTCGTGATCGAGAAGCTCGTTCGTTAAAGTTGTTTCAATGGAAGATTATCGAGGATGGAGTCGAATAAAGAATAACAGCACAAAGTGAGGGGGTTATAGTGACCCACGTTTGATATTGAAGACAGTTTTGTTCCGGTGGTATGTGTTGGCTGTGAGAATGATGCAGTGACATATTGTGAAGACCACGGAAGCTGTGAGTTCGTTTAAAGTGCAAACCCCGCTTAATTTTTGTCATCAAGAGACTTGTTACATGTCTTTTTGCTGTATTTTGCACTTCTTGTGTTTTGATCGAATAGCATCGTCGATTTAATAGTTCCAAGGGACTGTTCATGTGTCCTCGAGTTTTCCCGCATGTTTCAGAGCACGTGAGACTGAGATCGCTGCAGTACGCACTTAATGCAGAGACTCTTTCGCTGATTCAAGGTTGAAGATTGTCGTTACCCTGCCATTCAAGTGACATCCCAGTTTGATTCATCTTCAGGTTGGTTTTCTTTTTGAGACAGTTTATCTGTGAAAGTTTTGGACAAAGTTGAGAGTGTTTTTTTGAACTTGCACACTTAAACACGTGATCTTCAGTTATTGCAACGCACCCAACGTCCGGACAACGAACTCTAATTCATCGTCCTACGAACTGGTATTTTCCTGATTTTTCCTTATTATTTTCCAGTGACTGAACTGATAAACGGTGAACTGTGAGTAGACATTTAAAGGGACGTTTCATATAAGTGTTTATTCCGAGGTGGAATTTGATGGTATGTTTTTCTTTTGTGTTTATTTTATTTTTCTTTAAATGTGATTGTTCGAAGATGATCTTTTGAAAAGGTGAGGATTTGTGGTTGTACAAATTGTCACGTTGTAAACTACCTAATTTTGATTTATCCAAAGGGATCTGTTACATCACAAGTGAAAGGGTTTTACAACTTCAGTGTTGAAAGTGTTGGTGTGAATTCAAAAGACAACACAAAGACTGTAAATTATTTAATTTGTTATTCTTTACTTAAACAGAAGAAATAACCAATTATAAGAAAGAGAAATCTAAAGAACTAAATTGTTTGATTGTTTTTTTGCACTTATTTACAGTATATCTTTTTTATTTGAGAGCTGCTAGGGAGTAGGGAAGCTTCACTTACTTTATTAGATCTGGAGAGGGAGGAGCATACCACACTGTATTTTCACATATGCAATTTCACTTCAGGAAGCCACCGTGTGACATTATCATACCTGAAGCCTACTCTTGCCAATCTATAGTGTTCTAACACAATAAAGTAAGAAACCTCATTCACACATTAGTGTGTAACGAGGCTAAAACGTTTGGGGAGCGGGGACCAAGATCTTTCGTTGTCCAAACTTCCAGAGCAGTCATAATCCATTTTCCCTACATGACGGGCTAAATTCCCCGTTACATAAGTGGCGTCACGAACAGGATCATACTTAGCCTAATCTTGTTGTTGCTGTAGTATTCTGTCCCAGGTCTGTGAGCAAGAAGAAAAATGGCAGAACTGGAAGAACTGAAGAAGGAGTTCGCTGAAATGCAGAGGAGGTTAGCGGAGCAAGCTGGGGCATTGGATGTTGCCAGAACAGAACAGCGAGAAGCCCTGTCACTGGCCAGAGCAGTAATGGAGCAGCAAGCATCCACTCGTGCACCCCCAGCAACAATCTATATCCCAAGAGATCATAAACTTACCGATTTCACTGGCACCACAAAACCTGGAGAAGGAAGTGTGGAAGAGTGGATTGTCTCTATGAAATCAGCATTTCGAGTTATGAAGGTGCCAGAAGAAGATCAGGTGGAGCTGATAAAGCAGCACTTAAAGGGAGAGGCTAAAGATACTGTGAGGTTCATGATCGAAGAAGTGGATAACAGTGTCGAGTCCATCTTTCAGCTGCTCCAGGAAACCTATGGAGACAAGGTACCTATTGGCACTAGGTTGAAAGACTTTTATGATAGAAAACAAGCACCTGGTGAGACCATACGCGCCTATGCTTATGATTTACGTGAAAAGCTCCACAAGGTGAAGCGCAGAGAGCCCAGACGAGTTTCAAATGAAGAGAGTGTTCTGAAAGAGCAGTTAGTCCTTGGACTGAGGGATGATTTCCTAAGAAGCGAAATGAAACGAAGGGTCAAGGAAGAGCAAAGATTGACTTTTGCACAGCTGATGCAAGACGCCATCACATGGTCTGAGGAAGAGGAAGCACAACCTGAAGGCAACCTGAAGACCCCTGTGCGTGCGAGAGTGGCTGTTCACACTACAGTTGCGACTGGTGACAATTCATCCTCACTGACTTTAGGAAAGTTGCACGAGGCAATAGAGAAGATAGCTGCACGGCAGGAAGAATTGTATAGAATAGTCCATAGTCAGGGGAGAGTCGGTCCACAGCCTGGTGTTATGAGAAGACAGCCTCTGAGAAACAGTGAAGGGCAATATATCTGTTACACCTGTGGTCAACCAGGTCACACCAGTCGACGTTGTAGGCAGTTTCAGGAGTTGGGTAACCGGGGCACTGCATCATCACAAATGGGGGAAGTATCAGAGATGTTAAGAGGAGCTTCATCGGGTGACATGGCAAGCACCAGTGGGCCTTCAGTAATCCGGAGCCATACAGCTGACTGGAATGCAGATATAGCACCAGAAACCCTAAGGGATAGTGCTTTTGGAGACTGTTTGACAGTGGATGTAAAAATAGCCGGGGTGCCCACCAAATGCTTGTTGGACACCGGTTCAGAGGTCACCACCATCTCAGAGTCTCACTTTAAACATAATTTCGGAGGACAAGAGATACAGCTGTCGTCTGCTAACTGGGTGCGCCTCACTGCTGCAAACGGACTAGACATTCCTGTCCTTGGATGTCTACAGGCAGATATAGAGTGCATGGGAAGCCTGCTTCCAGGGAAGTGTGTTTTCGTGCTCACAGACTCGAACCCCGATGTGAAGGAGATGAAGGGATTGGCCGGAATCGTGGGGATGAATGTGCTTAGTGAGTTGAAAAACCTTGTACTATCTGGAAAGGATTTGGATAAGGAGAGCAAAGTGAGCCAACGTGCAGATGCAAATGTCAGGCGAGTGATAGCAAAAGTGAAAAAAGATGAAGGACTCTTGGGCCCAGAGGGAAGGATAGGATTTGTTAAGGTGTCGGGGAAGCAAGTTGTGATAATCCCACCCTTAAGTGAGAAGATTGTGGAAGGCCACTGCAGTATACCTCATCAAGTCAAACATCAGGTGTTGGTGGAGAGCACAGGTTCTGTTACCCTTCCAAAAGGATTGTTAGTAGCCAATGTGCTTGCAAGCCCAGAAAAGGGTAAAGTTCCGGTGCGAGTGTTAAATCTCTGTCAAGAAACTGTCAGGTTGATGCCGAGATCCAGGATTGCAGTTGTGTCTAAGCCTCAAAAAGTAGTCCCAAAGCAAATGGTGAAATTCGAAGAAGATGATGATGAGTTGCGTGTTAAACGACATGTACAGTGCAGCATTAAGAGTGAGAGTCAAGTCAAGTCAAGTCAAGAATATTTGTATAGCGCTTTTCACAAGCGTCAGCCCGAACAACTGTCAATTCCAGTTCAGATGAATCAGGACGGACTGTCTGAGATTCAACGGGAGGAGCTAAATACTCTGCTGACACGTTATAGTGATGTGTTCTCCAAGAGTGACACAGACTATGGATACACAACAACAGTGACACATAGCATACCTACTGGAGATGCTCAGCCAATAAAACAACGCCATCGACGAGTCCCACCTCACGTTTTTCAAGAGTTTAAGAGACATGTGCAGGATCTTGTCAGTCAAGGTGTACTAAACGAGAGTCGCAGTCCGTGGGCCTCACCTGCAGTCATTGTGATAAAGAAAGACGGAAGTGTTCGTTTCTGCTGCGACTACAGGAGACTCAACCAAGTCACATTTAAGGATGCCTACCCCCTTCCGCGTGTGGAGGAATCCTTGGATGCTTTGGGGAATGCACAGTTGTTTTCCATACTGGATCTCACGGCAGGTTATTTTCAAGTGGCAGTAAATGAATCAGATCGGGAGAAGACTGCTGTCACAACTCCGTTCGGGTTGTTTGAGTGGACTCGGATGTCGTTTGGATTATGCAACGCTCCGGCCACCTTTCAGCGGTTGATGAGTGCAGCATTAGGTGATCTGGCCTTTGACGTTCTCTTGATCTATCTTGACGATATTATCGTGTTTTCTGTGGATTTCAAGAGCCATTGTGAGAAGTTGGAGCTTGTGTTCTCAAGGTTGCGTCAGCACGGACTGAAGCTGAAACCGAGTAAATGTTTCTTCCTGAGACCAGAGGTCCGGTTCTTGGGACACATCATTTCGTCAAAGGGAGTTCAGGTGGACAAGGACAAGGTTCAGTGCTTGGATGTGTGGTCTTCACCTACGAATGTTAGGGAGGTTAGACAGCTGCTGGGATTTATGAGTTACTATCGTCGATTTGTTCCAAGATTCGCACAGCTGGCAAAGCCCCTTCATGCCCTGGTGGGAAAAGGTAACAAAGGCAAGTCAGCAGAAGCGTTTGTCTGGAGTGATGAGTGTCATTCCGCATTCAGCAAGTTAAAGAGTTGTCTCATGTCACCTCCGATTCTGGCTTACCCTGATTTCCAGTGTCCGTTCATACTTACGATGGATGGGAGCCTCAATGGACTTGGAGCTATTCTCAGTCAAAAGCAGGGGGGCGTTGAACGTGTCATTGCTTATGCGAGCAGAGGTCTAAAGGGATCGGAGAGAAATGACAAATATTACAGTGCCTTCAAGTTGGAGTTACTTGCCCTTAAATGGGCAGTAACTGAGAAATTTAAGGAATACCTGATATTTGCAAAATTTCAGGTTATTACTGACCACAACCCTCTTCGCTACCTGGAGACAGCCAACCTCGGAGCAGTGGAACAGCGTTGGTCTGCACAGTTAGCAGAGTTCAACTTTGATGTGTGTTACAAGCCTGGCAGACAGAACATCAATGCTGACGTTCTTTCTAGGATTCCCTGGGGTATGGAACCCGAGGAGGATGACAATGGGAAAGACTTCATTCGGTTGACATCTGACGAGGTACGGGCATGCCTGTGGCCAGGTAAAGAAGAAGGGGTTGACAAGTCTTCAGTCCGAGTTGCCAAACAAGCAGCTATAAGGAAGGGCATTGATGGTTATAGCTGGTCATCCATCAAAGAGCAACAGAGGAATGATCCTTGTATAGCACCTGTGTACAACGCTGTACTCGAGAACAGGAGGCTTGTGACACTTAGTTTCCGGGATTTGGAAACCCAGCAAAAGAAGCTAGCTAGACAGTTGGAGCGTTTGAAATTAAGACATGAAGTGCTGTTCCGAGTGATTACAGACCCAAGAGACGGGGAGGAGATTTGGCAGTTGGTAGTGCCTGAGTCTTTGTGGGAAAAAGTGTATAAGGGAGTCCATGAACATGGAGGACATTTTGGTAGCAGGAGTACATTAGAGCAGATGCGACAGAGCTATTATTGGCCCACAATGGCCAATGACGTACAAACCTGGGTAACTCAGTGTCGAAGATGTACCCTAGCTAAGGATGTATTCCCCAAGATTCGTGCGCCTATGACCTGCACCAACGTAACCGCACCTCTAGAAGTTCTTGCCATGGATTACACTGTGCTTGAGAGATCAGCAGGGGGTTATGAGAATGTTCTTGTGCTTACGGACATGTTTACAAGATTTACTGTGGCGATCCCGGCCAAAAATCAGACAGCACTTACCACCGCCAAAGCCCTCATACGACACTGGTTTGTCTGCTATGGGTGTCCCGCCCGATTGCACTCGGATCAAGGCAGATGTTTTGAGGCAGGCGTAATCAAGGAGCTCTGTAAATTGTATGGAATCAGCAAGAGTCGCACCAGTCCTTATCATCCACAAGGGAACGCGCAGTGCGAAAGGTTCAATCGCACGATGCACGACATGCTGCGAACATTACCTGCGGAAAAGAAAAAGGATTGGAAAACTTACCTGCCTGAACTTGTGATGGCCTACAATAGCCACGTTTATTCATCGACCGGTTACTCTCCATTTTATTTAATGTTTGGACGGGACGCAAGGCTGCCCATGGATGTCCTAGGAGGAAAAGATCTATCTGATGATGAGGTGGATGATCTAGATGAGTGGGTGAAGAATCACCATGAACGCCTGAGAACTGCAGTGGAGACGGCAAAGGTAACTGCTCAAGAAGCCTCCAGGAGAAGGAAGAGGGTCTATGACCGCAAGGCTTCAGGAGCGCTCATTAGACCTGGTGACAGAGTATTGTTGCGTAACCACAAGTTTAGAGGACGAAACAAAATCCAAGATAAGTGGGAGTCTGTACCGTATTTGGTAGTGCAGCAAAATCACGCAGGTTTACCAGTCTTTACTGTACGTCCTGAGCAGGGAGGTTCCACAAAGGTCGTTCACAGGGATCAATTGAGACACTGTACTTTCCCCACACCCACAAGGCAGGTTGCACATGCAAGTAGAGAAAAAGAATTGTCAGACTCACACTCACAAGACATTGTTTACATTCCATATACTTCACACTTACCAAACACGTGCTTACCTGGGGAAGTCGAGGGTGGAGTGGTATGTGAGGGGGGTAATGTAGCTGGGAGTGAGAGAGTAGACACAGGTCAAGACGGGGAATCTGAAGACTCTGACATTTCAGAGGCTGACACTAGTGTGGTACCTGATCTAAGACGTTCGAAGAGGGAAACCCAGGGTAGGATGCCTGTGAGATATAAGGATGATTACATTCTGAAATAAGAGTCCAGAAGGTTCTGTAACTTGTAAGGTATTGGGAGAAAAAGTAATGTACAATGTGATATCTTCCTAACATGTTGTTTTATGTTTCAGAAGATGAATCTGCCAGAGATGTCAATGAAGTGGCAGGGTTTAGCAGGGGGGAATGTAACGGGTATATTATTTTGAAAGGAGCTTATTTTTTTTTGGGTACTCTTATTTTGGCAAGCGGTCTACTTTTTTGGGGCGAGGGCTGAAAGTGCAGCGGGGAGAGACGAAGAAGAGCGCGTGTTCTGAGTGTGCGACTGATACAGAAGTGAATGCAGTGTCGTGATCGAGAAGCTCGTTCGTTAAAGTTGTTTCAATGGAAGATTATCGAGGATGGAGTCGAATAAAGAATATCGTAACACCCCGCTTAATTTTTGTCATCAAGAGACTTGTTACATGTCTTTTTGCTGTATTTTGCACTTCTTGTGTTTTGATCGAATAGCATCATCGAGTTAATAGTTCCAAGGGACTGTTCATGTGTCCTCGAGTTTTCTCGCACGTTTCAGAGCACGTGAGACTGAGATCGCTGCAGTACGCACTTAATGCAGAGACTCTTTCGCTGATTCAAGGTTGAAGATTGTCGTTACCCTGCCATTCAAGTGACATCCCAGTTTGATTCATCTTCAGGTTGGTTTTCTTTTTGAGACAGTTTATCTGTGAAAGTTTTGGACAAAGTTGAGAGTGTTTTTTTGAACTTGCACACTTAAACACGTGATCTTCAGTTATTGCAACGCACCCAACGTCCGGACAACGAACTCTAATTCATCGTCCTACGAACTGGTATTTTCCTGATTTTTCCTTATTATTTTCCAGTGACTGAACTGATAAACGGTGAACTGTGAGTAGACATTTAAAGGGACGTTTCATATAAGTGTTTATTCCGAGGCGGAATTTGATGGTATGTTTTTCTTTTGTGTTTATTTTATTTTGTGATTGTTCGAAGATGATCTTTTGAAAAGGTGAGGATTTGTGGTTGTACAAATTGTCACGTTGTAAACTACCTAATATTGATTTATCCAAAGGGATCTGTTACATCACAAGTGAAAGGGTTTTACAACTTCAGTGTTGAAAGTGTTGGTGTGAATTTAAAAGACAACACAAAGACTGTAAATTATTTAATTTTTTATTCTTTACTTAAACAGAAGAAATAACCAATTATAAGAAAGAGAAATCTAAAGAACTAAATTGTTTGATTGTTTTTTTGCACTTATTTACAGTATATCTTTTTTATTTGAGAGCTGCTAGGGAGTAGGGAAGCTTCACTTACTTTATTAGATCTGGAGAGGGAGGAGCATACCACACTGTGTTTTCACATATGCAATTTCACTTCAGGAAGCCACCGTGTGACATTATCATACCTGAAGCCTACTCTTGCCAATCTATAGTGTTCTAACACAATAAAGTAAGAAACCACATTCACACATTAGTGTGTAACGAGGCTAAAACGTTTGGGGAGCGGGGACCAAGATCTTTCGTTGTCCAAACTTCCAGAGCAGTCATAATCCATTTTCCCTACATGACGGGCTAAATTCCCCGTTACATGTATATGGGGGTTATGAATCTATATCATTATATGATGAGAACAATAGTTTGAACTAAATGTCTTGAAAGGGTATAATTTTAAATGCAGGCATGTCGATGGCTTCGGCAATATGGGTCCACTTCTTTTCTTTTTCCACTCTGTCGTGGTATAAATGGCAGTTTACATCAAAAAGACACGGCTGCTCTGCCCCAACCCGATCACACCAAATGCGTCTATACAGCACGCAGTGTGTTTATCGTGTAATATATACGCGAAAATGAGTTTTTATGTGCATAGTATACGCATGGATAGCACATGGGTAGGTTTAGGGTGGGGTGCGTGTGTATATCACACAATAAAGTGCGTATCATATGAACGCGCAAAACTGCGTATCATATCCACGTAAAAACTCATTTTCGCGTATAAATTGCACGATAAAAACACTGCGTGCTATAGAGACGCATTTGCGTGCTCGACAAGGCGCTCCTCTTTATCCACGGTCCATTTTCGCCTACTTGGCGCCATTGGCGCTCGTTGTGTTTCCACGTCCGTTGACATGTTTCTTTGTTGTGACTGATGGCTTCCTGTTTCCGGTTTTCTGAGAACAAATTTATTGGTTGTTGATTGTTTTACGTCACTATGACTACGCTAGGACTTGCGATAATATCAAACATGTTTGATATGAAAGACTAGAGAAAGACTGGCATAAATCAGGTCGCCGACTGCAGATTATCCCCTCACATTTAACGATCGAGACGACGGGAGCGCGCCGAGACTCCAGTGAGATTCCTAAAGACTGCCGGTCTTTAGTCTGGGACTGTGAAAATCCTTTGGTGTACGCCCGGCATTAGTCAGATGATCACGTGGAGACACTGCTATGCAATATGCAAACATACAGCATGCTATGATTATACGATTCTTCTAACTGTCCCAAAATCTTCTCGGGTCATTTTTTTTCACCCGTACGTTTGCGCTTTGTTGAGCTGGCAGAACGTAGTCATGATCCATTATAATACAGACTTTTTTATACGGGTGTTCCCCTTATACTGCCAGTGTTCCTGTTTGAGTTTGGCGGTTACGCACATACTGTCTATGGTTACGCAGGAAGACGCAAACACGGATATGACGTGATAGACAGGCGACATAACGGAAATAAAGACACGGTCCGTGTCTTCGAATTAAAATATTAATTTCTCTGGATTTAGAAGTTAATTGGAACTGTCGGGATAATGTAAATACACAACTTTAAAAAATATATAACATAGATATTAGGGCTGGAGCCGAACCCGAATACGGTATTCGGAAAGGCACAAATAACGTGTTTTTTACAAATACTTATTTCGAACAAATACTTTAAAAAATATTTGTATTCGGGAACAAGAAAAACTTTATATCAAAAAGCTGCGTTTCCTCATGAGACCGCAGTGCACGCCCGGACGAGTGAGAGAGTGACGGACACCGGCTGCTCCACACAGCAACAGAGAGCGCTCGGCTGAGCGAAAAAACACTCAACTCCATCACTATTTTTGTTGAATAGATGTTTGTACCTTAACTGGGTTCCTGAGGCAGTTTATAACTTTCGAGAAGCGGAGTTTGATCGGGAGATTATTCCATTACGCGGCATTATTGACGTCTGCAGTCGGGTGCTCTCATGTTCACTCTGTTTACGTAACGTCAGCTGTTTAGCGCGGTAATTTAGACAATAGGCTGTTGACAGAGTAACGTTAACGTTCGGTTAAAAAGTTTAAAAATGCTTGTGTAGTTGTGTCGAATCGTATGCACGTGTGGGAGTTATGGTACGTTTAAGTTACTCTGTCTTTTGCAGACAGCAAGATGTAGGCTGTAGGCTTCATAATGTTCACAATGGTATTTTAGTTGTTGGTTTAACCATGGATGAGGTAATGGCTGTTATGTTATTTTATTTTCAATGACATTCCTTGTTTCATTGCTGGATTTATGGAAAAAAACATCGACCAATATTGCATATCCATAATTATTATGATGGATATAATTAAAGAATACTTACACATAACGTAAATTAGAAGTGTAACGAAATTTTTTTTTGTACGATTACGATTTTTACGCCAATTTTGAATTTTACTCGAATACAAATACAAATACTTTTCCCCCCTCAACAAATACAAATACAGATACAAATAGCGGCTGCTTTGCACACCCCTAATAGATATAGTGATTTTTTATATTTTTAAAGCAAAAAAATGCATATTGTGCCTTTAAAATAATACAACAGAGCAAATCGAGCAAAAAATTATTTCAGTTAGAAAACTGAACAGGTAGATAACTAATTTATCTCCAGGGAGGTACACGACACAAAGTCAAAAATGCTCAACACTTCACAGTCAAAAAGCAGTCTTATATATACGGGACGGGGTTACATTGTCCCTTATGCATTTGTCTGGTAGTTTTCCAGAGGAACTGGATGAGTTATTGCCACACTCATTGTGGCCTCCGGTGATGTCATTGTGTTCCATATATGGGCATTCTTCCGGCCTTTGCGTCTTCCGCGCTTTGGGCCTCGGCCTTTGTGTGTGTGTGTGTAAATGTCAGGAAGTCAGTTTGTAAGTTCATCAATATTAAACAAATGTCCTACAAAGCAGTAATTCAAGGAGAATTACACTGTTGTGGATAACACCTTCAATTCCAGAATACTCCTCAAAAAACATTGACCACAACATCCTTTTAAATAGACTCGAACATTATGTTGGCATTAGTGGAATAGCACTAGCATGGTTTAAATCATACTTATCTGACCGTGATCAGTTTGTAGCAGTAAATGAAGAGATGTCTTATCGATCACAAGTTCAGTATGGCGTACACCAAGGCTCAGTACTAGGACCGCTGCTGTTCACTCTGTACATGCTACCATTAGGAGATATCATTAGGAAACATGGAATTAGCTTTCACTGTTATTTTTTTTTATTGAATTTTAAGAATTACAAGTATAGTCAGGGGAGTACAATGAGTAAACCAAACAAGCAAATATAAAAATACGTACAGTACAGACATAGCGACAAACTTAAAAGTTAAACAAAGATGTGAAAATGTTTACAGAATGAAACGCACTTTGCAGCTTTCTTATTTTTCAAGCCCATTATTGTGTTTAGGTATTGTTGAATTTCTGCTTTTAAAATTAAAAACAAAGGTTTGTTTCCAAGCTTTCACTGTTAAGCTGACGATGCTCGGCTGTATATTTCTTCAAAACCTAATGAAACTTACCAAGTCACAAAATTAACGGAATGCATAGCTGATATAAAAAATTATTTAGGTTTGAGATGAAATGCATAGCACAGTCTCTAGGGCCCTGTATAGTGCTGTATTTCTGCTTTACATGAGAGCGAATTTTATTTGATTTTTTATCTGAACTGACACATTACACATTCCTGTTGGTTGAACACGACCAATATCAATCAATCAACAAAGTGTCCTGTGCTCAGCACACACCGGCTATAGGGGGAGAGGAGAGATTTGGCTATAGGGTGATGTGTGGCTAACTTACACAGAAGAGACTTTGTTGCTCAGCACATGAAAATAAACTACTTACCGTGATCTCAGACTGTGTTTAAGTGGTTTCTCCACTGAATGGATCTTCATGTGTCGCTTCAGGGCACTTTTTATAGAGAAACTCTTTCCACACTGATCACACATGTGCGGCTTCTCTCTGCTGTGGATCCTCTCATGTGTTTTCAGATCTGCTGACTGACTGAATC
Organism: Phoxinus phoxinus; assembly: GCF_949152265.1. Lineage (NCBI taxonomy): Eukaryota > Metazoa > Chordata > Actinopteri > Cypriniformes > Leuciscidae > Phoxinus > Phoxinus phoxinus. The sequence continues at coordinate 2,306,870 of NC_136876.1, forward strand.
TCTTGTCACAGTGTGAACACTTGTAAGGTTTTTCTCCAGTGTGAATTCTCTGGTGATGTTTTAAACTGTCTGCTGTAGTAAAAGTCTTCTCACACTCAAAGCACATGTACTCTCTCACACCAGTGTGAGTTTTCTCATGTCTATGTAAAGTGTGCCCTCGTGAAAAACTCGTTCCACACACAGAACATGAATGCGGCTTCTCCTCCGTATGAACTGTCAGGTGTGTCTTCAGGTCTGATGAACTAAGAAATGTTTTGCTGCATTGATCACATGAGAACGGCTTCTCTCCGGTGTGGATCCTCATGTGACGAGCAAGACATCGTTTGGTTGCGAGACTCTTTCCACACTGAGTGCAGGTGAAAGATTTCTTGGCTCTTCTTTTCTTTAAAAAATTATTTTTAGTCTTTGAGCGACTCAAGGGTTTTCCTCCAGGTTGGACATAATGTTCCTCCTCCACTTCTCTCAGTTCTTCACTCTCCTCCTTCACTTCTCTCAGTTCTTCACTTCTCTCAGTTCTTCACTCTCCTCCTCCACTTCACTCAGTTCTTCACTCTCCTCCTTCACTTCTCTCAGTTCTTCACTTCTCTCAGTTCTTCACTCTCCTCCTCCACTTCTCTCAGTTCTTCACTCTCCTCCTCCACTTCTCTCAGTTCTTCACTTCTCTCAGTTCTTCACTCTCCTCCTCCACTTCACTCAGTTCTTCACTCTCCTCCTTCACTTCTCTCAGTTCTTCACTCTCCTCCTTCACTTCTCTCAGTTCTTCACTCTCCTCCTTCACTTCTCTCAGTTCTTCACTCTCCTCCTTCACTTCTCTCAGTTCTTCACTCTCCTCCTTCACTTCTCTCAGTTCTTCACTCTCCTCCTTCACTTCTCTCAGTTCTTCACTCTCCTCCTTCACTTCTCTCAGTTCTTCACTCTCCTCGCTCTCTTCCATCGGGTCTGACAGGAAAGAAAACAAATTACATTTTATCAAAATGATTCAAAGAGAGAAATATAAAAAGAAAGGACGCTCGAGTTCTTACCAGAACCAGGAAGTATGGCCATATTAGCCCCGTTCTGTCAACACTGCATTGGCTGCCTATTAAACATCGTATACATTTTAAAATATTGCTGATTACTTACAAAGCATTAAATGGTTTAGCTTCATTTCATTTTATTGTTTATTTTTACAGGCACAATGCACAATAAAAGTAATTGCACAAGAATTAACTAATAGCTAGTTTACATCTGCTGTCCCTGGGCAGGTAAACAAATAAAATAACATACATTACTCATAAACCACATAAAACATCACAATACATACAGGTCCAGGTATATAAAATTTAAAACCAGAATATACCAGAATATACCAATGTGTTATACAATACGACAAGTGAGGGTGAATCAGAGTATGCACTAAAAGAAGTGCAGAAACTTAACTGATTATCTTCGGAGGCAGGCGTTATTTTCAAACAACGTTATTTTAAAGATTTTTAAAAACGATTTAATGGAAAATATATATTTTAGATATATATATCAAATATTATAAAAGATACAAATTATGTCTTTCCCTATTAACAAAGTACAATATACTAGCTAGGTCTATAATATTCATAGTTTTTTAAAAGTTAAAATTATACTTTATCCATTTGTTTTGTTGTTTCAAATGATTACAAATATCCAATAGTAATTAAATAAAAATACAAAATCGAACAAAATTTTTTTTTATATATAAAACAAAATCAAACCAAAGAAAATAAATCTTATAAAAGTTATGCAGGCACACATTTAACAATAATTGTCCAGTGACAAATAAATAAAAACTCCATGCGTTAATCCTGAGGCGCCCAGTATTTTTAAACCGTCAAGATGGGACACATTGAATAAAAGAGCCTTTCATGTTTCGTTTCTAGTTGAAAGAAGACATGGAAGTTTTTCTTTACCAGTGTCATGACGAAAGGCGCCTCAGGATTAACGCATGGAGTTTTAATTTATTTTATTTATTTGTCACTTAACAATTATTGTTAAATGTGTGCCTGCATAACTTTTATATATATATTTTAACTTTATTAAAAATAATTATGTTCTTAAGAAAACTTTTATAAGTTTTAATAACTTTTATAAGATTTATTTTATTTGCTAGCATGAGTCAATTTTTTTTATTTTTAAACGATTTAATGGAAAAGATATATTTTATATATATATATATATATATCAAATATTATAAAAGATACGAATTATGTTTTCAGATTTATTTTCTTTGGTTTTATATTAAAAAAAATTTGTTCGATTTTGTATTTTTATTTATTTACTATTAGGCTATTTATTTGGAGCTGGTACAGCTCAGTGTGTGATGCTTTTGCTATTTCAGAGGGAAAAAAACACATTTTATTTAAATTAATCATTTTTGTTTTTTCAGTCCATCATAGAATTATGTTGTGTATGGTCTAAACATGCTTTTCAATTAAATCAAAAAAATAAAAAAAACACTCAAGCTTTGTTTTCATTTTTTTAAGCTTTGTCAAATTTATATTTGTAATAATTTGACAACAAAACAAATGTATAAAGTATAATTTTAACGTTTAAAAAACTATTCATATTATAGGCTAGTATATTGTATTTTGTTAATAGAACAAGACATAATTCGTATCTTTTATAATATTTGATATATATATATAAAATATATATTTTCCATTAAATTGTTTAAAAAAAAATCTTTAAAAATAACGTTGTTTGAAAATAACGCTGGCGCTGTCGTCCTCACACTGCTATGGCGTATGGTTCTGCGGTTCTGCAGTTGGAGCTTAGGTGCCGGTGCGGTGAAGTGTTGGGTCCGGCTGAAGTGTTGAGTCCGGGCTAAGGACCCCATCAGTATGCCAGTAGTATGCCTGATCTAAATCGGTTCTCGCGATAACTTGTAGCTAAATTTAAAAATACTACTATTATTGTGTCACGAAATGTAGTTTTTATAGTTTTTCAGTCACAATGTAGTTGTTTAAAGCGCAAATATGTTGTTTATTTATACAGAAAGCGCCTATTTTACATTTTGATCTAAAGTTTTCGGAGTTGTGAGATCCAGGTTATCACCGGCCGCTCAGCGCTCATGTACACTGTAAAAAAAATCTTAATTTTACAGGTAATTGTCTGTATTTTTTTACCGTTCTTTTACAGAATTTTACCGTTTTGTCATTATACAGTGAATGTCTGTTATTTTACAGATATTTGCTGTAATTTAAAGGTCCACTATTAAATTTACAGGCAATTGCTTGTGTTTTGGTTTTACATAAATTTTCTGTATTTTTTAAATAAATTTTCTGTATTTTTACAGAGTTATGTGTAATTTTACATAAAATATTAAGTAATATTTTACAGATTATTTCTGTGAAATTAGAAAACAAAGAATAGAAGGTGTAGCTGCAGAAATCAGCAATTATTCAACATGTTTTCCTTGAAGACCATTAAGCATGTGGGGGTTAAAGTGAGTTTTAAGGTTAATAGTAGGCTATTTAGTAGGCCTATAGCCTACAGTAGGCAGGCCTATTGACTTATAGTCTTTTAATTGTCTTGCTCATTTTGATTCATCATTTGTACAATTCTCCCCCTAATATCATGTATATTTTATGCATTTTATTAATATTTAAAAAAATCTGCGTTGCTGCACATTGCATGGCATTGTGTGCGTGTGCGCGCGCTGCAGATTCAAATGATCCGCCACTTTTCCGTTGCTTAGTCCCGCCCACAACGGTTAGCTGGTCTGATGATGATCTGTTGTCAAGTTTGGATCTGTGTATCAAGCGCAAGCGAAGCGGGAGATTTGAATTCAGTAGCAGCTACTCCATTGTGAGATCAACAGTGGGTCAAAGCAATCGTTTTCGTCAAGAGCAGCCGTGAGCAGGAGCGCTGAACACGAGTTATAGTCCGGTTGTCATTCAGTCTGTTCGGATATAACGCGCCTTTTTCATTGAGGGTCAGGGGATCTCTGGATAATCCGTAATTCGTTTGTAATTATAAAACGAAAATACCGTTTTTCTGTTTTTTTGTTTCAAATTGAGAAACCAAATAACCGTTTTTGGTGTCAGAATCAAAAAACGAAAAACCAATTAAAAACGGGCCGTTTTTCGTTTTTGGCGATCATTTTATCGTTATTCCTTTTTGAACAAAGAATGAAGATAGTCTTTGAACTTCAGTCAATTCGTTTTTCGTTTATAAACCAAAAACGGAGGTCACGTGGTGGATAATCCGTAATTCGTTTTTCTGTTTCAAAACGAAAAACCAAATAACCGTTTTTGGTGTCAGAATCAAAAAATGAAAAACCAATTAGAAACGGTCCGTTTTTCGTTTTTGGCGTTCATTTTATCGTTATTCCTTTTTGAACAAAGAATGAACGAAAAACGGAAGTCACGTTGTCTATTCCTTTTTTGGAAGCGAAAGTAGGCTAACCCTTTCAAAATAAAAGTAACTATAGTTCGCGAGGTGATTGTAGACTAAAACTGAACTAATATAAAGTTTTTTAGGACAACTAAAGTATCACTGGGTGTGAAAAAAAACATAATAAAATAATAAAATAATAACTGGCTGTTAGGGAGAATTAAACATTTGTAAGACCATTGGTGACCTGTAACTTCAGATTAAGACAAGTGAACTCATTTTATATGTAGCTTAGGATAGCAGGTAGCCTATTTATTTATAAGTTTCTATTATTTAATTCACATTTTAGTTTTGTAACATATTTATAGCCCTTCTTGCTATGTGGAAGCTCAACCAGCAGGTCCCCCTTCTGTGCACCGACTCTTTCTGTGGCGACAACAGGCAACAAGGGTTTGACCTTTTGACTTGTGTTTTTATCAAAGAGAAGGCAAGCACTGCTACCAACAGAAGCTAATCATTGAGTTTAAAGGGTGTGCAGAAATTCACCTGCCTTCCAGCTCCTCTTTCTATGGCACTAAAGCTGCTAAAAACTCTCAGCATCCACCATACTGTTACCCCTTTCTGTGTCAAAAAACAAAACTCTTCCAAAACAAATCTATAAAGTTGTATACTTTTTATTTTCCTTTGCATTTTTCTCCAGTGTAATATACTTATTATGTTAGTAAAGTAGATTAAATATTTTTTTATGCAGCTCGTAGTTCTCATTAGTTATGTAGACCTTGTGTGTGAAACCTAGCCTTACTCAGTCAAAAATTATCTCTAGCTCTGGGACTTTCAGATCTTTTAGTGCTTTTTTAGGTTTAATTCTGTTTGATGAACCATCAGGGAAAGGCAGTGCTCTGTACTCTTGGTACTTGTGTAAAGTAAAATAAAAGTGAAGTTAAATCATTTAGTTTTTCTCCCTGGTACTCGTGTCAGGGCCTCCCAGAGTTTCCCCAATACCTGGAGGAACAATACCTGTGCACTGTGTGGGACTGATGATAGTAGCAAGACTGGCCCCATGCAGTCACCTACCATCACTCTCTCTTCAAATAAATGCTGGACTGGCAGGACAAAGCAGCACACCACTCCTTCCTCCGGCACCATAAAAGGGCCTTGTTGTTACTTTCAAATATTTACATCATGGTTTATGGTAAGCCACATCTTTGAATTGTGGCACTACTTTTGTGGAATTGGATGATGTCAACTTATGTCTTTAAATACAAATGTACATCATAATGTACAACGGAACAGTGAAGCAGGGCTCTGCATTGCAACTCTTTCACTTGCATATATGCCCTTAAATGATTTACAAGCATAGTGGGTGAGTGAAGACTAAAACCTACTGTAAATGTTATAATGTTAATGTTATATTATACTTTTATACATTTATACTAGTTCCTCCTCCAGGTTGTGGTTATAGCCTCTGCAGTGGACAGATGTAGATTTAGCCAGAGCCAGGTGCCAATACAGCCTCCTCCTGAGAGCAACACATTCCCCTTGTAGTGTTTTACATAGATAATAAATAATGTTCACCAATCTTTTTTATATAAAGTGTGGTGTTGGTTGTGCATGTGGCAAAATGGTCTTACAAATGTTTAATTCTCCCTAACAGCCAGTTATTATTTTATTATTTTTAATTTTTATTTCAGTTAACTAAAGTGTTTTTTTTTCACACCCAGTGCTAGCCTACTTTAGTTGTCCTAAAAAACGTTATATTAGTTCAGTTTTAGTCTACAATCACCTCGCGAACTAGTTACTTTTATTTTGAAAGGGTTAGCCTACTTTCGCTTCCAAAAAAGGAATAGACCACGTGACTTCCGTTTTTCGTTCATTCTTTGTTCAAAAAGGAATAACGATAAAATGAACGCCAAAAACGAAAAACGGCCGTTTTTAATTGGTTTTTCGTTTTTTGATTCTGACACCAAAAACGGTTATTTGGTTTTTCGTTTTGAAACAGAAAAACTAATTACGGATTATCCACCACGTGACCTCCGTTTTTGGTTTATAAACGAAAAACGAATTGACTGAAGTTCAAAGACTCTCTTCATTCTTTGTTCAAAAAGGAATAACGATAAAATGATCGCCAAAAATGAAAAACGGCCCGATTTTAACTGGTTTTTCGTTTTTTGATTCTGACACCAAAAACGGTTATTTGGTTTTTCGTTTTGAAACAAAAAACAGAAAAACGGTATTTTCATTTTATAATTACCAACGAATTACGGATTATCCAGAGATCCCCTGACCATTGAGCCTGGTTCGTCACACCGGACATCATGCCAACCGATCCCTGAGGTAAGAGTCTCATCATACTAAGTTACATTTGCACTATATTTGATAACATTTTTCAGTTGACAGTTTGTTTACAAGCTAACATTAGCATTCTTAAATGATGTCATAACTGGCGTCGAGGACGGCAAAACACTGAAAATGCAGCATGAGTCTTTAAATTTTCCATCTGTTTTAAGAAAGATTGTTGAACCCACATCTCAAAATACCTAATACAAACTTAAGTAACGTTAGACTTGTTATTCATATCAAAGTCCGTTCAATTGTATAAAATCTTCGTTATAATGAGTCAGTAAATCAATATCTTAAATGGCGGGCATTTTAAAATACTGTCTGGAAGCTGAAAACTCTTCTCTTAAAAATATCCTTGCTTTAATATAACGTTAACGTTAGTGAAATTGTTTTTTGGTGTATTTATTACCATTTTAATAACCACAGTTTTACTACAAATAGGCCTAACTGTTACCATATTTATTTTCTTTGTAACGTTAGTTAAACCACGTGGTCAATTTTCGTAATGGTGAGTAACGTTAACTCTACCGAGACCGTTAATAAATCAAATTCAGTAACTTAAACTAACAGCACATGAGACTAGAATATGAGCACAACATGATGAATTGCAATTCTGGCAGCATCTGCTTGCCAATGCCAACACATAGGCCTAGCTGCTAGCTATATAATGCATAACGTTATGTGTATAATGATGCTTATAAATAAAATATATAGCATGTTTGTGTTCTGATAAAGAAATTAACTTATTTACAATTTGTAACTGATGCTGCTAAGTCACAGTAAATCATATAAAGTTACATTTACTTTCTATAAATGTAGCTAAAACCACATGCTCAAAACATAACTGTTAGCCTTTCCTGCTCAGCTTCCAGATCATAGTCAGTTCAGTTGAGGTTTTGCATTGTCCCATTAGAACATATTCTTACATGTAATACTGAGTTTTAAAAAATAATAATATTTTTTTATGATTTCAGGTCATCTGGAAAGCAGCTGATCATGGCAAACAAGGTAAGCAGTAACTTTAAAAATTGTAATGGCTGAGTCTTCTGACATGATTGCACTAAAAATGGCATAAAAATAAGTATTTGTTTTATACTGTATATTTTCCCATGTGAATATTAATTTGATCCTTGTGGGGCCACTGTGGCTGCACAAGGTTTTGGTTTTGCTACAATAAGACCACGAGTGTTAGATTTCACCCATCTATTCTATTGTTTTATTGTTTGTTTTTTTGTTTGTTTTTTTGTTTTTTAACTAGGCTCTGTCATTTAGAAACATAGCTTTTCCTATCACTGCTATCTTATTGACACATATATCTATCTTTCATTCCAGCCAGATGATCTGATGGGAGCTGCTTGCATCTCAGCCTACCTGATGGACAACTCTTGCTGAACGAATGACCTTCAACTCAACCTTGCCAACTGCTTCTGGTTTCAGCCAAACCATCATTGCTGTGTGATCCTGCTGATTTGCCTTATACAACATCAAACAGATCCGGCTCTTCCTATCGGAGCTACACAACTCCTTGTCTTGCTCTATCCAGACTGGGCTATTGTAATGCTCTCTTGGCAGGCCTTCCAGCAAGACCTAAACTCAATGCTTCAGATCTATGTGTCCTCCAGAAGCTTGTGTTTTGCAAGTGTGGTGCCATCATCCCGAAGAGACAAAATCACTTTCACTGACCTTTACCTGGACTGTTTCCTGCTGGTGGAATGACCAGCACAACTCAATACATTTTCAAGAAACTGCTAAAGATCCATCTTTTTCGTAAACACTTGACCCAATAATACCATCTTTGTTTAAAAAAAAAAAAAAAAAAAAAAAAAAAAAAAACTTGCTTTGTGTACTGTGCTAGACTAAACTGGGACTTGTCACTGCACCTGTTGCTCCTATTGTTCTCTTAATTGGTAAGTCACTTTGGATAAAATGTAATTGTATAAAATTAGTTCTATTAGAGTATAAAGGTATTCAGCAATGGCCTTTTAATGTGGATATTTTTACATGTTCTAAATTATATACTAAGCTTGTATTTCCTATCATTCACATATCTTGATGTTCAGTGTTTGTTTAATGACTAATACTGTAAATGTGCAGGTATTCTGTACTTATACATTTAGTTATTCAAAAAAGTTTGGGATTGTAAATTGGATTGAAAAAATAAAAATGAAAACTACCATAAATATTCAAACTTTGTATTTTAATTTATGTACTTATTGCATTTTTATACATAACTTCATAGTTATTTTACACAGAAAAACTATAAGAAAATTACTGTAGATTAAGACAGCATTATCATAAAAAAACTTTATAAAACCCTAAATTTACAGATTAACCTGAAAGTTAAATGTTTTTTTAATGTTATTTGACATAATATATATGTTTTTCCACGGTTAATTAAACCATTATCAACAGTAATATACTGTCATTTAATTGACCGTAAAGTCAATTCTGTATTTTTACGGCTTTTGCCTGTAATTTTGTGAAATGGTTATTTGCTGTAATTTAACGGAATCTGTCTGGAAACTTTGCTGCCAGAGATTTACCGTTTTTTTACGGGATTTTTTTTTACAGTGTACCCCGCCTGGAACAGCCTTTGGTGATTTCAACATTCATCTAGAGAAGCCGAATGCAACAGACTTCATATCTCTCCTAGCCTCAATCGATCTCAAACGGCTCATCACCACAGGTACTCACAAATCAGGCAACCAACTAGACCTGGTTTACACACGCAACTGCATCACGAACAACATTTTGGTGAAACCTCTCCATGTTTCTGATCATTTCCTCATTACTTTCAATCTACAACTCTCTACCCATGCTCCACCAACCCCCCTACCAGTTACTTTCAGACGAAACCTGCGCTCACTCTCTCCCTCCCATCTTTCCTCTGCTGTGTCATCTTCTCTTCCCTCACACTCACAATTCTCATCTCTGGATGTTAATACCGCAACAGATACTTTATGCTCCACTTTAACTTCTTCTTTAGACAATATCTGCCCTATCTCCTCCAGGCCAGCACGTACTACTCCCTCTAACCCCTGGTGATCTGAGGTTCTTCGTGAACACCGGACCAAACTCAGGGCAACAGAGAGGAAATGGCGCAAACCAAAAGACACAACTGACCTTAGTATGTATCAATCTCTGCTCTCTTCCTTTTCTGCTGATGTTCATGCTGCAAAATCTTCTTATTTCCACAAGATCAACAGCACCGCTAACACACAAACTCTTTTCAAGTCATTCAACTCTCTCCTCTGTCCACCTCCACCACCACCCACCTCCTCTTTAACTGCTGATGATTTTGCTAACTTCTTCACCAACAAAACAACAACTATCAGCAGTCAGTTCTCAGCTCCACACACACATGAACCCAGTCCAACCCCTCCCACTCCCAAACACCTTCTCTCCTCCTCCTCTCCACTAACCGAGGAAGAAGTATCTAAACTTCTCCTCTCCAGTCACCCTACCACCTGCCCTCTAGACCCCATCCCCTCACACCTTCTACAAGCCATCTCTCCCACACTTCTACCAGCACTCACACACATCATCAACTCATCCCTCCACACTGGCACTTTTCCTACAGCATTCAAGCAGGCTCGGGTAACCCCACTGCTTAAGAAACCCACATTAAACACATCACTCTTAGAGAATTACAGACCTGTCTCTCTCCAAACAATTCATTGCGAAAACACTTGAACGGGTTGCCTTCAACCAAGTATCATCTTTCCTCTCTCTGACCAACCAACTAGACGTAAACCAATCTGGCTTCAAGAAAGGGCATTCAACCGAGACTGCATTGCTGTCAGTCACAGAAGCCCTACGGATCGCAAAAGCTGCCTCCAAATCATCAGTTCTCATTCTCCTGGATCTGTCTGCTGCCTTCGACACTGTGAATCATCAGATCCTCCTGTCCACCCTCTCATCACTGGGCATCACAGGAACTCCTCTCCACTGGTTTGAGTCCTATCTCACAGGTAGGTCCTTCAGGGTTGCATGGAGTGGCGAGGTATCCAATGCACATCAACTGACTACAGGGGTTCCTCAGGGTTCAGTTCTTGGACCGCTCCTCTTCTCCATTTACACCACATCACTGGGACCCATCATACAGGCACATGGCTTCTCTTACCATTGCTATGCTGATGACACCCAGCTCTACCTCTCATTTCAACCTGATGATCCCACAGTAGCTGCACGTATCTCAAGCTGCCTGGCGGACATCTCGGCATGGATGAAGGAACATCACCTGCAGCTCAACCTGGCAAAGACTGAGCTTCTCGTCCTCCCTGCCAATCCATCTCTACAGCACGACTTCACTATCCAGCTAGACTTAACTTTAATCACCCCATCAAGGTCGGTCAGAAACCTTGGAGTAACATTTGATGAGCATCTGACCTTCACAGACCACATCACAAAGACAGCTCGATCATGCAGGTTTGCACTGCACAACATCTTTTACCCCTTTTCCACCAACAAGAACCAGGTGCTGGTTCAGAGCTAGAGCTAGAGCCGGTTCGGAGTTGGTTCTACTGACGGTTCTTCTAAGAACCGGTTTGCCTTTCCACAGGCTAGAGAGCCAAAACAGAGCCAGATCTTACGTCACTGTGTATACATCTCATGTTGCCCAGCAACGCTAGCGCGGCAGCGCCAAACAAAAACACACCAGGCTTGTTCGAGATGGTTCGGCTTCACGCAGGCCGATCGCCGCGTGACATTAAAGCACTGCGAAAGCGATCCAAAAGCACAAGGAGTCGTATGCTCTCCAAATTCTCCCGGAGCTCTGATCGGTCCGCACCGCTCCGATGCATCTCGAACAAGTCTTACATCAACAATGGCGTTCGTTGCGTTACTATTGATGCTTATGGCTTTGCGAAACTACATCGGCATCCAAACACGGTGAATCCAACACGTTCGTGCAGCTCGCCGTAACTTGCATAGACGGAGATTACAATCGAGCAGCTATTAGCTCGATTAGCAGCTATTTAAAAAATGGCGGTCACAAGTTTCTTTTCGTCTTGTTGGTCACGGTAACCCCGCCCCCAGCCCCTGACGCAAGCGGTTCTTACTCTAGCCCAGCAATGTTTTGGTGCTACTTAAGAACCACTTTTACTGGTTCGGAGCTGGTGCTTTGGTGGTCGAAAAACAAAGAACCGATTTGAAACTAGGCTCTGGCTCCGAACCAGCACCAGCTCTGCCTTGGTGGAAAAGGGGTAAGGAAGATCAGGCCCATCCTAACTGAGCATGCAACACAACTTCTCGCCCAGGCCTTGGTTATCTCTAGGCTTGATTACTGCAATGCTCTTCTGGCCGGTCTTCCATCATGTGCAACTATACCTCTACAACTGATCCAGAATGCTGCAGCCCGTCTCGTCTTCAACGAGCCCAAAAGGGCCCACGTCTCTCCTCTGTTCATCTCTCTGCACTGGCTACCACTCGCTGCTCGCATCAAGTTTAAGGCATTGACGCTTGCTTACAGATCGACCACAGGCTCAGCTCCCTCCTACTTTCACTCGCTCCTACGAGTCTACATCCCTACCAGAAGCCTGCGTTTGGTCAATGAGAGACGACTCGTGGTACCATCACAGAGAGCTACAAAATCACTCTCCAGAACATTCTCATTCACGGTTCCTTGCTGGTGGAATGATCTTCCTACCCTCGTCCGGAATGCAGAATCCCTGACCACATTCAAAAGACAACTGAAGACTCATCTCTTCCGTGAGCACTTGACATAAAGAAAAAAGAAAAAACCTCTCTTTAATCCTCCCTTGTTTTGGCTTATGTACTTTGTATTTTGAGCACTTCTTGCGTTATTTTTGCCTCTTCACGATGACTTGCTTGCTGTAGTCCTCAGTTCTAAGTCGCTTTGGATAAAAGCGTCTGCTAAATGACTAAATGTAAATGTATAGTGCTGTATTTCTGCTTTACATGAGCGCCACCTACTGTCAGAGAGCGAATTTTTTTTTTGCATTGATCTGAACTGATAAATTACACATTCCTGTTGGTTGAACACGACCAATATCAATCAATCAACAAAGTGTCCTGTGCTCACCACACACCGGCTATAGGTGGAGAGGAGAGATTTGGCTATAGAGTGATGTGTGGCTAACTTACACAGAAGAGATTTTGTTGCTCAGCACATGAAAATAAACTACTTACCGTGATCTCAGACTGTGTTTAAGTGGTGTAACAGATTGACCTAATTGGGATGCCAAGCAGGTGTTTAAACCTACTAAATTTATTTGAGTCAGTCAACCATACAACAGATTCAAACATAAAAATAGGAACCCTTAATATGTGGATGAAGAATGATCACACAACAGCAACAGGCTCAATTCAAATAAAGTGTTATTCGTTTTTGAGCACTATAACATTATTTAAGGGGAAAGCATTAATGATTCACAAAATGTAAAAAAACTAAAACAAAACAAGAAACCAAAAAAATGATTCCAAAACTTAATTCCCAATTCTGGGTCCCATTTAACATGGCATAATCTTTCAACAAAATAAATCAGTTCATTCAAAAATTAAATTCATTCAATTTCAACTCATTGGGTGTGCAAACCACCAGTTTCGCAAGTGTATATTAACAGTTCTTGACTGAGTTCTCAATCCAGTATAGTGGCTTGTTCATCAGAGTTTATATGCACTTAGACTCAAACACAGAAGGACAGAAGTCTCAAGGACAGAAGTCTTAACTGACAAACCCACAATAAGAATATAAGGGGGGAAGAAAAAAAGCAATACTTGTTTGGTCTTGTCCAGTAAGTCAGTCAGTCAGTCAGTCAAATGATCTGTCCTCCATCGTCGTTTGGACCATTGGTGGTTACTCTGAACATCCAGCTACTTCCATAAGGTCCATAAATCCCCAAGACAATCAATGAACTGTTCCTTTTACTTCACAGGTGTTTTTGGAGATATGCAGGGATTAACTTCCCACATCTTTCCACTGCACAAGGCATTCTCAAACTGCCATCTTCCAACTCTCTTAAGCCATGTGCTCCACACATCATGTGACTCAGTGCATCATGTGACTCATGTGCATCACAGTGGTTTCTCCACTCTATGGATCTTCATGTGTCGCTTCAGGTGACTTGTAATGTAGAAACTCTTTCCGCACTGACCACACGTGTGCGGCTTCTCTCCAGTGTGGATCCTCTCATGTGTTTTCAGATGTGCTGATCGACTGAATCTCTTGTCACAGTGTGAACACTTGTAAGGTTTCTCTCCAGTGTGGATCCTCTCATGTGTTTTCAGATGTGCTGATCGACTGAATCTCTTGTCACAGTGTGAACACTTGTAAGGTTTCTCTCCAGTGTGGATCCTCTCATGTGTTTTCAGATGTGCTGACTGATTGAATCTCTTGTCACAGTGTGAACACTTGTAAGGTTTTTCTCCAGTGTGAATTCTCTGGTGCTGTTTTAAATTGTCCGCTGTAGTAAAAGTCTTCTCACACTCAAAGCACATGTACTCTCTCACACCAGTGTGAGTTTTCTCATGTCCATGTAAATATGGCAGCTGTGAAAAACTCTTTCCACACACAGAACATGAATACGGTTTCTCCTTCGTATGAACTATCAGGTGTTTCTTCAGGTCTGATGACCTAAGAAATGTTTTGCCGCATTGATCACATGTGAATGGCTTCTCTCCGGTGTGGATCCTCATGTGAGAATTAAGGTGTGATGATTGACTGAATCTCTTCCCGCACTGATCACATGAGAACGGCTTCTCTCCGGTGTGGATCCTCATGTGATCATCAAGACTTTGTTTGGTTGTGAAATTGTTTCCACACTGATGGCATACATGCAGATTCTCTCCAGTGTGGATCCTCATGTGTATCTTCAGGTTACTTTTAAAAGAGAAACTCTTCCCGCACTGATCACACGTGTGCGGCTTCTCTCCAGTGTGGATCCTCTCATGTGTTTTCAGATTTGATGATCGACTGAATCTCTTGTCACAGTGTGAACACTTGTAAGGTTTCTCTCCAGTGTGGATCCTCTCATGTGTTTTTAGATGTTCTGACAAAACGAATCTCTTGTCACAGTGTGAACACTTGTAAGGTTTTTCTCCAGTGTGGAACCTCTCATGTGTTTTCAGAGATGATGGCTGACTGAATCTCTTGTCACAGTGTGAACACTTGTAAGGTTTTTCTCCAGTGTGGATCCTCTGGTGCAGTTTTAAACTGGTTGCTGTAGTAAAAGTCTTCTCACACTCAAAGCACATGTACTCTCTCACACCAGTGTGAGTTTTCTCATGTCCATGTAAATGATGCCGCTGTGAAAAACTCTTTCCACACACAGATGAATGAGGCTTCTCTTTCATATGAACTCTCAGGTGTGTCTTCAGGTGTGATGCACTAAGAAATGTTTTGCCGCATTGATCACATGTGAACGGCTTCTCTCCGGAGTGGATCCTCATGTGAATCTCAAGACTTTGTTTGGTTGTGAAACTGTTTCCACACTGATCACATGTGAAAGATTTCTTGGCTCTTCTTTTCTTTAAAAAAATATTTTTAGTCTTTGAGCGACTCAAAGGTTTTCCTCCAGGTTGGACATGATGTTCCTCCTCCACTTCTCTCAGTTCTTCACTCTCCTCCTTCACTTCTCTCAGTTCTTCACTCTCCTCCTTCACTTCTCTCAGTTCTTTACTCTCCTCCTTCACTTCTCTCAGTTCTTCACTCTCCTCCTTCACTTCTCTCAGTTCTTCACTCTCCTTCACTTCTCTCAGTTCTTCACTCTCCTCCTTCACTTCTCTCAGTTCTTCACTCTCCTCCTTCACTTCTCTCAGTTCTTCACTCTCCTCCTCCACTTCTCTCAGTTCTTCACTCTCCTCCTTCACTTCTCTCAGTTCTTCACTCTCCTCGTCCACTTGACGCAGTTCTTCACTCTCCTCCTTCACTTCTCTCAGCTCTTCACTCTCCTCCTTCACTTCTCTCAGTTCTTCACTCTCCTCCTTCACTTCACTCAGTTCTTCACTCTCCTCCTCCACTTCTCTCAGTTCTTCACTCTCCTCCTCCACTTCTCTCAGTTCTTCACTCTCCTCCTTCACTTCTCTCAGCTCTTCACTCTCCTCCTTCACTTCTCTCAGTTCTTCACTCTCCTCCTCCACTTCTCTCAGTTCTTCACTCTCCTCCTTCACTTCTCTCAGTTCTTCACTCTCCTCCTCCACTTCTCTCAGTTCTTCACTCTCCTCCTTCACTTCTCTCAGTTCTTCACTCTCCTCCTTCACTTCTCTCAGTTCTTCACTCTCCTCCTTCACTTCTCTCAGTTCTTCACTCTCCTCCTTCACTTCTCTCAGTTCTTCACTCTCCTCCTTCACTTCTCTTAGTTCTTCACTCTCCTCCTTCACTTCACTCAGTTCTTCACTCTCCTCCTTCACTTCTCTCAGTTCTTCACTCTCCTCCTTCACTTCTCTCAGTTCTTCACTCTCCTCGCTCTCTTCCATCGGGTCTGACATGAAAGAAACAAATATTACATTTATTTTTCAGTACATCAAAATGACTCAAAGAGAGAAATATAAAGTGAAAGGCCAAGAAAGTGAGCCCTGATGTAATGGTAGAAAGTAGCCAACTGCTATAAAATATTATGTCCTTGAAAATTTCCATGAATGAGGTCAATTTATCTTCCAATTATTATTTTTAAAACATTTTAGGCACGAATCCCATGCATCTTTAGCAAGAACTATTACTTTGATCAATGACACCATTATCTAACATGACATTAACGCTCTGGGGTCTGAGGGGTTTTAGGGGCCCTTCAGATGTTTTGACATGCCCTGACATTTGTGCTTATCTCAGCAACTTACAACATACCTTTGGCCAACACATAATTCTGCTGTATTCAGCACAAACTCTGCTACAATAATATGTGAGCAAAATGGAAGTTACATGTTTGCACTTTATAGAAAAAAAATATTATGCGTGGTTAGTAAGTTTTGGGAAAAAAATTGTCACTACAATGAGCACATATAACTCATACTGAATAGTTTGGCACAAGACTTTTGAGATACCATTCTTGTAGGCTAGAATGTTTACTACAAAATTATGTGAAAATCATTCTGATCACTCTTTCACAAAACAACAATATAATGATTTAAACTTTGCAAATCAGTTTTTGTGCCAGCTCTGGTTTATGCGTAGGGGTGTTGATGGCTATGAATATGAATGAGGGGAGACAATAGACACTCCCCCAATGGCTAATGCCCCCATCAAGGTGCTGTGGGGCCGAGAGGAGAATCTGAGAATGAGAGGACATTCAAAGGTTTTGTTTTTTAATCTGTTTTTATTGTAATTCCTCTATGTGGAGGAACTAAATGTTGTGTCTCACAAGACCACAGTGCTGCCGTACATATATAAACATATAGTACCAGTCAAACGTTTGGACACATTACCATTTTTAATATTTTTGGAAGAAGGCTGCATTTATTTGATAAAAAATACAGAAACAACAGTAATATTGTGAAATATTATTACAATTTAAAATAATGATTTTCTATTTTAATATACTTTAAAATATAATTGATTTCTTTGATCAAAGCTGAATTTTCAGCATCCTTACTCCAGTCTTCAGTGTCACATGATCCTTCAGAAATCATTCTAATATCATTTGATAATCAGGTATTATCAATGTTGGAAACCGTTGTGCTGCTTAATATTTTTTTATAACCTGTGATACTTTTTTCATGATTCACTGATTAAAAAGAAAAGCATTTATTCAAAATAGAAATCTTTCCTAACAATATAACTTAACACATCCTTTCAAAAAAAGAAAGAAAGGTAGTGTATACTGTTACAAACAGACTCATGGGGGAATGTGAGTCAACAGAGGTCAGTTGCGGTCCAGTTTCCCGTGCGGGCAGGAATCGCGCAGTCTGTGCAACCATGTCAACATCAGTCTCGGTTTTCCATGACAGGGTGGACTTGGACCTGTTGCTTGTTTGCCATGGCTCTCTTCGGGACCGGTGCTTGGACATGTTCATTGTCACATCTGTTGATAACACAATCAAAGAAACTGTATTATTATCATTATCAATCACTAATGGCCATGGATTAAAAAAAAAAGACAACAGTTTTTGTAATTTCACACAAGAATAGGTAGGCCCTACTTGTATATTATGACGATGTAAACACAATTACATTTCATCAGTAAAATATTACGTCTTTGCACTTACTCTCATTCTCGATTGAGAACTGAACGTGTCCCTCTGCGAGGTGCTGGAGAAGGAGAGCGTGATGCAGACACATTCCTAAAAAAAAAAAAAAAACTGTTAGCATACATTATCCAAAGATGGGCGATTAATGGGTATGGACGCACAATGCATGTAGTCTATATATCTGTTAATGGGCCATAGGACGGAGAAATATCTATTTATGGGCCATAGATCGCGTCACCGTGAGCTGTTGATGGCCATATGGTCTATAGACCGCACACATTTAGAGCATTTCAAACATTTACACCTGTATTCACAATCATCTGTGGCAATATTTTAGCAAGATAAGTGTCATAGGCTAATCAAAACCAAACATTTATATATAAAAATATAATGTCTAGTATTTAGACAGTATCACATTTTACCGGAGGCTGAAATATATTTGCACGAAATCATATTTACACCTAAGCAGATATTCGCAAATAAGCTACATTACGCAAAAGTCAGTATTTTTAGCATGATAATCAGTGTCATAAGCTAATCAAAACGGAGTGAAATATAATACACACATGTTTAGAGAGTAATATCACCTTGAAACGACCATCTACACAAATGTTAGGGATATTGTAAGGCAATCTTTCCTGTAAGATGTCAAAAGCTAACCAAAACTAAGCAAAATATAGTCTGAAAATTCACATGAGTTCTATATAATCAGAAAAATAATTATATAACACTAAACAACTTACTCGAAATTGTGTCCTCGGCGGGATCACGCTTTTGAAAATGCAGCCGTTCTCCGTCTGAGATGCAACCGTTTCTCTGAGGAAAAGGTGAACGCTAACCAGAAGAATCATCTGAAGAGAGTCTTTACCGGAGAAGCATGCCATCCTCAAAACGCGATGAACTATCCGTGAATCTGACGAAGAAACTGCGTCTTTTCATGGCATTGATCGGGGGCGTGTGCGAGGCGTATAGATCACCTCAACTATTACCATGTGAATAGCGCCGGTGGGCGTGGCGGCCTCAGCTCATTAAAAATAATGAAGGGAGAACGGAAAACTGTGCCTCTCCTTGGTTTCAAAAGGATAACATAAACTAAGAATATGTGTTTTTTAATATAAATTACTTCATTTAAAAGAAGAGAATTCTAGCTTCATAAAGACATCTCTCCTTCCTGAGTGACAAGTATTCGCTGAGTTACAGTTCATTTTCGGACGCGTTTCAGAATGGACTTCCCTGACAGAGAGAAGGCAGAACTCGCATCATGTTTATTTTTCTTTATTTGGCGAAAGACACAACACTTTGTTTTTATTGTGAGTATACATAAAAAAAATAGAAACTTAACTGGATCGAATGATGTAAAACACTTAAATGTAAGATCAAAACCAACAGAGTATTTTTAATCTCTTTTGCACTGATAAGAAAAAAAGCGAGCAGATCACGCCGGCGTGATTGCCGACCCCAGAGGGTTAACATATACAATACAGCCATGTTTTGACACCAACTTTGAGATTGATATTTATTTTACTAAAACTTTAATTATTAATGGTTATTCACACTAGACTTTTCCTTCATGAACGGCTCTATGAAGGAGCTCTTTCTACTGCATGATGGGAAGACAGGAGAATAATCTCAATCCATTGTCTCAGTTTTTACACAAACTGTAACATTGACTATATTCATCAACCCTGTTACCAAAGTTATTGTAAGAAGAATCTCTAGAACTATGAATAGCTTATATGATATTTGACAAATACAACTTATCAGTAACTTGGTGTTCACTGATTATTCCTGAAAAAATATTTTTTAACTATGTTGAAAATGACTCAAATTCTGGTAACGTTGTAGCAAATTGGGAACCAGATATAAAATAAATGTAAAATAAAACAGTTAAAATAGTATTGTTGAATGATCTACTGGGTGGTTGCCCTGCACACTTAATAAACAAACTACAGCTAGTTCAAAACGCAGCAGCTCGAGTTCTTACCAGAACCAGGAAGTATGGCCATATTAGCCCCGTTCTGTCAACACTGCATTGGCTGCCTATTAAACATCGTATACATTTTAAAATATTGCTGATTACTTACAAAGCACTAAATGGTTTAGCTTCATTTCATTTTATTGTTTATTTTTACAGGCACAATTAAAAGTAATTGCACCAGAATTAGCTAATAGTTAGTTTACATCTGCTGTCCCTGGGCAGGTAAACAAATCAAATAACATACATTACTCATAAACCACATAAAACATCACAATACATAGGCTACAGGTCCAGGAATATAAAATTTAAAACCAGAATATAAAACAGATAATGTACAACACAGTCATTAGTGGTTGCAGATCTGTTGAGATAGTAGCCAGTACTTAAGCTTATTTTTAAAAATTGAGAAGCTAATGAGGCTTCGAATGTTTGTAGGTAAGGAATTCCACAGCCCCACTACTCTAACTGAGAAAGCTTTTTGCCCAAAGGCTGTTTTTCTGTACTGCGGTACCAAATCTCCCCTGGCAGATGCTCTAGTCCTACCTGCACTTCCGTTATGGGTCACACTATTTAATTTAACATTATTTATAACCCTTTTTATTTGCTATTATTATTCCTAAATATTTAACGTGTCACAAAGTTAATTGCTTCACCATTAAATATGATATCTGGATTCACAGAATTTTGTTGTCGTGCAGTGAAATACGTGCATACAGTTTTACTCACATTTAGTGACAAACAAGACTCATTCAACCAATTTGAGACTTTTCACCATTGCAGATGACGGTTTGCTCGCAGCTAGTTCTTTGGTTCTTGCATGAGTAAAAAGCACAGTATCATCTGCATACATTATAACATTTAAACCTGGACATATTTGAGGCAGATCTTTAATATAAATACTAAATAAAATCGGTCCTAAAATTGACCCCTGAGGAACCCCCCATAGGACAGCTAGCAAATGAAGAGCATTTATCAGCCACTCTTGTGCATTGACTTCTATTACTGAGGTATGATTTCATCCACATTCAAGGCAGCATCTGATAAATTAAAATTCTGAAGTTTTGACATTAAATAGTTATGATTCACTGTGTCAAATGCCTTTGTTATGTCTAAGAACACAGCTCCAACAACACCAAAGTTAACTTCTAATTTGTTCGAGAAAATAACAATTAGCAGTTTCAGTAGAATATTTTTTTCGAAACCCAAATTGCATTGGGTGTAGATTCACTTCACTTTCGTTTAAATAAGAAACTAATTGATCACAAACTACTCTTTCTGCAAATTTTGATGCTATTGGAAGGATACTTATGGGTCTATAATTTGATGGAAGAGTCCTATCACCTGCTTTAAAAATAGGCGTCACTACTGCCGCCTTCCAGCAATTTGGAAAATAGGAGTTTGTTATTGACAGATTTGTCAAGTGTGTTAGAGGTTAGCAAAATATTTATTTATAAGTTTTAAAAAATTGTGCATCAGTATCATAAACATCTTTAGACCTAGATCCTTTTAAATTATCAATTATTTTCAATAGATTCTGAGACATTTTCAATAGTGAAGACAGGCATTTCATTGTTTATGGGTTCTAGTACTCCAGATCTAGCACCAAATTTCCTAGCCAGACACTGTACAGAGTTCAAGAAGAAGGAAATAAAGATTGTAGCTATTTTTTCTTTATCTTCTATTAATTTTGATTGGTCACGTATAATCCAGTTTTGAACTGTTTTATTTCCCTTATTTGTAATTTTAGCAATATTTTTCCTAATTAATTTACTATTTCCTTTAGAATCCTCAATTAATTTAATAAAATAATTAGCTTTGGTCTGTCTTAATTCTTTTACTACTTTATTTCAAATTCTGGAATTTTTTCTTATCATGTGGTAATTTAGATTTAAGAGCAGCCTTTAATGCCAAGTCTCTCTGCTTCATTAGCTTCCAGAGCCGCTCATTTAACCACGGCAGATGTACTTTACTCGAGTAAGATATATTTTTACTGAATTAATTTTTAGTTGTATTAATTCTATCCATCATACAGATAAATGCTTGTTCTATATCACCAGACTGCATAACACTATTCCAGTCCAGGTGCTTTAATTTCTCCTTGAATTGGCCAATTAGGGATTTTGGTATAATATTAAAAAAAGCTTTTGCCTTCTTGTCTGTATAAAAACCTTTTTTTTTGGTCAACTTTCTTACAATTAAGGTCAGGTTGTGGTCTGACATACCTGTAACCAAATTAAATGATTTTGTAATTATTTCAGGTTTATTAGTAAAAATTAAATCTCTCTGACTTTGTGTTGATTGAGTAATCCTAGTTGGGCCAAGGATTATTTGTGTAAGATTCAACTGATCTGGGGCCGTATTCACAAAGAATTTTATCTTACCACTAGGAGTACTCCTAAATCGCACTAAAAGATTTTAGCTAGGAGTGTTCTCTTAAAAGTTATTCACAACGCCTTTCAGACCTACTCTTAGTAAGGAAAAAGACAACTCCTAAACTAAGAGTGAGTCTTCGTTGCTATGGATGACGTCAACTATCATGCACGAGCTTCCTCGCAATGATCACGGTGATTGGTTGTTAGATGACAGGGCCATCATGCGAACCATAACACAGACGTACCAAATCATGGAATTACGACATCTAAATATGTCTGTGTCCTACACAAAATAATAATAATAATAATGTCATCGAAATGCATATATAATGACATGTTTGTGCAGGCCCCAGTGAAGTGTAATTCTAAAAAGGCAGAGAGAGAGAGAGAGAGAGAGAGAGAGAGAGAGAAAGAGAGAGAGAGAGAGAGAGAGAGAGAGAGAGAGAGAGAGAAAGTTGTGAATTAAATTAAATTAAATCAAGGTAGCCTAATACCGTAATGAAAACCGCTACTGGCCTAATAATGAAAAACGACACTTGCATTAACACTTGCTTGGTTAATTGACATCCTATTAGCCTAAATAGACTACTTAAAGCATGGAAATATTCCTCCTATTTAAGTAATGTAATAGTTGAATGATGGTGGATTATGATGAACTCGCCAAAACGGAAAAGAAAGCCCAACTGTACGCAGGATCAGTTACTGCTGCCTGCCCAGTTGGTGCTGAAAAAAAATAATAAAAGGGAAATTCGGCACTGGGATACAACATCGAGAATTGTGAAGTTTGCATCGAACACAATCTGAGTATTGATGGAGTGGGTTTTCTTTCTATTCACAAACATGTCCTCATCCTGACGTGGTGCAATTATTTTAATATGTGTCGATCCGTCTATAGCACCGACCACTCCGGGCACACCGGCAATATCCATAAAGCTGGCTTTGTTTATTTGGAGTTGGCGAATGTCCAAAGGAAAACTTATGAACTGTCGAATAATATGGGGTCTACAGAGTGCATTGATGGTTTGGTGGATGGATCTGCTTACCGATGGCTGGGATAGCTTATCGCTAGATCGTCGGCATTGCCAGGCGTTGCCAGGTAGCGAAGTGTTATCAAATATTTCAATTCGGCACTGATTGGGTTGTTGCGATTAGTTGGCGCTGTTATTGCATCCCTCACAAGATCCACAACAATTCCCTCACGGTTAAGGCGGTATCTTTGTAATAACTCCGTGTCATTGAGTGTCTCCAACACACTGTGTCGCGCGGCGATTTTAAGATCCTTTGTGAATAGGTCTTAGTGAGTTAGGAGTCCTCTCGACTTCTTTTAAGCTGTCCCAGACTTAGGTGCTACTTTTAGGGCTAAAATGCTTCGTGAATTACTCTTAGTGAAAAAAATTAGCAGTCCTAAAGTTAGGAGTGACACGCCCATTATTTTTAGGAGTTGCTCCTAAATTCACCAGTTAGGAGCTACTTTTAGCCTTAAAATTCTTTGTGAATACAGCCCCTGATATACTTTTAAGTTGATATCTCTTAGCTTTTTCCGACCAGTTTATATTAAAATCACCTAAAACAATTAATTCCTTCTTTGTACCAATTTCCTTTAGTATGGATTTCAATTTATCATAAAATGTCTTTGTAGAATTAGGGGGTCTGTATAATCCAACCACAGTAAAAGACATTTGAGGAGATAAGACAATAGTAACAATTAAAGCTGCAAGCAGCGATTGCGGGCCCAAGCCG
Source organism: Phoxinus phoxinus (assembly GCF_949152265.1). NCBI lineage: Eukaryota > Metazoa > Chordata > Actinopteri > Cypriniformes > Leuciscidae > Phoxinus > Phoxinus phoxinus. Next base: position 2,330,789 of record NC_136876.1, read on the forward strand.
GTGGCACCGCCACCCTGGTGCCTTTAGTTCCACTAAAGGCACCGGGTGGTGGTGCCACCGGCTTGGGCCCGCAATCGCTGCTTGCAGCTTTAATTATATATATATATATATATATATATATATATATATATATTATGTAAATTCTATTTTCCCCCTATTTTTAACATATATATTATTATATATATAATAATAATATATATATTATTAACATTTTTGGATGCTAAACTGTTCTTTTTATAGGCTTTGTACTTTGTACACTTTGTACACTCACGTTCCAATATAGAAAAATTATCCTCTTCAAATGCGCAAAAATGTGCTTGGAAACATCACAGTGGAGCGGTGCTTACTATGAACGGCACAAACTGTACAAATGACTATTTAAACAGAGCAGTGTAATTTTTATATGTAAGGTTGACTATTTTATTATTATATTTTATTAAGGCTATAATGAACATGCTGCGATGTCAAGTTTGCAATGCTGTGTGTGTGTGTGTGTGTGTGTGTGTGTGAGGCTCGATCGAACAATGGAGACATAAAAACATACTACGTCATTTTGTTCATAAAGACCATTCAAAATGCAAAGTGTTTCCTAATATTTGTGTACACTCGCAATGACACACAACAATGTGCTTTTATTAAACTATAAACTCTTGTCAAACTGTAACCTACAACTGTCACCCAACCAAAATCACACACACACACACACACACACACACACATCCCCCCTCCCCTCCCCTCCCCACACAGACAGACACACACACACACACACACAGAATGGCAGAGAGACAGAGAGAGAGAAAATACACATTCAAACCACAATATCTGACTTCCTGTTGGTCGGAGCTAATGACTGTAAATTAGAAAGTTGTCCGGATCGAAGAGAAGAATATACGTACCGAGTTTGGTTACTGTAGGTAAAACTATAACTAAGTTATAACACACTTTATGCATCCTTTTTTAATCATAAATTTGTTTCCTCGCCACGGCCAAACCGTTCGAGATATCAAAAATCCCCTGGCAATTTATCATCTTCCATGTCTTGACTTCATGCTGACCGAGTTTCGTGGTCATCGGATGAATTCTCTAGGAGAAGTGTTTCAAATGCGAGAGCAAGCGTTCTCCAATCAACCCGTAATAGCCGACTTCCTGTTGGGCTGGCGTAAAACTTGACCCAGGGAAAGTTGTTCGGCCCGATTAAATCTATATGTGTACTGAGTTTCATATTAATTCATGCAAGCGTGTTTGATATACGGACAAGTGTTCGAATCCCATTCCAGGGGGCGCTGTCGAGCCCCCCTGCCACGCCCGGGTACCAGCTTCAGCCTGGCCCTGATGGCCGCGGGTTCTGACCTGTGTGCAAAATTTCAAGAGTTTTCGAGCACGTTAAGGCCCTCAAAAGTGCCAGAGATTTTGCACACAGCAGGGAAATGGTTAAACTAAACTAGCCCCCCTCCTCACACACACACACACACACACACAGAGGGGCAGAGGGAAAATGCTCCAAACAGTACACATTCAAACCAAAATATCTGACTTCCTGTTGGTCGGAGCTAATGACTGTAAATTAGAAAGTTGTCCGGATCGAAGAGAAGAATATACGTACCGAGTTTGGTTACTGTAGGTAAAAGTAATACCCCATTTTTGACTAAAGGTGGCGCTACTGAGCCCCTTACCACGCCCGTTTCTGAAACTTCGCACAAGTGTACTAGGCAATAAATGTCAAATGCATGTTGAGTTTCATGCAATTTGAAGCATTTTAAGAGCCTCAAATGCATCCAAAAAGAATATAAAAGTTTAAAGCGTTGCCATGGCGACAGTATTAAAGATATCAATAATCCTTTCACAGGTCTACATCTGTCGTGTGTTTACATTATACAGATGAAGTTTGAAGCAAATCGGGTAAAAATAAGAGGGTGATTTCAAAGCATTTTGAAAGTGACACACTTCCTGCTGCCAGTTGGTGGCGCTATAACTTTGACTCACAATAGTCACATCCATGTGATCGGCCTCTTACAGCGAACACACTGCTGAAGTTTCATCAAGATCAGTTAATGTATGAGGATGTTATAACACACTTCCTGTTTCCAATATTCGCCATAAATTCGTTTCCTCGCCACGGCCAAACCGTTCGAGATATCAAAAATCCCCTCGCAACTTTTCATCCTCAATGTCTTGACTTCATGCACACCGAGTTTCGTGGTGATTGGTTGAATCGTCTAGGAGGAGTATTTTAAATTCCATTGCATGTGTTTTTTAAACTACGCCAAATAGCCGACTTCCTGTTGGGCTGGGGTAAAAAGTCAGAGCACGAAGGATATATAAACCGATGAGATCTATAAGTGTACCGAGTTTCATATTATTTCATGCAAGCGTGTTTGATTTATGGACCAAGTTTTCGGACCCCGTTCCAGGGGGCGCTGTCGAGCCCCCCTGCCACGCCCGGGTACCAGCTTCAGTCCGGCTCTAATGGCCGCGGGTTCTGACCAGTGTGCAAAGTTTCAAGAGTTTTTGAGCACGTTAAGGCCCCCAAAAGTGGCAAAAACCTTGAAAAAATGTATTATAAAGAAGAAGAAGAACAAAAAACCCTTAGAAGAACAATAGGGCTCTGCGCCCTTTCAGGGCTTGGGCCCTAATAATACATTCTAGATCTTGCGCTGAATTAAGATGAACCTCCACACATTTACAATGATTACGAACATACTGAAGGACTCCTCCTCCTCTACCTGATATTCTATCCTTCCTAAAAACATGATAACCCTGTACAGCAAAAGCAGTCTTTGGTGATAACTCAGTTAGCCATGATTCCGAGATAAAAAGAAAGTCCAAATTCGAATCCATCAGCAGTTCCTCAATTTGCTCTGTCTTTGATACAATACTTCTTATATTCAGATGTCCACCGAGCAGGCCTTTGGGTTTTAGTCTTTTATCCCACAATACTTTAAACTGGTTTACTGGTTGAAAAAGTTCCAACTTCCTTTTAGTCATCATTCTATTTAAATGTTCTTTACAGCCATTCAGGTTAAGAATAGTGTTTTGTGGAGTTGCAAAAGTGGCTTTCGTTCAACTTTGCAAAATGGTCCCGGGTTTGAATGAACGTCACCTGCCAGTAAGATCGTGATTAGCAGGTAGCTGGTTAGCTTGTAGTTAGGCTTGAAGATTTCATCCTGGAGCGTGGCCGGACAGTAGTTGGTAAGTAAGCCGTTCCATTGCTCAGGATATTTTAATATACAGCTTGAGGACTCAGCTGAGCGAAGACAACAACGCTTCCCCGCGCAACACCGCCAGCTCGACCAAGCCAGCAGCAACGGAGCGAAAGGTCGCACAGAAGTACTGTCCCCGATTTTTCATATTCATCTCTGTTCAAAAGTTATGGTGTCACAAAGTTAACGAGGATGACCCTAAATTGGTTCAGAGGCTGTAACTTGTAAACATTTGAAGTGAAAATTATAACATTGGTGTCTATCGACTCCTTGCATCATGACGAATCCGTGGATATATAATTTATACCATGTACCACATCATAAGTAATTAGCTACATTAGCATTAAGCTAGCTTAGCATGCTAATCTTGTTAACTTGCTTTTTTTTGCTCTTACGGCTCCGCACTGCTCTTGGTGCTTTAATGTTTGCTGCACTGCTGTGCTTGATGTACATTAACATGTACATTAAATGTCATATTTTTTGCTCTTACGGCTCCGCACTGCTCTTGGTGCTAAAATGCGTGCTGCACTGCTGTGCTGACAGTACTTGCTGTGCTTGATGTACATTAACATGTACATTAAATGTCATATTTTTTGCTCTTACGGCTCCGCACTGCTCTTGGTGCATAAATGATTGCTGCACTGCTGTGCTTACAGTACTTGCTGTGCTCTATGTACATTAACATGTTCATAACATTTAAGATGTTTTGCTCTTATGGCTCCGCACTGCTCTAGGTGATTAAATTGTTACTGTGCTGCTGTGCTTGCAGTACTTGCTGTGCTGCTGTACATGATGTGCTGGCTGTGCTATATGTGCGCCATGCTTGGTCTGCTTGCTCTGGCCTGCAGGGCATGGCCCCGTGTTGCTGCCTGCAGCTATATTTATTATTATTATTCTTACAGTAATCAGTCTGATCACTACTACTCATTCAAAATTGATTTAAATTGGTCCACATTTTGCTCAAATGATCTTTGGACTGAGTTGCATAAAAGTACTGTGCCCGATTTTTTATATTCGTCATTGTTCAAAAGTTATGACGTCACAAAGTTAACAAGGTCGACCCAAAATTGGTTCAGAAGCTGTATCTCGGCCAAACTTTAATGCATCGAAATCAAAATTGGTACACTTCATCGGAAGCTTGATCTAAGGGTCCATGCCAAAGTTGGAAACAGTGCCACCTACTGGTCATGAGATACGGAAAATGGCTATTTTGGCCAATAACTCATGACTGGTTTGTCAGAAAATTTTAAACTTGATGTCTATCGATTCCTTGGGTCATGCTGAATCTGTCGATATCAAATTTGCCATGGTGGGCGGTACCATGTGTCCGCCATTTTGAATTTTGTTAAAATTTGCAATATCTTTTAAACTGTTTGAAATTTCTTCACCAAATTTGGTATGGATCATCATTAGCATGACCTGAAGGTACCTGATAAGTTTTATCACAGCGCCACCTAGTGTTCCAGAGATATAATGTTTTTTTGCAAAAACGCTTATAACTTTTGCAAACATTGCTTGAATTTTATTTCTTTATGCCATTATATTCCTTGGCTTATGCCGATTCCAACGATGTCTCATTTGTCATTTTCCAACAATATGACTGGCCGCCATATTGGAACCAATGTAAAACAGTTATTTTGCTACTTCTCTTTCAAAATTGGTTCAAAATTGTCCAAAATTTGCTCACATGATCTTTGGACAAAGCCGCACAGAAGTACTGTCCCCGATTTTTCATATTCATCTCTGTTCAAAAGTTATGGTGTCACAAAGTTAACGAGGATGACCCTAAATTGGTTCAGAGGCTGTAACTTGTAAACATTTTAAGTGAAAATTATAAAATTGGTGTCTATCGATTCCTTTTGTCATGTCGAATCCGTGGATATATAATTTGTACCATGTACCACATCATAAGTAATTAGCTACATTAGCATTAAGCTAGCTTAGCATGCTAACCTTGTTAACTTGCTTTCGTGTGCTCATTCTTACACTGAAACATCTCTGCAGCTTCCTAAACCAGCATATCCTCTTAGTGGCGCAAGTTGCTAAACCATGTGCTATGAATCCCGAACCATTCTGGTCATGGGTTCGAATCCCGCTTGGGATGACTATGACAAATTGTGTATTTTGTTGTGTCTTTTCCTGTAATGTTCTAATCTTTTGCTCTTATGGCTCAGCACTGCTCTTGGTGCTAAAATGCTTGCTGCACTGCTGTGCTTCATGTACATTAACATGTACATCAAATGTCATATTTTTTGCTCTTACGGCTCCGCACTGCTCTTGGTGCTAAAATGCGTGCTGCACTGCTGTGCTGACAGTACTTGTTGTGCTTGATGTACATTAACATGTACATTAAATGTCGTATTTTTTTGCTCTTACGGCTCCGCACTGCTCATAAATGATTGCTGCACTGCTGTGCTTACAGTACTTGCTGTGCTCTATGTACATTAACATGTTCATAACATTTAAGATGTTTTGCTCTTATGGCTCCGCACTGCTCTAGGTGATTAAATTGTTACTGTGCTGCTGTGCTTGCAGTATTTGCTCTGCTGCTGTACATGATGTGCTGGCTGTGCTATGTGTGCGCCATGCTTGGTCTGCTTGCTCTGGCATGGCCCCGTGTTGCTGCCTGCAGCTATATTTATTATTATTATTCTTCCCGGTGGAAGTCTATGGCAGCCCTATGAACCGTACATAGGAAAATGATGAAATTTGGCACACTTGTAGTGATGCTAATGAATAGTAATTGGACCAATTTTTTACCCTCTAGGACCAACTCTATAGCGCCACCACCAGTTCAAAATTTTAACATTGAAATGGTTATAACTTTTGAACCCTTTGATCTAGAGACATGAACCTTAGTACACCTGATTCCACTCATCATGCTGATCACAACCAATATCTTACATTAAGAACCCGCCCATTACAGTAGTGGCCATTTTGAAATGTACAGTATTCAGTTTTTTTGCTACTCCTCCTTCAAATTTTGTCCAATTTTCTCCAAACATGTACTCAAATGATCTTCGAACTGAGCCGCATAGAAGTACTGATCCCGATTTTTTTGTTATACTGGGAAAAAAAAGTTATGATGTCGCAAACTTAACGAGGTCCACCCAAAATTGGCTAAGAGGCTGTATCTCGGCCAAAGTTTGATCAATCGAAACGAAAATTGGTACACTTTATTGGAAGCATGTTCTGAGGTCCAATGCCAAAGTTGGGAATAGCGCCACCTACAGGTTATGAGATATGACAAATTGCTATTTTGGCCAATAACTTTTGAACAGTTTGTCTGAAAATCATAATTGTGGTATCTATGGATTCCTTGCATCATGCCGAATCCGTGGATATCGATTTTGCCATGATGGGATGTACCACGTGTCCGCCATTTTGAATTTTGTCATAATTTGCTATAACTTTCAAACTATTTGACATATCTTCATAAAATTTGGTATGGACCATCATTAGCATGGCCCGAAAGTACCTGAGAAGTTTGATCACAGCGCCACCTAGTGTTCCAGAGATATCATTGTTTTTTGAAAAAACGCTTATAACTTTTGCTAACATTGCTTGAAATTTGATTTCTTTATGTCAATATATTCCTTGGCTTATGCCGATTTCAACGATATCTCATATGCTATTTTTCAACAATGTGACTGGCCGCCATATTGGAGCGAATGTAAAACAGTTTTTTCACTACTCCTCCTTCAAAATTTGTCCCAAATTTGCTCAAATGATCTTCGGACCGAGCCGCACAGAAGTACTGTTCCCGATTTTTTTGCTATACTGGAAAAAAAAAAGTTATGATGTCGCAAATTTAACAAGTTCGACCCAACATTGGTTCAGAGGCTGTAACTTGTGAACAGTTTGTCGCAAAATCATAAAATTGGTGTCTATCGATTCCTTGCGTCATGTCGAATCCGAGGATATCTATTTTGCCAGGATTGGATGTACCACGTCATAAGCTACTTTAGCATTAAGCTAGCTTAGCATGCTAATCTGGTTAACCTGCTTTTGTGTGCTCATTCTTACACTGAACCCTCTCCTCTGCAGCTTTGTAGTATACGTCCTCTGAGTGGCGCAAGTTGCTAAACCACGTGTCATGAATCCTAAACCGTTCCGTTTGTGGGTTCGAATCCTGTGTGGCACATGAACAGACCGCAAGAAGTATTGTGGCCTTAAGTGGTGGAAAAGTTGCTTCTAATTGTTCTGTGACTTAAGAATGGTTTGGTTATTAAAGTTTCTTTTAAAGTTTTGAAAGCAAAGTATATTTAACTACTTTTTGAACCCATGGGACCATTGGAAGGCTTGGCCCCGGAAAGGCTGCTTGCAGCTTTAATTTGAGTTGTTATTTAACCTTTAATAATAATACCAGCTGACAGGGCTCTCTGTATGTTTACAGCATCAGATGAGATTTTTTTTCTTGAAATTTTTTTTAATTTAAGTTAGGCTACCTAATATTTATCCAAATGAATCGATATTGAATCAAGATCCGAATCAAATCAAAAGAATAAAATTGAATTGAAATGAAATTGTGTCAAGCAATAATAAAATCAGTAGCCTACAGTCATTGTACTATGTAAACATTGTAACATGTTTTTACTAAACTTAATCAAATTCTGTTTAATTACCTAATGTTTTGACAATCACGATACACATATTTTGATGGAAGGTTTGGACCATTTTTATGATGTAGGCCGAAAATGAGCTTCCCCTTTTTGAAAGACCAGCAGCCGCCACTGAACTTCGGTACTACCGGTACTTAAGGAAAGCTGGTACCGTAACCATTTAATTTTTTTAGTACCGAAATGGTACCGAAGTACCGGGTCTTTTGACAACACTACATGAGAGCGAATTTTTTTTTTTTTTTTATCTGAACTGACACATTACACATTCCTGTTGGTTGAACACGACCAATATCAATCAATCAACAAAGTGTCCTGTGCTCAGCACACACCGGCTATAGGTGGAGAGGAGAGATTTGGCTATAAGGGTGATGTGTGGCTAACTTACACAGAAGAGACTTTGTTGCTCAGCACATGAAAATAAACTACTTACCGAGATCTCAGACTGTGTTTAAGTGGTTTCTCCACTGTATGGATCTTCATGTGTCGATTCAAGTTACTTTTAATAGAGAAACTCGACCCACACTGTTCACACGTGTGCGGCTTCTCTCCAGTGTGGATCCTATCTCCAGTGTGGATCCTCTCATGTCTTTTCAGAGATGAAAACTGACTGAATCTCTTGTCACAGTGTGAACACTTGTAAGGTTTTTCTCCAGTGTGAATTCTCTGGTGCAGTTTTAAATTGCCCGCTGTAGTAAAAGTCTTCTCACACTCAAAGCACATGTACTCTCTCACACCAGTGTGAGTTTTCTCATGTGTATGTAAACATGGCAGCCATGAAAAACTCTTTCCACACACAGAACATGAATATGGCTTCTCCTTCATATGAACTGTAAGGTGTCTCTTCAGGTCTGATGACCTAAGAAATGCTTTGCCGCATTGATCACATGTGAATGGCTTCTCTCCGGTGTGGATCCTCATGTGAATCTCAAGACATTGTTTGGTTGTGAAACCGTTTCCACACTGATCACATGTGAACGGCTTCTCTCCGGTGTGGATCCTCATGTGAACATTAAGGTGTGATGATCGACTGAAACTCTTCCCGCACTGATCACATGTGAACGGCTTCTCTCCGGTGTGGATCCTCATGTGAATCTCAAGATGTCGTTTGGTTGTGAAACTGTTTCCACACTGAGTGCAGATGAAAGATTTCTTGGCTCTTCTTTTCTTTAAAAATGTCTGTTTAGTCTTTGAGCGACTCAAAGGTTTTCCTCCAGGTTGGACATGATGTTCCTCCTCCACTTCTCTCAGTTCTTCACTCTCCTCCTCCACTTCTCTCAGTTCTTCACTATCCTCCTCCACTTCTCTCAGTTCTTCACTCTCCTCCTCCACTTCTCTCAGTTCTTCACTCTCCTCCTCCACTTCTCTCAGTTCTTCACTCTCCTCCTCCACTTCTCTCAGTTCTTCACTCTCCTCCTTCACTTCTCTCAGTTCTTCACTCTCCTCCTCCACTTCTCTCAGTTCTTCACTCTCCTCCTTCACTTCTCTCAGTTCTTCACTCTCCTCCTTCACTTCTCTCAGTTCTTCACTCTCCTCCTTCACTTCTCTCAGTTCTTCACTCTCCTCCTCCACTTCTCTCAGTTCTTCACTCTCCTCCTTCACTTCTCTCAGTTCTTCACTCTCCTCCTTCACTTCTCTCAGTTCTTCACTCTCCTCCTCCACTTCTCTCAGTTCTTCACTCTCCTCCTTCACTTCTCTCAGTTCTTCACTCTCCTCCTCCACTTCTCTCAGTTCTTCACTCTCCTCCTTCACTTCTCTCAGTTCTTCACTCTCCTCCTCCACTTCTCTCAGTTCTTCACTCTCCTCCTCCACTTCTCTCAGTTCTTCACTCTCCTCCTCCACTTCTCTCAGTTCTTCACTCTCCTCCTTCACTTCTCTCAGTTCTTCACTCTCCTCCTTCACTTCCATCGGGTCTGACATGAAAGAAAAACTAGTACATTTAATTTTCAGTACATCAAAATAATTCAAAGAGAAATATAAACTGAAAGGATATGAAAGTGAGCCCTGATGTAATGGTAGAAAGTAGACAACTGCTATAAAATATTATGATAATTTTATGGCTTTTTATAAATTGATTACTGGACTATAAGTCGCTCTGTAGTATAAGTCGCATCAGTCAAAAAATGCGTCATGAAGAGGAAAAAAACATATAAGTCGCATTTATTTAGAAATTTATTTCACAAAATCCAAGACCAAGAACAGACATTTAATCTGGAAAGGTTATTCAGCTCCACAACAGCACACAGAACAACAGCTGAATAGTGTCCGGTGTGTTAGCGTAACACAGGGTTTCCCGCAGCACTTTGGAACTGGCGGCCGCCTAAGCAACACACGCCTGCCGCCTTAACTATGTTATACTTTCCTTACTTAATGTCTGTGATTCATTTACTGCCAATATTCTGTTCTCCACTGACCTAGAAACTGGTCCATTGCTCCAACCTACGTTGAGGGCCCTTGCTACATATGCGTCAACAAAATGTATATGAGCGATATCCGCCATGTTACTCTGTCCTGTTTAGAGCTCAGATTCTCTGCCCGAGCCGATATTTCCCGCCGCTATACTCGGGCCGGGCCGTGATCTAGAGACGTGCGGCGCGGGACTATAGATGTGATGTCCGAGCGCGGGCGGTAATAAACTCACTCTGTGTGTGCGGCTGCGGGAGAATAAAACAATTAAATAGAAATATCTATGAATAAAACATAAAAACTAATAAATTGTTATTCATCTGTTGCAGTAAATCAAACACACCTGCCTTTAATTTTCAAGTGATCCTGACGTGCTCTGAAGACCTTAATTGGTTGCTTCAGGCGTGTTTGATTAGGGTTGGAGATGAACTGTGCAGGACCAGTGTTTCCGCTACATTCATTCTGTGGTGGCGGGCCGCCACACCAAAAATCCTCCCGCCACGGCTGCAGCTTCAGTAACGTCTGATATTGTGCGCACTATTCTGTGTCATAGTTAAGCCCCACTAAATTCATAAAACATTGTAAAGCACCAAAAGGGTTTTTATTCCACTATATTCCAAGGTTTCTGGAGCCATTCAATAGCTTAATGTGAGGTAATGAATATTTAAGTCGTTAAGTTAAAGTTAATGGAAACGTATCTCTCCTCAGTCACTCTCCATTCCGCATTCAAACAGCGCATCGCGAAAATTATCGGCTGAAAATGTCATTTTCGGTTTTTGACCGAAAGAGAAAAAAGTCAGAAATAAGCCAATAATATGCAATGAAACGATCAGGTTTCATTCACTCTCACGCAGCTTGTTTAGTAACTTCACGAGCGGGTCTTTTCCGCTCCGTGTGCGCGCCGCGCTCTCCGTTCCGTGTGTGTGTGTGCAGAGATGGGGACTCGGAGTCGAGTGCGTCGCACACACAGTGACTTGAGACTCGTCCTCGAAAGACTTCAGACTCGACTCGGACTCGAGCTGCGGGACTCGTGATCAATGTTTATTTTTAGGAAACGTCTGATGAGCTCACTGTTATTCCCCTCCTTCCGTTATAACCTGCCTAGTACGTTACACGTAGGCCTACTAAGTAGCCTATCTGCTGCGCGCGGCCACACATGAGGACAACAAACACCGACTGCACCGGCCGCTGCTGTGCCATTCATCGTAGCCTAAGCTTTGAGTTTAATAACTTCATTAAAAGACTGCTTTAAAACTTTCACCTCAAACAAAAGGCTCAAAGCCTTTCTTTAAAGTGAATTTCGTTTTGTATTAATTGTATCTTAATTTTAATAAATGTTTCATCAACCAATTGCCTGGATTTAATAAATAAGAAGTAATTATAGCAGACGATATAATCACGACACGGAGGCGCCTGCGTGAACTGGAGCGCGTCTCATAAATTAACCGAAACTCAGCGTATAAGGTAGGCTTCTTCACATAGGTTACCTGAAAAATATATCTATATTGAAATTTCTACTTTTAAACAGAACAATTAAAAACAAAAGAAAACAGACTGCTCTCTGCTTATCTGTAGCCTATGAAATGTGCATTTCTCTCTGGCGCATTCACTACATGCGAAGATCGCGAGTCAGCATCATCAACTTTTCATTCATCAATTTTTATTAATAAACAACAATTAAAATGTCTCCTTGCTATATTTGACATATTCATAATCATTGCTTTTGCTGGTTCTTTGACAGCTTTTAGGTGCTTTATCGGCAGCGCCGCCGTCGAACGCGTCACCAGCGCATTAAAAACATGATTGCGTGATGAAAACATGATGAAAACACCACCTAAATATAGGCTAACTGCTTAGAAAGGAAACACAGAACAGAGTAGACTAATGCGCATACGTCCATATCGCAAATGTACAGTCTTCTTCATGCCATCACCCATTAGCCGCTTTTCCACGGCCAGCGCAAGCACAGAGGCCGAAACTCCTGTAAAAAATGAATCGCTACAAATATATCAGACAAATATATCAGACGCTGCCATTTAGTCTTCATTTACAAACTTGGACACGCGGCTATTGACTGACCACGAACAGGTAACTTAGCCTTAATAGGTTAATGGAAAATTAAATGAAAGGTTAGATTTTTGCCAATTTTTTAAATTAAAGATCAAAAGGATGTAGGGCCAGGCCTACTTGTGTAACAATACAAAGAGCAAGGTGGAACATTTTACCATTTATTTGTTCTCCACTTAATGTTTTCTCACTAAATGTTCAGATTTTATCAAATGATTGTGCATTCACTATTTTTCTAAAATAACTTTTGCTAATGTATTATCCACTAAACTAATTTATAATAGTATTTTTGCCATATATTATGAATATAGCCTTCTCTTACTGTGGCACTTTATATCTTTGCAAATAAATATCTTGCATAATTTGTTTTGATGGAGATGGTTGGTTTTAAAGGGGTCATGACATGGTTTTTTTTATTTTATTATTATGTTCCCTTAGGTGCAAATATAGTATTACTATAGTTTTTTTTACAAAAAACTTTTAAAATGTAGTGATTTATGACCTTTTCCCACCCTGTTTCTCATCCTCTGATTCAAACAGTCTGTTTTGGGGTTGTTTCCCCTTTAAGAGTTCAGTGTTAACGCCCACTGCTATGATTGGCTAACGTCAGTGCCTATGCATCAATTATTAACGCCCCCAGCCAGAACCTGTGCGGATTCGGCGCAACTGTTTAATAGCGGGTGATGCATGCGAAGCGATGGCTCTTGCAATGATAAAACCTTATTATGTTTGAGCCGGAATCAGAGGAAAATGAACGATCACCACAACAACGAAGACTGGATCAGCCCGTGTCCACATGGAAAGTGAAACTATTTTGAATTAATAAAAAAAAATTAACCCGAGACACTTGAAAACGGATTATTGTTACATAATTTTCCTATAGCTTAATTTGCTAACAGTTTAACATTATTTAACTAATTCCAATGAAATGATAGGGTGTACCACGGACAAAAATGCATGCACAGGCCATCTTTGAAGATGCAGCATTGATAAGGCAACATTTTTAATTTTATATCACATGTAGGCCTACTAGAAAGGCGACATATTTTCAAGATTCTCTTATACAAATGTGTTTATATTAGCCATGGTAAAAAGTAAGTTTGCGTCGTCGTTGTTGAGCCCAGAATATTCGGCACGGACTTATCTTTGAGCAACAGTTTTCTGGCAAAGCCAAGCATCATATTGGGATTTTTTTCTCAAAACAGTCATCCTTCAAATGTATAGAACACTGCCGTGACTGGGACGTCCGCAAAAAATAAAGTGCATCCATTTTTCCCTGACGACTGGATCTTTCAGCGTATTTAAAAAGTAGTTTAAAGTTTTAAATACATTACTTACAGTTTGCGTCGTCGATGTTGAGCCAAGAATAGTCGGCACGGACTTATCTTTGAGCAACAGTTTTCTGGCAAAGCTCAAAACAGTCATAGAACACACGCTTAAACTAACACTGCCGTGACTGGGACGTCCGCAAAAAATAAAGTGCATCCATTTTTCCCTGACGACTGGATCTTTCAGCGTATTTAAAAAGTAGTTTAAAGTTTTAAATACATTACTTACAGTTTGCGTCGTCGATGTTGAGCCAAGAATAGTCGGCACGGACTTATCTTTGAGCAACAGTTTTCTGGCAAAGCTCAAAACAGTCATAGAACACACGCTTAAACTAACACTGCCGTGACTGAGACGTCCGCAAAAAATAAAGTGCATCCATTTTTCCCTGATGTCTGGATCTTTCGCAGCGTATTCAAAGATGTTGTTTGTCCACAGCCAGGAACAGCACATCTGCGGCATCGTAATTTCCCTGTACACAGACCCACTCGCTGTCCGTCGACTGAACGCTTGTGAGGCGAGCGGCGCGCGGGCGCGACAACGATACGAAATGAGCGTAGCTGCCTTGCGCTGAAAGCGTAACTGTCTTGTGCGGGAGGCGGTCGTATGCAAACGCTGGTACGTCACTTCGTACCGTGACGTCACTTCTTACCATGGATCCAGAACGAGCTGTATTTAGAGCTTGATTAAATAAATGATTCGTTTATAATGGGGAGGACGTCTTAAGCTATGAAACTTGCAGGACGTTTTAATGGTACAAAGACCTCTTATATACCAAAAGATCAAGGCAAATTTGGTTTCTCATGTCATGACCCCTTTAATTTTTAAATTCCTCAGAAACTGGCCTGTGTAAGTGCTCGTGATTCTTGGTATAAGGTTCAATGGGAATCGCCCACGATCGATAGGCGTGCCACCACAGCTGGAAAAAATCCTAGAGGAAACACTGAGGACAGTCGATCGCCAGGAGCAGGATTGGGCACAGGCCAGAGTTTCTATTTGTAACATGTTTGCAGCGTTGAGCGATGTAGCCAATCACAGACATTAGGCACATACGTGAGAACTCCCGTTGTAGCCGGAAAAGGTAAATAGGGAAGTGTGCAGGTGGAGGAGCGTCGTGTGTGTGAAGAGTGATGATCGGAGTTGCTCACAAATGAAGAAGAAATGGTTCATAACGTGACTATGGAGAATATAGAAGATTTTGAACACATGGAAGAGGCTTTTGAGTTTGATGGTCGTCCTTATTTATTCTAACCCGAGTATACAGACGAAGAACTAGCCTCACACTCTTCAGTCAACAATACCTTTCCCGGCTACAACGGGAGTTCCCACGGGACTTCAGCGCGAGACTACAGCTAGCCGTCTAAAACACTATTGCCCCATAACTGCCGTTAGCTGAGTGGAGCTCTGGGCATTAGCGGTAGCAGCTCCGTGTTGCAAGCACTAATCCGGTTCGTTTTCTTTTTCTATAGACAGTTCTCACAAAGTTAAACGATCAAGATTAACTTTAAAATTGCCCGGAGTTCTCCTTTAAATTATACGTTTATCTCTGTAAAGCAGCTTTGAAACAATCTACATTGTTAAAAGCGCAATATAAATGAAGATGACTTGAAGAAAACCCAGAACATTCTGTACAATTTCATAGTGTAACTGTTTATCTAAATGAGATGATGTGCTTGAATGTTTCTAACATGAATGTTCTTCAGCATCATTAACGAATGAAGAATAAACACCAACCTCTCTGTTCTTCAGGATCTTCAGTGTGTTTCATTCTGCAGGGTTCTGGATCACTCGTGTTCTCACTGTCCTCTTTAATAAACTCAGTCTCTGCAGATTTCAGCTCTTCCTGATGCTTTCATGCTCGTCTTCACTTGTAGCTGACGGGGATTAACAGCATTTATTGGAGAAATGCAGTGGGAGGAGCTTCACTGATGATGTGATTGCAGTGGGAGGAGCTTAACTGATGATGTGATTGCAGTGGGAGGAGCTTCACTGATGATGTGATTGCAGTGGGAGGAGCTTCACTGATGATAAATTCCAGCGTGGGAGGAGCTTAACTGATGATGTGGGATAAGCTGATCTGCCAAAAATATAAATTACTGAGTTTTGTTTTTATAATAAATTACACTTCTAAGCATTTATGTCTGTCTATCTATTCACCGTACAGTAACTGATGCCAATTCATTCATTATTTGTATTGCTAATCCTAACATTATTCTGCTTCTTCATTAAAATACAGTTATCTAGAAATATAGTAGATAGAATATAGGGCTGTGCGATATTGAAGAAAAATGCGATATGCGATAACTCCTTAAATAATGCGATATTCGATACGATAATGCTTAAAGTGTGTAAAATAAACTTAAATTATCTTTAAAATATATTTAAAAATTATATAGCCTAACCTACATGTGTTTCACATTCTTTTTATGACAAGAAAACATCCTTATAACTTCTGAAAGTGAACATTAGTGTTTTACTGTAGCATAAGAAGTGTTATTTTAACATCAGCGTAAACCACAGGGTTTCAGGTTATCCTACATTAGGGTTATTTAATAAAAGATACTGAATCATAAAATATAAAAATAAAACATTGCTTTGTTTTCACTGTTTGAATTAAATATATCCTGATACTGCAGCCCTAATAGAATATAAATAATTTCAAATATAAATAATGGTAAGAAAAACAGTTAAAATCGTAAACAGAATATAACTTTCATATAGTAGCCAACAAATCCCCTCAGTCTGCTGACACCAATGAAATGAGCTTTAAGTGACAATTTACAGGAGATCTGGAGACATCAGCATAATAAATGAGGTGAAAACAGGAACTATTGTCATGAAATAAAGAGTGTTTTCAGCAGATCTGTTAATATTGATGAGCCTCAGACTATCAACACTCATTCAACAAGCCATTCAGGATCATCAGCAGATCATCTCACTTTATTCTGAGTGTTTGCTGTTAGAAACACATTATTTGAGTCAGGATATAAAAGCCTATAAAACTACTGCTATACTGAAAGGCAATACTGTTATTTCTCACAATATGACATGGATAAAACATCAATAACACAAAAACAATCACTAATGACACTCATCTTCATAAACCACTACAGATAAATAATTAAAGAAGCACATGTCCAAAATAATCTAATATAGCAAGTTTGATCTTATGATAGCAGCATTAATCACAATAAAGTAGTAAGATCATTAAAATAATAACAGAAACTGTTAATTATCATAACACTCTTCAAAATAAAGAGCACCAAAAAGCAATATTGTTCCAAGAGTAAAACGCTTTTCATATTAGTATTGCTTTAATGTCTCACGTGGCTCATCATAGGCTCAATGTTTAGCATTGTTCCAGTATGACACTCGAGATCGATTCACACATTAATTCCCCTCACAGATCTTAAACTTTGACTTTTGACTTGACGAAACAATCACACAAACACACACAAAAGCACTCAAAATCGCTCAGGTCTGAATGAACTCAACATATTCTCCTCATGCTCGCTCGACGACGCCAGAAAAGACGCACAAGTAACTTATCGCTGTGATCGATGAAAACAATACAGAAATAAGCCTATCGCTTAATCAAACTGTATAAAGTGTGTGTGATGGTTGTGTAAATATGAGAAATACCGTAAACTGCTCTCCTCACCTCAGAAGACTCGACGCTGAAACTCAATAGAGCAACAATCCCGCCCACAGCCCGAGAGCAATACTAACCAACTGCAGAACCGCAGAACCATACGCCAGTGTGAGGACGACAGCGCCAGCCTAACGGTCTGATGCCGGAAGTGGGCGGAGCCAGACGTTATTTTCAAACAACGTTATTTTAAATAATTTAAAAAAACGATTTAATGGAAAATATATATTTTAGATATATCAAATGTTATAAAAGATACAAATTATGTCTTGTCCTATTAACAAAATACAATATACTAGCTATAGGTCTATATTAATAGTTTTTTAAAAGTTAAAATTATACTTTATTTGTTGTTTCAAATGATTACAAATATTCAATAGTAATGAAATAAAAATACAAAATCGAACTAAATTTTGTTTTATGTTTTAACGAATTATGTTTCCAGATTTATTTTCTTTGGTTTTATTTTGTTTTATATAAAAACATTTTTTAGTTCGATTTTGTATTTTTATTTATTTACTATTAGGCTATTTATTTGGAGCTGGTACAGCTCAGTGTGTGATGCTTTTGCTATTTCAGAGGGAAAAAAACACATTTTATTTAAATTAATCATTTTTGTTTTTTCAGTCCATCATAGAATTATGTTGTGTATGGTCTAAACATGCTTTTCAATTAAATCAAATGTTCAAACACTCAAGCTTTGTTTTCATTTTTTTAAGCTTTGTTAAATTTATATTTGTAATAATTTGACACAACAAAACAAATGTATAAAGTATAATTTTAACGTTTAAAAAACTATTCATATTATAGGCTAGTATATTGTATTTTGTTAATAGGACAAGACATAATTCGTATGTTTTATAATATTTGATATATATATCTAAAATAAATATTTTCCATTAAATCGTTTAAAAAAATTCTTTCAAATAACGTTGTTTGAAAATAACCGTGCTCCGTGCTCCGCTGTCCTTCAATACCCAGCAGGTCCAGATTTGTTGCGGAACGGCTGCGGCCGAGGACCCACAAGATCTCGCTAATTCACGTGTGATCGCGCGATATGTTAAAACAGGTGTCTGAAAAAAATCTTCAACAGGCCTGTCTCCGCCCATTATGATGTTTTCAAGGTGTAGTGTAGGGAAATATGATCCGCCATGATCACGGTGTATTTTATTTAGAAAATTAAACGAATATTTTATTTTGTTTTGGTTTGTTCTGTTTTTTGCTCGACTTCCTGTCCTGCGCACTCTTCAAAATAAATATGATTTCACACAAAAAGTGCCCAAAATGCACATCATTTTCATGTCTAGTGTGTTTTAACAAGAACTGGAGTAGGCTATGTCAGAAAAGAAAATTAAGACTCAAAAATATTTAGGCTATA
Organism: Phoxinus phoxinus; assembly: GCF_949152265.1. Taxonomy (NCBI): domain Eukaryota; kingdom Metazoa; phylum Chordata; class Actinopteri; order Cypriniformes; family Leuciscidae; genus Phoxinus; species Phoxinus phoxinus. The sequence goes on from NC_136876.1 coordinate 2,349,434, forward strand.
GAAAATTGACCCATTTAACCTTGTTTTTATTTCAGTTTGGGTAAAAGTACGCTATGGTTATGATAAAAAAAAATATATATAAATAAAGTACACTGAAAAAAGTTTTTCATTCATCCAATTAAAAAAATTTAGGGTAATGGTTCAGATCTATATTTTATAACTTGAGCCAATGAAAAATAAATAACTTGCCCTAACCAATATTTTCTCTTTCAATGAAAACTATTTTTTAAAACCTGGCACAAAGTATATTTTTCTTGTTGAATTAAGTCAATTAATTTAAATTATATTTTTGATCTAAGCAAAAATATATAGATTTAATCAAAACAAAACTTCTCATTTAAGATATATGTATTAGAAATTATTTGTTTTCTCTAATCAAATATATATCGATTTAATTAAACAATTATTTCTCATTTTTAAAAATACAAGTTAATAGAAATTATTTATTTTAAACAAACAAAAATATATGGATTTAATAAAACATGTTTCCCATTAAGGAACATTGTACTTAATATTCAATCTTATCCAAAATCTAATAACAAAAGACATACATTTTTATTGCATTGATATTTATTATCTTATACACAACTTCCACACATCCACAATTTCAGTGCTCAAGTGTCAGATTTTTACTCAGTTTTGTCAGAAATGCAGCTGTGATAAGTATCTCACTATCTCTGTGCTCGTATTTTATGATGCTACAAATGATATCCAACCGTAAAAAAAAAAAAAACAGTTGAAAACTCAGAAATTTGAATGAAGGTACAGAATCTCATCTTGTATAAACTGCAAGCAGTTGCAGGTTCCAACTAGTCTCATCGCAATTGTATCTGAACTGGGCTGCTTCAAGGCATGACAGGTTCTACTACTGAAATACTGAACCCATTTCTTTAGAACGCCGAACCATAGCCAGTCACTCAAACATGACATCAGTTACGGGTGTAAACTGGGATGTGTGGGAACCCTGAATTAAGCTCTATTGTAGAGCTGGTCTTTTAACTTTGTTGGACATGCCTTTTGGGTCCAGCTCCATGATGACTTTCTGGATATATTCAAATGTCAGTTTCAATGTCTTAGGATATTTCAGATTGAACGCATAAAGAAGGCCCAGGAGAATTGCAACAGCATTTGCGACAGACGGCAAGTTGCTCAGAACCTCTTGACCCTCAAGAATGATGCCAATGTTTGTGGGTAGCTTGTGCATCTCTGATGATGAAGACTGCCATTGTTTCTTGCTGAAGAATTTGTCCAGCCTCTTCTTTCTCTGACACCTGGAAAATAATTTAAGTAGAAAAAAGAAAAATGAATAAGGAATCGATACAGCTTGGGTTTCCCCCTATTAATATTCCAACGGCCCGCAGACTTATACCGTATATTCTTATATTCAGGCCAGCTAATACCGTATTGGTCTGAATATAAGACCACATGCAAATAATGAACTTTTATGAACTGTAGTGTCCCGTTCCTCTGCGTTAACATTTGATGTGAATATACGTTGTGTTGTACAGTATGTTGAGACGGAGGCACCAGAACTGCAACTGATAGAATGCACGATCCTACGATATTTCTTCAAAAGCAGATCGTGAAGACATTTTAATTGTCCACGATCAAATCTTGATATCGCACACCCCTACTATAAACTATTAAGGTAGCCCTTGCTTGCACATTACTATAATATTAAAGGTTAACAACAGAGCCCAAACCATAAGGCTAACTTTAGTTGCTATTTATTTTTTAGATATAATAAGCGCAACAGTCAAATAACAAATTGTATGCGCAAACAAACTGCACATAATTTTATAATTAGCATTAACTTCTAACTAATTATAAAATTATGTTTTTACTCCAATTCAATGTTGAAATATAAATATAACAGTCGCATAACTTGTGTACTGTATTGTGAAAAGTGCTATACAAATAAATTTGAATTGAATTGAATAACTTACCAGCACATGGGACTCTAATTTTAGTGGAAAGGAATTGTATCTCTATTTGAAATTAGCCTTCAGACTGTTTTCAGACATATATCTGAACATAGTCTGATGTCTAATTTGGAAGTGGACAGCCTTATATAGCAAGCATTTTCACATCTCTAAAGTAATCTTGCCTTACCAGGAAATCTTTGAGGTCCTCCACTGCTTCTCCCATGTAAAGGATAAGACATTTAAGTGCAATCTCCCTCTTTGTAGCGGTGTCAGTATCCTGCATCAAGATAGTAAAAATTAAAATCCATGAATTTGAGTGTCAAGGTTTGTTAAGTGTGAGATTGAGAGCTAGTGTATGTAGGAATATGAATGGTCACACATGTGCATGAGGGCATAAGGGTAGGGCCGGACATTATGGTCAACAATTTTGATCACAATATACGTTATACAAAAATTGGACTCTGCAAAAATACCTCTAGAGGGTTTCTCCCACCGTAACAGCAGCTATAATAAGGTTGAGGCCGATGAGATGTTTCCACCTGAGAACTCCGATACCCTGCATAAGAGAAAGAAGTAACGTTAAGGGAATGAGAGAGAGCAAAACAGAAAGTCTTGGCAATAGTCAAAAGTAGAAAGCGCTATTTTATCATCTCAATAAATTTCAATCGTCACACATTTTAATCAATTTTAACGGTTTTGTAATGCATCATAACATTGACATTACATTATAAGAGCTGTGTGCATCATCTTTATCATTTTGAGATGCTCAGATCAAAGCGGACCTATCACATCCATTCAGCCCGTATTAGCCTCTACCCTGCAGTCTCATGGCTAGTGCTGAACATTTAAGGTCATTGTCCGCCATTAGACGTCTCCCAGCGCCATACTGCAGGCATGGGCCGTATATTTTCATCTCAGCCTAACGTAACGTTAGTGTTTTGACACTTAAGTACAAGACGTCTACATTAACAGACAACGTTAAAACATTAAGCATTTATATTCATTGTCAACTGAAGGTCCTCTGGCTAGTATTTCGTTTTTTTGAAAACCAACCGACATCGCCAATTGGCGCCAATTAACGTTAATGCAGCAATACTTATTAGCCATAATTAAATTACCATTGTCACAACTCCATTAGCTAATGTTACCATTAAGCCAGTCCCTTTACATGTAATGTTAACTTAGCTCCTTCACTAAAAGTTAGCTGTTAATCAGGTTGTACAGTTTTAACGTTATTCTTATTACACTGACTCAATATAACTTACGTCCAATGCGTAACTTACGTTAAGTTACCGTGAATTACCCTTGTAAAATCAAAATAAGCCACGGATATTTTTTAACTTATGTTCCCTTTTGCAATCGGACAGGAATAACGTTAATCATAACGTCGACATAACGTTAATGTTACCTAGGTTAAACTAGCTAACGTTAACACCAAATTAACATTTCCAAACTAACGTAACGTTAACGTTATATCAAAGAAAGTCAGTAGAGCGCCATGTCTGGCATAAAATCAACAGCCTAACGTTACTAAACACAGCAGCACATTTAAATGTTTGTTTGTTTCACTTACCAAAGTTTTTCCGCGTTGCAGCTTGATTCTCTCTGGAACAGGAAAGTATAGTGATACACGGAGGCCGGGTAACAGACGAATACGTCGACAAAGCGGTCTGGTGGTGACTCGAGATTGTGTGTAATGCACATGCGCGCTGGTCTGTGTGTAACCTTGAAATTGTACATTCGTCGAAACAAATTTTTCTTAGTTGAGCTCTTAGTTAAAAATATTTATATTTATCAATGTTTTAAACTAAAAAAATATTACTTGAAAAATAAAACAAATAATGGTAAACTGAATTGAAAGATAATTTATTAATTGGATGAGTTGCTGCTTGAAAACCTTTTTTCAGTGTAGGCTACACTAGCCAGAAAATATGATAAACTTTGTTTTAGTTTATTATGTAATACTCCCACAGGTATAGGTTCTAGAAATAGGCTACCCAAATAAAACCAGAGTTTGCGGGCCTGTATGGGCAATGTAGATTCCACTTAATCAAAGAATATGCAGGTTTCTTATCAGAGTTAGCTCTGGCTGCAGATAAAGTCCTAACTGTTGGTGATTTTAATATACATAACGAACAAGATGCATTGGGATTGGCATTTAGAGACATGCTAAACTCTATTGGAGTTAGACAACACGTGTCAGGACCCACTCATTGTCATAATCATACTCTAGATCGTCACATGGAATCAATGTTGATGCCGTTGAAATTCTGCAGCAGAGCGATGACATCTCAGAACATTATCTAGTCTCGTGTAAACTTCATTTAGCCAAGGCTGCAAAGCCAACTCCATCTTACAAATATGTTAGACCTATCACTTCTGTCACTAAAGATTGCTTTATTAATATTATTTCAGATCAATTTCATCTCCTCAGCATCCCAGATAGCTTAGAAGAACTTGATATTGCAACAGAAACTTTTAACTCTCTCTTTTCCAGCACTTTAGACACAGTTGCTCCTCTGTGCTTTAAGAATATTACAAGAACATAGTCCAACGCCGTGGCACAACGAGCACACTCAGGCCCTTAAGAGAGCAGCCAGAAAAATGGAGCGCAACTGGAAGAAAACAATATAAAACAGTATTTCGGATTTCGTGGAGAGAGCACGATTGCGCACAGAAAAGTCTTAAAAACTGCTAGATCTGCTTATTTTTCAACTCTCTTAGAAGAAAATTTAAAGCTGGAAGCTTACGCTGCTATTTTGAGCCAATAATCGGAACAAAAGGCAGTTGAAGGATGACGTGTATAATTCAAATATTTATCTGACTCCAATATAATTAATCTGACTACATTAAAGTTGTTATTATTCTTTAACCTCTTATTCTTTAAAGGTAAAGGTCTTAGAACTGCTAGGAAAAAACGTAGGATTTAATCTGAACGTTTAGATAATGAAAGTTATAATCATTTTAGCTTTCAACATCATCAGCGATAAAAGGAAAGATTCTCAAAGCCTTTAAAGCAGGTTAAGTCATTTATTAAGTTACATGTTTTAATATTCAGACAGTAAAATGGAACAACATACTGTATAGAAAACTTAATTGTAACAAATAATGGACTGTTGTGCAGAAGAGGCCGTAAAAGCCTTTCTCATTGTTTGAGGTTACGCACCGGTGTGCGGGAGTGGCGGGGTTAAAGCCTTTCTCCCAGATCAACAGTTACCTTTCCTTCTTATACCCTGAGCAAAGCATTGTTAAACATGAGTGTAATACCAACACCGAACATGACCGACAGGAAACCGAAAGATGAAGCAAATGGGTAGTGATCAAGAGGGGGAGAAGAACATTCACATATTCTCCTCAATGCATGTTTAAGCAACAGTACTTAGATTGTACATTAGGATACTTTAATATCTCTATTAAGTTCACCACCATTCATTTCAGTTCAATTCAGTTTATAAGTTACATATTAGAACACACTAGTAAATTGTAGATTCTAAAAATCGTGCTTCCCCCATAATTGTTGAATCACAGAAGCTACACCTGATATCTTGCCAAGAGATTTATTATTTGAACATGTGTCATGTGTCAGACAGAGAGAAACACAGGCATATAAGAATAAGGCTACATGAGAGGAGGTCTTCATTCTAGATTTCTCTATTCTCCATTATCTATCTTCTCACCTCATCATGTTAGATGTAAATGGTTTCTGGGTTTCTCCTTCCTTACCCCATAATCTCTGTTTCCTCCTTCCTCTCACCCCCTCATCATGCCTTAATGCTTCTCCGTGTTGGTACAGTACGATTCAGCTTATATACATCACAGAGAGACTTACAACTTCCTTGTAAGGTAGAAAAACATATTGCTTATGTTTAAAGATGGAATGTCTACCTAATGCACATGGTCAATCCACTATCCACATTAAGAAACTATTTCTTCAGTGTATACATTAGTGGTGTATACATTAGTGTTATACAAATGGTACATTTGCATCAGTTGAAACATTCATTCTCCTTGCAAAGAACATACGAACTGTACACATTTGAAGTATCGTCATCATTGGAACATCTCCGCTAAGTGAACATTGCATACCTCTAAGCAAAATATAACTTTACCATAACTCTACTAGCTCTCTGCTCAGCACACATGTACAAACATAGTCTGACTTCACAAAATACATTATGAATTATAAAGAAAATTAATAAAGAAAAATAATACTAAAAAATAACATTAAACAGTACATTTTTCAGTCTTCATTCCCTCCACTGGAACTACGACAGTCAGTTCCACACCTTCATTCCCAGGTGGCCAATCTATTGAAGTGATAGTGAGGAGGAGAAATAACAGACCTAGACATAGACATAAAAGGACAGAAGAATGGAAACAGAAAAGAAAACAAAACAAATAACAAAGAACCCCAACCCATGTTATGTCCCCACATACTATGTGTCATTTAACGTCTATGTGTAAGTATTTAAAATGTACCCCAATCATCTAAGAAAAGAAAAACTAATAAATCTTCTGCCGGTGCCTTGACTCGTTAAGTACTCCTCAAGTTCCCGGCCAAAACAACAACCAAAATAATAAACTAAAATAAACGTTGATGTTAAAGGATCCTATCCCTTGGGGTTGAAAATCAGTAAGCGGGTGTTCATTGTTTGTGAGGTTGTGTTTTGTAAGTAATGTAGCATGTGTAAAATCTCCTATTTCACTCCTTATGTCCCATTCTCGGTTTTATCAATTTGTTCATCAAAGGAGCATTTCTAAAGTTATCTTTCATTTAAATAATGAATTGATTTATCCCCTGTTATCCAGACTTCTCTTGAGTTAGCAAAAACAATCTTCATCCTTAACAACACCATGTCTTATAATTGTCCAAATGCCATGTATAATGATCTGCAAAAGGGAAAACAATGGTAGACATAATAATTCACAGATGATTCAAGATCTAAAACTTTAGACAATGTTGTCCATAAGGAAACTAACATTATATTTCTAAAATAAATGAACAATGTTTGTTTTAGTCTCCACAGAATTAAAGACAATCACCCTCATGGTCTCAGCTAGTTCTTGAAAACTCTTTCCCATCAGCTCTTTTGTAAATAATCTCCTTTCCCCAGGGTGTTCCCTCTGGCATAGTTGTATCAAGTTATGACACTTGTCACATCCAAGGAATGCGGTGTCTGGTGATCAGGCATTGGAGAGCTCACATTTTTGGGCAGACTGCTGTAACCCTCAATGATGCTGTTGGCCTAACAAACATCTGCTCAACCATACCCATCTCACATAAACACCCCCCTTCAGGGTTGGTGCCCAGTGGCGGTGACACCCTGCCTAGGAAGTCCTCCGTTGGCCATTAGAGAATCTTGCCCGTCTTTGAGAAATCACCTCATGCTCACTGTAACCGCTCTTTCCTATTAGGAAATTTTAACAGGTATTTTCTGGAGCTCAGGAAAGTTCATTCAAGAGCCATCAGAGCCATTTGGAATGCCTAATAGTGTAAACATATGGAGACAAATTAATGACAGTTTTTAATCACCAAAATCCATTAGACATCTTCAAACATCAATATATCAATGCTGAGTTTATACTCAGTGAATCTAGTTATTACAACCGTCCATTAAGTGTAATGTTCTGTTACATCAACAACCGGTACCATCCGTCCTGTTCATGGTGAAGACAAAGATGAGACAAAGAAGTTACTGGTCATGGGATAAACAAATAAAAATTCTCACCTCTATCATTCAAGGTCGATTATCATTTCTTAAAACATTTAACTCCCAATTAAATGTATCATTTCTTTTAAAATCTCTGTGTCTATAATCTCCAACTGAGACACTGTGTTGTACTATGAATCGCTTGTTACTTATGCCACAGGCTCAAATATCAGAATCTAACTGACTTTGAATGAGAGAAAGACTCTGAGAGAAAGACTCTGAGAGAAAGTCCAGAATGCCTCAGAGTAATTCTGCATTTTCATAACTTTTATAATTTCATTCTACTCACTTTTTACTCGGACTTAGTCAGAAATTACATGTTTCAAATAAACATCTTCATTATATTTTTAATTTTCCTTATATATTTTCCAACTCACATTCTTTTGGAGTCATTATCTATAATTTTTCATCAGCTTGTACTTGTCAATTAACTATACAACTATTATCATAGATCTTTCCTCAAAGTAAATCCTTAACTTCAATCTTATGATCTTATTTTTTATCTCTTGTTCTTTTCAGACAAAAACTAACATTTTGTAAACAATTATTTACTTTTAAACCCACATTAACACCAGAAATTTCTGTTCAAAAGCTTTGTTTCTGTTCTTCTCTTCAAATACCCCGAAGATAATGTTTTGCTATACAATTACTTTCGGTCATTTTACCACTCTCTGTGTTTACTAGAGAAGCAACAGGCTTTCTATTTATATCTCTGTGTGTCTGTGTGTAAAGGAGGGTATAGATTCCAAAGGAAGGGGCTGCTACTCCCTTCTCACTCAGTTATCTTTTTCCTTCCTTTTCAGTTTAACTCAAATCAGATTCTTTTTCCTTCTTTCTTTTTTTTTTTAAATTTGATCTCAGATTCATTTCTTTGAATTTTAATTAATCTTTAAGTTTAACTCCGATCAGTATCCCCAAATATTTGAACAGCTTTACGGTCAAAATAAGAATGCCCGCGATCCTAGCTAGTTACAAAGGGCTCCTTTAATACTTGTATTACTTCAGCGTGTTACAATGTTTTAGAATCTGCCATAGTTTTTACAGTATCGCCACACTTAACCGCTTCTGTCAATCAAGTATCGCTTGTCACACTTTCCTCGTCTCCTTCTGAGATCGAATCTTCAAGTGTGTTGGATATGTTTTAGGGATCTGCCATCGTTTTAAACAGTCCCGCCACAGCCCAACCACGTGAACAGTCGTAATCAAGCCACTTTTCTAGCTTAACCGTCTTATAGCTAATTCTCCCAAATGACTAAATGGTCTTTTTTCTAAAAAAGATCCATCTCCATCCCAGCATATCAAATATTGTTGGAGGATTACTTTTCAGAGAAACTTGAATAAGCCAAATTAAAATGAATTACTTAATTTAATTCCATTTTTTCTTAATTTTAATTGTTTTAATTTATGTCTGACACATATATTCTTTGGCAACACATCTGGTACTTTAAATAACACAGTTCTTTTAAGCAGTCTCAGTCAATGTCTCAAATCATCAGGCAGACTTAAACTTTTTTAGAATAGAAAAAGTCTTACCTGGAATGACTGAGACAAATGCCTGAAGATGCGATCCTGTTCGTGACGCCAACTGTAGATTCTAAAAATCGTGCTTCCCCCATAATTGTTGAATCACGGAAGCTACACCTGATATCTTGCCAAGAGATTTATTATTTGAACATGTGTCATGTGTCAGACAGAGAGAAACACAGGCATATAAGAATAAGGCTACATGAGAGGAGGTCTTCATTCTAGATTTCTCTATTCTCCATTATCTATCTTCTCACCTCATCATGCTAGATGTAAATGGTTTCTGGGTTTCTCCTTCCTTACCCCATAATCTCTGTTTCCTCCTTCCTCTCACCCCCTCATCATGCCTTAATGCTTCTCCGTGTTGGTACAGTACGATTCAGCTTATATACATCACAGAGAGACTTACAACTTCCTTGTAAGGTAGAAAAACATATTGCTTATGTTTAAAGATGGAATGTCTACCTAATGCACATGGTCAATCCACTATCCACATTAAGAAACTATTTCTTCAGTGTATACATTAGTGGTGTATACATTAGTGTTATACAAATGGTACATTTGCATCAGTTGAAACATTCATTCTCCTTGCAAAGAACATACGAACTGTACACATTTGAAGTATCGTCATCATTGGAACATCTCCGCTAAGTGAACATTGCATACCTCTAAGCAAAATATAACTTTACCATAACTCTACTAGCTCTCTGCTCAGCACACATGTACAAACATAGTCTGACTTCACAAAATACATTATGAATTATAAAGAAAATTAATAAAGAAAAATAATACTAAAAAATAACATTAAACAGTAAATTTTTCAGTCTTCAAAATAAACAGTATGTAGTTGGAAGCGTATGTCCTGTGAAGCAAATAGTACAGATGTGTCATTGAGGTGAAAACGACTCAGTCTCTCCCGACAGAACTATCCTGTGACTGGAGTGTCCCAACAGTCCTCAATCAGCATACTGATGAAACCCTTGCACTAGATAGGCATTAGCATACTGTGATGATGAAGACCATTGTGCCACGTTTAATTCACATGCATACCTTTAAAAGGATTTCTGAAGTATTAGGGCAGTAAAAAGTTCTGCCCATATTTGCTCAGCCCTCCTCAGGTACATTGGACCTCAGGAATTATGTGAGGTACATGTGTGAAAATTTCGGGCTGAGTGCATTGAAGAAGTGTCTCCATTGGCATAGTAGCACAGAGTAATGATGATAAAGAATGCTGAGAAGATACAAACACAGAACGCCTACTCCTATCAAGGTGTAGGCTTAGTCAGATGATCATGTGGAGACACTTGTCAGGAACTCTGTCCATATAGCAATTCTTCTTTTATGTCCATCGATGGCTTTGGCAAGCCGAACAAGATCTCTAGTGTCTGTGGTGGTCTGCTCCTTCTCATGGCATCTTCAACTCTCTGCTGTTCATGTCACACAGTGAAGTTGCCTTTACCTTCAAGTAGAGAAAATGACTTGCAGAGTTAAGTTGTTAGGCACCGTAGTATTCCACATAATAACTCGATCTCTGATGACAACAGAGATGGCATATTTTGAATGAATAATGAGATGATTGCATATAATGAATGTTTACATAATGACTGTGACAAGGTGTAGAAAACAAAAACAAAAAGGAAAATGCGGTGGATATGAGGTGACCAAATAAAACCAGTTGACTATCAGGAAACTGTAGTACATGATTTGAGATTCGGGGTTCCCGTGTCTTTAAAGGGGCAAACATGGAAATTGTGTCAAAAAGAAAAGTTTTAGAATCTCTAGTACTGTTACATGAAACACAAATAAATTGCCTTAAAGAAAATCGACAACTGTTGTTTTTAAACCTTCTCTGATAGTAGGAGCATCAACAAAATATTTAGTGAAACCAAATTTAGAAACTTGATGAACTTCAATCAATTGTTGATGTAATTAACAGTAAAGACCTAAAAAAAAAAAACTAAGAATGTCTCAAATGAAAAGTAAATGAAAAGCCCACGGTGTTACTGTAAGATGGCAAAAAACAAAGATGCAAAAATAGACAAAAGCTAAATTTAAATACTTAGTAGAGTACATACATCTGATGTATAATGTTCCAATAAGGAAACAATTCAGTGTATTTACATTTATGCTTTTGGCAGACGCTTTTATCCAGAGCGACTTACATTGCATTTCAAGGTACACATTTACATTCTAATCAGTTCTTGCTTTCCCTGGGAATCGAACTCATGACCTTGGCGTTGCAAGCGCCAATGCTCCACTGTTTAAGTGTATGTGCGGTTACAGTAAGAAGAGGAATTTAATTTAGACATGAGACATTCTGCTAATGTCTCACCTGAACTGGGTTGTTTTTCATCCATATGGTGAATCTTTGACCCAGCTTCACTTCTGTCTCTCAGAGAAATTATTGATAATTTGAAACCTTCCTTCTGCTCTTGATGTTCTTTCTACCCGTATCTTGAAAAAAATGTTTGATACGGTTGGAACATGTTTGGTGTCTTTTCTGAATAAATGCTTGAGCACAGGGACTATCCCTGATATACTAAAACAAGCTACTGTTACACCTCTTCTCAAGAAACCTTCACTTGATGATAGGGATTTTAATAATTTTTTACCTATTTCGACCCTTCCTTTTATTACAAAAGCATTGGAGAAACAGTTCTAAATCAACTCCAGTCTTTTCTTAGCTAAAATCAAGTTCTTGAAACTTTCCAGTCTGGGTTCAAGCCTCCTCACAGCACCGAGTGCTTTATTAAGGGTTTCTAATGATATACTGTTAGCGACTGACTCTGGTGCCCCTGTGATCCTAATACTGTTAGACTTAACCTCTGCCTTTGATACAGTTGATCATAAAACTCTCTTATACACCGACTAGAATATTTTGTGGGCATCCAGGGAACTGTCCTCAGTTGGTTTAGATCTTATTTAACAAATAGAAGTTTCTCTGTCAAACTGGGTCCTTTTTCTTCCTCGCCAGCCCAACTCTCGTGGAGTGCCACAGGGGTCTATTCTCGCACCCATTCTTTTTTTCCCTGTATTTGCTTCCTCTGGGCTCCATTTTCAGAAAGCATGGTGTATCATTTCACTGCTACGCAGATGATACACACATTTATTTGCCTCTGAAAGGCAACAAAGATACTGCTCTGAAATCTCTTTTTGAATGCCTATAAGTAAAAATGTGGTTCTCTCAAAATGTCTTATTTTTGAATGAATCCAAAACCGAGGTTATAGTCTTTGGCCCCCATGACAACTATAATAGCAGTAACATTGATCTGGATTATCTTTATCCAACTTCATCTTGCATTAAGAACTTAGGTGTTCTCTGGGATCAGAACCTCAAATTTGAAAAACAAATAAATGCGGTGATTAGTTGCGGTACAACTTGTTTTTTTGTTGGCTTGTGTCATCAGAGTGTGATCGTCTGCGTTTTATGAAATAGGGTGGAGGTCTGCCTCTGCCCAGTGACCAGGACTTTTCCTCTGTATGGCCTGTTTTGTGACAGGAATTACAGAATCTGTTCAGTTTGGCACAGTGTGGCTTTCTGAATAACAGCTACCTCACCATGCATTTGTTTGCGTGACTCAATTTTTGTTGCCCAGCTTACAAAACCTTCGGATGTATTTTGTGCTGGAGAAGCACCACACACGAGCGATTGCTGTACACACGGCCCTGCATTTGTAAGCTGTGGTGAGAGTTGGTACTGCTCTCAGGTCCTGAATAGCCCAAAGTATTGCTTAGCCTGTATAAATAAATCTAGGTGTGTCCCTACACATGTGAACCAATAACAATCATTGACAATCATGGATCAAATTCATGCTTACCAATCCAGCAGAATCGTTACTGGATACTTCCGTTGTCCTTGTCTTGCAAATTACACTATAATGCTCTTCCTATTACATATTAGAACTGTCTTTATGTGCTGAAAAAAAAAACTGAACAGTATTTGTCTTTATATAAAAAAATTTTTTTTATTTAAACAAAAGATAAAATTCTGGTTACACAATGATTAATATTTGTAGCAAAATATCAAAAGGTTACAGGTTAATATACTTCAGCTCTTCAATCTCAAGAGGGCAGTCCTGTGAGTGGAGAATTACACAGGCTATTTACCTTCTAAGCAGTTCAAGCAATAGATGTAAAAAATAACTTGTTCTCATCCGAGCTACTAAAGTTGAAATAATACAACAGCGCAAATAGAGCAAAAAAGAATTTCAGTTAGAAAACTGAACCGGTAGATAACTCATTTCTCTCCAGGGAGCTACACGACACAAAGTCAAAAAGCAGTCTTGTATATACGGGACGGGGTTACATTGTCCCTTATGCATTTGTCTGGTAGTTTTCCAGAGGAACTGGATGAGTTATTGCCACACTCATTGTGGCCTCCGGTGATGTCATTGTATTCCATATATGGGCATTCTTCCGTCCTTTGCGTCTTCCGCGCTTTGGGCCTCGGTCTTTGTGTGCGTGTGTCTGTGTAAATGTCAGAAAGTCAGTTTGTAAGTTCATCAAAATTAAACAACTGCCCTACACAGCAGGAATTCAAGGAGAATTACACTGTTGTGGATAACACCTTCAATTCCAGAATACTCCTCAAAAAGTTCAAACATATTTTCTGCATGTCTCAAACGATTCTTCAGTACTCTGTTTCCGATTGAAAATCAATTCCCATCCAACAGGACTACAACCCTGCAGATCACGAAGGCATTGTTTTAGTCTATTAAAGATTTCACTCTCATGGTGCGTTCACACCGGACGCATATAGCGCGTAAGGCGCGAGTGAAGTCATTGCAAAGACACGTTGCGCGTGTAAAAATTCAAGTTCGCGTCAAGTTTGTGCGAATTGAGCGTCTGGCGCGTTAAGCGCGAATGATTTTATGTAGTGCTTTCTGAGCATTCACGCGTTTGACGCGAATTCGCGTCTGCCGCCCGAGTTGAAAAATCTGAACTTCTGCGTCAATTCGCGCCACGTTAACCAACATGAGCGCCACCTACTGTCTGAGCAAATGTGTGTTTTTTTGCATTGATCTGAACTGACAAATTAGACATTCCACAGTCTTTGGGGAAGCACGACCTGATCATCAGATTCCTTAAGGGTGCTAGGTGGTTAAATCCACCTCGTGTTTTGCACTCTGTACCCTCTTGGGACCTAGCTCTGGTAGAGCTCATCAAAGTCCTCCCTTTGGGCCTTTGTCGACAGTAGAGCTTAATATCCTGTCCATTAAGACAGCGCTCCTGTTAGCATTGGCCTCTTTCAAGAGGGTCGGAGATTTGCAAGCTTTTTCGGTCGGCGAATCGTGCCTAGAGTTCGGGCCGGGCCTCCGAGTGCGTCCAAGAGCGCACGATAGTGTGTTTGCGCGCGAGCGCCAGTGCGCGCAGAGAGACCGAGTCTCATTCGTGATTTCATTTGTGTTTCATTCTGAAGGATAACAAATTTTAAGAATCTATTTTGTTTTACGTATAAATGATGATTGAGTTTCCAGCAGTAGATTCCAGCAAAACTTGTAAATGAGTCAAATCATTGAGATCTCTCACCTTTTGTTCTGTAAATTACTTTCAGAGCCCGTTTGCCCAAGCCCATCAGGGACCAAGCCCATTTGCCTTTTGTTCTGCAAATCGGTTCGAAGTCCTAAGCTCAGACGTTGCTGATTAGATTAGCAATACAATAGAGTGAATATGCTGATTGGTTCTGTTTCTGGAGCAATCTAGATAACCTGCAATACAGGTTTTTCTGGATAGAATCAACTCCCCTGCTTTCGTATGATTTGTTTGAATTTGTCTCCACCCCCAGAAGTCCCTCCCCCTTAGAAGGTATATCAATTTCAATGTAATCTGCTTTAGATTTAGACTGATTTTGGACGAACTTGCAGCCGCGCTCAACTTCTGAACGCGATCCCAACTGTCTCACTGGTCTCTGCTTCGATCAAAGAAAACTTTACAACAATTCTTTACTCTAAATGACTCAGAGAAACTTCACTATATGCTCGGAAAGGATGAGCTGCAAAATACACACCATACGAGGTGGTTAATCCATTGTATTTTTCTGTGAGTGTGAGAGTTTGTGCGTCTGTGAGTGTAGTGTAGAGAACAAGTTCTGACGTTTAAACAAGTTTTCTGCTTTGTATTTTTCTTTATTTTTTTATTATTATTTATTGTTCTGACAGCTCAGGTCCCTTAAACAAAAATATACATCTTTTTGTGCAATTAAAAAAAAAATCGTATATATTTGGCAGATGTAGCATACATGTGTATGTTTTCTGTGTTAGTCAATTAATCAATTATTTTTTATTACTTTAACAGCTCAGGGATGTTCAAGGAGCAACTGGTTTGTGCACTTTCTGAAGATTTTTTTGCACTGTGAATTTGCACTGTCAGTTCTGTTTTTGAATAAAGGGTTGGAAATTAATGTTTTTTTCTATTTAGTTTTTTTTATCCGATTAATCGAAAAAATAATCGACACATTAATTGATTATTAAAATAATCGTTAGTTGCAGCCCTACTATCACCCGAGCGTATGAGTCTCTGGGTGAGCCTTGTCCTCCCAGGTTGCGTGCTCACTCCACTAGAGGGGTTGCCGCTTCCTGGGCTTTGGCTCAGGACACCTCGCTGACAGACATCTGTAGAGCTGCGGGCTGGGCGACACCGAACATGTTCGCTAGGTTTTATAGCCTGCGTGTGGAACCTGTTTCCTCCCGAGTGCTCGCTACGGCCAGTGGTGCGAGGGAATAGGTTGTGTCGGCTTGCTACGCCACCCTGCGCTTCGGCCAGGTATGTGCGTTTTTTGCTCCGTTGGCACCCAACGTCGGTGAGCCTCGTGAGTTCCTCCATCACCCCTCCGGTGCCTGGCGTAGCGGACCGCCAGGTCTACCTCCAGTAGGAGTTGCTAGTAGACTGGGTGTTCTCTAGTGGTCTCTTCTGTGACCCATGATGCCACATGCAGTTCAGCCGTGTTTTCCCCTTGACAGACTCATTCTGTCGTCCCTGTTGAGTTCGCTCCCACTTCCTCGGATGGGACTTCCTCAGGGACTGCCATATGTTTCACTATCCCACTGGGCTAGTACATTCGGTATCCAGGCCTTCCTCAGGCAGGCTGGGGCTTCCGCAGTGTTCCCTTCCCTCTTTTACGGGTTAGGGCACGCTTTCCCAGTGTTATCCAATATCCACTGAGCGGGTCTTGCGGAACAGCAGTGTGATTCCCTAGCTAGCTCCCGCAACTTATTCAAGAAACTGCTGCAGGGTAGCTTAGCTGGGCGCTGGAAGGGGCCAGCACCATGGCGTTTTATTAGGGATCCCAATTCGTCAGGGAACTCCCCCCTTCGCCATGTTTTAGATGCATTTGCGCTTTAGTTACTTGCAGAGTGCTGGCTTCTGTCATTAGAGTGTGATTGTCTGCATTTTATGAAATAGGGTGGAGGTCTGCCGAGTTAATCGTCATCAAAACCGGTGGTATCTTTAGATCAGAACATCTGGAATTGAGCTGATAACAATTTGCCAAATATCTTTTGGTTCGATGCATGTTTTAGGAAATGCATAGCACAGTCTCTAGAGCCCTGTATAGTGCTGTATTTCTGCTTTTACATGAGCGCCACCTACTGTCAGAGAGAGAATTTGTGTTTTTTTGCATTGATCTTAACTGATAAATTACACATTCCTGTTGGTTGAACACGACCAATATCAATCAATCAACAAAGTGTCCTGTGCTCAGCACACACCGGCTATAGGTGGAGGGGAGAGATTTGGCTATAGGGTGATGTGTGGCTAACTTACCGGGATCTCAGACTGTGTTTAAGTGGTTTCTCCACTGTAGGGATCTTCATGTGTCGCTTCAGGGCACTTTTAATAGAGAAACTCATCCCACACTGATCACACATGTGCGGCTTCTCTCTGCTGTGGATCCTCTCATGTGTTTTCAGAGATGATGACTGACTGAATCTCTTGTCACAGTGTGAACACTTGTAAGGTTTTTCTCCAGTGTGAATTCTCTGGTGCTGTTTTAAATCACTCGCTGTAGTAAAAGTCTTCTCACACTCAAAGCACATGTACTCTCTCACACCAGTGTGAGTTTTCTCATGTGTATGTAAATATGGCAGCTGTGAAAAACTTTTCCCGCACTGATCACACGTGTGCGGCTTCTCTCCAGTGTGGATCCTCTCATGTGATCTCAGATTTGCTGACCGACTGAATCTCGTCACAGTGTGAACACTTGAAGCGTTTTTCTCCAGTGTGGATCTTCTCATGTCTTTTCAGATGTGCTGACCGACTGAATCTCTTGTCACAGTGTGAACACTTGAAGCGTTTTTCTCCAGTGTGGATCTTCTCATGTGATCTCAGATTTGCTGACCGACTGAATCTCTTGTCACAGTGTGAACACTTGTAAGGTTTTTCTCCAGTGTGGATCATCTCATGTGTTTTCAGAGATGATGACTGACGGAATCTCTTGTCACAGTGTGAACACTTGTAAGGTTTTTCTCCAGTGTGGATCCTCTCATGTCTTTTCAGATGTGCTGACCGACTGAATCTCTTGTCACAGTGTGAACACTTGAAGCGTTTTTCTCCAGTGTGGATCTTCTCATGTGATCTCAGATTTGCTGACCAACTGAATCTCTCGTCACAGTGTGAACACTTGTAAGGTTTTTCTCCAGTGTGGATCCTCTCATGTCTTTTCAGATGTGATGACCGACGGAATCTCTTGTCACAGTGTGAACACTTGTAAGGTTTTTCTCCAGTGTGAATTCTCTGGTGCAGTTTTAAATCGTTCGCTGTAGTAAAAGTCTTCACACACTCAAAGCACATGTACTCTCTCACAACAGTGTGAGTTTTCTCATGTGTATGTAAATATGGCAGCTGTGAAAAACTCTTTCCACACACAGAACATGAATACGGCTTCTCCTTCGTATGAACTATCAGGTGTGTCTTCAGGTTTGATGCACTAAGAAATGTTTTGCTGCATTGATCACATGAGAACGGCTTCTCTCCGGTGTGAACTCTCATGTGAATCTCAAGACTTTGTTTGGTTGTGAAACTGTTTCCACATTGATCACATGAGAACGGCTTCTCTCCGGTGTGGATCCTCATGTGAACATTAAGGTGTGAAGATCGACTGAAACTTTTCCCACACTGATCACATGTGAACAGCTTCTCTCCAGTGTGGATCTTCATGTGATAATCAAGACTTTGTTTGGTTGTGAAACTGTTTCCACACTGATCACATGTGAACGGCTTCTCTCCGGTGTGGATCTTCATGTGAACATTAAGGGATGATGATTGACTGAAACTCTTCCCGCACTGATCACATGAGAACGGCTTCTCTCCAGTGTGGATCCTCATGTGTTTCTCAAGACTTTGTTTGGTTGTGAAACTCTTTCCACACTGAGTGCAGGTGAAAGATTTCTTGGCTCTTCTTTTCTTTAAAAATGTATTTTTAGTCTTTGAGCGACTCAAGGGTTTTCCTCCAGGTTGGACATGATGTTCCTCCTCCACTTCTCTCAGTTCTTCACTCTCCTCCTTCACTTCTCTCAGTTCTTCACTCTCCTCCTTCACTTCTCTCAGTTCTTCACTCTCCTCCTTCACTTCTCTCAGTTCTTCACTCTCCTCCTTCACTTCTCTCAGTTCTTCACTCTCCTCCTTCACTTCTCTCAGTTCTTCACTCTCCTCCTTCACTTCTCTCAGTTCTTCACTCTCCTCCTTCACTTCTCTCAGTTCTTCACTTTCCTCCTCCACTTCACTCAGTTCTTCACTTTCCTCCTTCACTTCTCTCAGTTCTTCACTCTCCTCCTTCACTTCTCTCAGTTCTTCACTCTCCTCCTCCACTTCTCTCAGTTCTTCACTCTCCTCCTCCACTTCTCTCAGTTCTTCACTCTCCTCCTTCACTTCTCTCAGTTCTTCACTCTCCTCCTTCGCTTCTCTCAGTTCTTCACTCTCCTCCTTCACTTCTCTCAGTTCTTCACTCTCCTCCTTCGCTTCTCTCAGTTCTTCACTCTCCTCCTCCACTTCTCTCAGTTCTTCACTCTCCTCCTTCACTTCTCTCAGTTCTTCACTCTCCTCCTTCGCTTCTCTCAGTTCTTCACTCTCCTCCTTCACTTCTCTCAGTTCTTCACTCTCCTCCTTCGCTTCTCTCAGTTCTTCACTCTCCTCCTTCACTTCTCTCAGTTCTTCACTCTCCTCCTTCACTTCTCTCAGTTCTTCACTCTCCTCCTTCGCTTCTCTCAGTTCTTCACTCTCCTCCTTCACTTCTCTCAGTTCTTCACTCTCCTCCTTCACTTCTCTCAGTTCTTCACTCTCCTCCTTCACTTCTCTCAGTTCTTCACTCTCCTCCTTCGCTTCTCTCAGTTCTTCACTCTCCTCCTTCACTTCTCTCAGTTCTTCACTCTCCTCCTTCGCTTCTCTCAGTTCTTCACTCTCCTCCTCCACTTCCATCGGGTCTGACATGAAAGAAAAACTAGTACATTTAATTTTCAGTATATCAAAATAATTCAAAGAGAGAAATATAAAGTGAAAGGACATGAAAGTGAGCCCTGATGTAATGGCAGAAAGTAGACAACTGCTATAAAATATTATGATAATTTCATGGCTTTTTATAAATTGATTACTGGACTATAAGTCGCTCTGTAGTATAAGTCGCATGTTGGACAGACATTTTAATTGCATTTTGTGTCTGTTAATAGGCACTAGGGCTGACACTTTTGTGAAAAAATCCTTTTCGATTTTCGAGACATAAGTGTTCATTGAATCAATTGTAAAATCGATTTTCCATGTCTAAAGACGTTTCCATTTTAAACGCCAAATATAGGCAAATCCACGGACAACTTACCGGCATTAGGACGAACGTAAAGAGGGCGCTTGAGACGCACAATATTTCTGATTATTTATTGGCATGAAATTTCGTGTACAATTACAAACAGGAGTGTAACATTCGAGAAGCCGAGTGGACTGCCATAACATCAATGAAAGACATTACTGCAGGCTTTAACATGGCTGTTTTCACGATTCGAAATGTCAAACAAATTTCACCTACGTAGCCTGTAGCCCGAGTCTGTTAGCTATCTGTAGCCTATGCTTGAAATTTTCTAAATACTGGCGACACCTTATGCAGAAGTAGGCTATAATTTGCTGTTATGTGTGTTTATCAGAACCTGCAGTTGCTGTGTGATGCGCGTTCGCTGCGGGCGTATTGTGACGAGCTCGACGCGCTCTGAGAGAAAGCGCCTTTCAGACAGGGCATGGCATTCGTGGCGCTATGAGACCCATTCATTTCAATGGCTTGCGAGACATTCTGTTTTGTGAAAGCAGCTCTTTTGTTTTTACCTCCAAAACACACCAACAATTGGTCAGATCTATGCCATTGGACTGTGCGGTTCAATGGCTGAGCCATTCAATAGGCTACAGATAGCGCGAGACGTTTTGTTGCTGGGTCGACCAAGCGGTGCGCACGCCGCGGTCAAAGTTTAATCGCGCAAATCGCGTTGTATCTGAAGTGGCCAGCGCCGCGCATTCTGCGTCCTGAAAGCCGTTAAAAACGATTCCCTATTTTCATTTTCGAAACTTGTGTTGGTTGGTCCGATCGATTGTGCAATTAGTGACAGCCCTAATAGGCACAAAAACACTCTTTATGAATATGCCCCATAACTGCCGGTTTAGCGGAGTGAGCTCTGGGCATTAGCGGTAGCAGCTCCGTGTTGCAAACACCAATCTGGTTAGTTTATTTTTTCTATAGACAGAACTCACAAAGGTATAACGATCAAGATTAACTTAAAAATTGCCCGGAGTTCTTCTTTAAATTATACGTTTATCTCTGTAAAGCAGCTTTGAAACAATATACATTGTTAAAAGCGCTATATAAATGAAGATGACTTGAATTGAGGAAAACCCTGAACATTCTGTACCATTTCATATCTAATTGATACAATTAATCAATACCATTGTTTATCTAAATGTGGTGATGTGCTTGAATTTTTCTAACATGAATCTTCTTCAGCATCATGAATGAATGAAGAATAAACACCAACCTCTTTGTTCTTCAGGATCTTCAGTGTGTTTCATTCTGCAGGGTTCTGGATCACTCGTGTTCTCACTGTCCTCTTTAATAAACACAGTCTCTGCAGATTTCAGCTCTTCCTGATGCTTTCATGCTCGTCTTCACTTGTAGCTGATGGGGATTTACAGCATTTATTGGCGAATTACAGTGGGAGGAGCTTCACTGATGATGTGAATGCAGTGGGAGGAGCTTCACTGATGATGTGATTGCAGTGGGAGGAGCTTCACTGATGATGTGATTGCAGTGGGAGGAGCTTCACTGATGATAAATTCCAGCGTGGGAGGAGCTTCACTGATGATGTATTCCAGTGTGGGAGGAGCTGATCTGCCAAAATCAAAAATATAAATTACGGAGTTTTGTTTTTATAATAAATTACACTTCTAAGCATTTATGTCTATCAATCTATTTATCGTACAGTAACTGATGCCAATTCATTCATTATTTTTATTGCTAATGCTAACATTATTCTGCTTCTTCATTAAAATACAGGTATCTAGAAATATAGTAAAGAATATAAATAATTTAAATTATTCCAAATATAAATAATGGTAAGAAAAACAGTTAAAATCGTAAACAGAAATAAACTTAGTAGCCATATAGCCTAGTAGCCAACAAATCCCCTCAGTCTGCTGACACCAATGAAATGAGCTTTAAGTGACAATTTACAGGAGATCTGAAGACATCAGCATAATAAATGAGGAGAAAACAGGAACTATTGTCATGAAATAAAGAGTGTTTTCAGCAGATCTGTTAATATTGATGAGCCTCAGACTATCAACACTCATTCAACAAGCCATTCAGGATCATCAGCAGATCATCTCACTTTATTCTGAGTGTTTGCTGTTAGAAACACATTATTTGAGTCTGTTATTTCTCACAATATCCCAGCTAACAGTTACATTGTGAAGACGTAACCGGACCGGACCATATTCGTCGTAGCGACGTACCATAACATTCCAGCAACGTAACTTTGTGATTCCCATAATCGTCGTGGCGACGTTATAGTGGTACGTCGCTGGAATGTGTCTGGTACTTCCTAACGACCAAAATACATTTATTTTTAATATACTTCTCACCTTTAGTCCTGGGAATTAAGATGTGCTTGATCCATAACCTCGAAATCCACATTGAACTGATAAACTCAAACATTTAATTCTCTGCAGTAAAACATCTGTACCTTATACATTCTAATATCGTTTTCAGTTAATACATTTAGGGATCAATACATATGTAATGGAAACCAATACAAACCCCTATTAAATTCTAAATAGAAAATGGCCTAAAACCCACACTGTATTAATTTATTAATCAGCATTTATTCAGTGTTACTTTGTACAATTACTAAGCCAATACATTTTGAACATTCACGATTTTTAACCATGTAAAGTGTTAACAAGTTACGAGTACAGAAATGAAACATCAATTAAATAAATCAAAAAACAATCAATGAATAATGTAAACAACTATTAAAACGTTGTATTATTTATATTGAAAAAGTGTCTTATCATTAGGGATGGGTGTAGTTAAATAATAATTTTACCACTGACACTTATCAATATGTTACGAGTTTTAAATGGTGTAACAAATGATTTTGACTGGGGTTCACTACTCTCAACTCTCCTAGATGTCAGCCTGGAAAACAGAATCATAGAGTCAATGAGTGAAAGAGCAAATCTGTATCTTTATTACAAATTTATCAAATCATGGTATAAAACAATAACATTCCCTTCGTGTAAACATGTTTCAGTTTCAGAGTCCATTTGTTCATTTCAAGTTAAACACCTCAATACAGTTTTTCTGTACTCTCCACATATCAGGATATATTTTGTTTTCTTTTTAACTCCAGGAATCCACCATTATACTAATGTAATAATGTGAATCATAAATCATCATACACATAGGGAAACCTGTTCAACTTATAATACATTTTTAAACACAGACCAGACACCTAACTGCTTCTGTATAACTTTAGTAATAACTCCCCTTTAAGTTTTAAACAACATACCCCCTTCCCTTTACATTTACAATCATTTATAACCTGTCAGGATACCCTAAAATCCCGAACTAGAGCATTACCAGGGAGTGAGGACATCGGTACACAGATTCACACATTCAGCCACAATACACACCTGTTATACAGCCGCTAGCGCCATTGTTTGCATTCCCGCGATTATAAGCGCGGCTCTTTAACTCGGCTTCACACATACACAATTCCATAACCAACTCATCACAGTTTCTATACAAAACATACACTTTAGGAGGAAACAGTTGTCATTGTTTTTTTACAGAGTACGAACCTGGAAAGCAGAACCATAGAGTCAATGAGTGAAAGAGCGAACCGTCGTCTTCATCTCCAAATCTCTGTATGAGAGAAGAGGAAGGCGTCCGTCACCTAGGCGGTGCGGTGCAGCGATACCCGCACTTTGGTTCCGCTTTCTTTGGTTCCCCCCTACATTACTATTGTCCTACACAATAACAGTTGCAATTCTAATAAACGCTGCGTGTTATCACATATCACATAAACACTAAATTGTTTTATCACATAAAGGTATATCACAAATACTCTTATTGATACTACTCTTTATAATTTGGCGGAAAAACAATAAAGACCTTAAAAAAATGAAAAGATTCAGCAATTTCTTTATTATTCATTTTATTTGCAGAAATAGGTTAAATTGTTTCCTGAGTGTCCTGTGAGGCTCCTGCTACAAATGTCTGGTTGAGACTGGTGGCTTCATTCCTTCACTACCAGTAGCTAAACCTGAACAATGTGACAATTCACCTTTGGCTAAGCCCCGCCCCCCTTAGTTACTGTTGCTACTGTAACGGAGTGTAAAATGTTAAATTACTGCATAAATGGGGACAGCGCCATCTATCTGATGCGTGATGGCATTTAGTGTACGGAATAGGGACCGCCCACAGCAGAGATAACGAGACATGCTGTGGGTAAGTTGCACATTTCGAGCAGTCGAGAATTATCAGTTAAAAGTGTCTAAAACGCATAAATAACCACTTTATTGTGGATTTATCCTACAATGAACTTGTTAGGCAACTTTTGATATGTGTTTGGCGTTGAGTGTGTTATTTTATATAGAGTTATTTTGACTTTGTATTACGAGGCATAATTGTAATTAATTGGTGTAGAACTGATTTATTCTCTGTGAACTGGATCCCTTATTTCCATGTTTTGTTTCCTCATTGTGCAGATAATGTGTATAAAATATGTTATAATGTGTTATATGGATTAACTGCTTTATTCATATAGAATTCTGCATATTCACCACTAGGTGGGGATGTTTCCCTTTATATTGAATTTAATTTAATTGTTCTGTTTTTCATTGAGTTGATTTGATTTGTTATTAATTCACTGAAAATGTATTATAATCGTCAATCTGCAAAATTGTACTCACTATACGATCACAACGCAAAAAGATTACATTAATTTAAAAAAGATTGAAAAGAAAGAGTACTGTTTTAAATAAACAGCAGAGATAACGAGACATGCTGTGGAACTGATTTATTCTCGGTGAACTGGATCCCTTATTTCCATGTTTTGTTTCCTCATTGTGCAGCTCCACTTTGCAGAAAGACCGCCCAGGCAAGACCGTCACACTACGTCCGACAACTTCATCTGGGCTCTGGTTTGGTATCAACATGGCTTATGCTGTGACGGCTCTTCCTGCTGAAATTTTATCAAACTTTTATAAAGCAGCAAATAAAGTGTCCGATAGAAGTAGGCAAAAGGGGCTCGGTGTGCGTTCAAAGGCTATATTTAAGACATACCGGAGAAACGCAAGCAACAACAAGATCCAAATAGAGGAAAAAGCATAACGGTCACAGTCAAAAAATGACCCACCGCATATTAGGGCTGTCAATCTTCCTCTATAATACTATTCGAATTCCATTCCTTATTTTATTTAATATTCGAATAATATTCGAATATTAAATGCTCAAATTCATCCTATTATTAATATTTGCGACATTACACAGGCTTATGGATCGTCAATGCCACTATAGCATTTGGTTGTTGTTGTTACACGTGCTGTCCACTAGAGGGACAGCTAACATTACAGTAAACATTTAGAAACGGGTGATCGCGTTTTTTTATTAACAATAAAACAGCGGAACAAAATGAATGACTTTAATTTGGCAACTTGAATGGACATTTTTCCACTGATCAGTTGTCTGATGTTGTGTCAGATTTTCACAACTCTGTCAGTGATTGTTGCGCGGCTAGGACAGCAGACAGCTGGTAAGCCCCGTGATGAAGAGAAGAAAATAAGTCATTCTTGCCTGTTTTAGCAGCGGTTCCTTGGACAGATCGCCTATAGCTTGTCATGGTGTAGCGTTGTCAGATGTGCCCTAATGGTGCGTTCACACCGGACGCGAATAGCGCGTCAGGCGCGAAAGGACACAAAAGTGGTCAAGTGTATAACTAGACACGGCAGGCGCGAATTTGACGCGCTATTCGCGTCCGGTGTGAAGGTTGCAAGTTGAGGAGTGATATTTCATTCAGACTTTATTTGTGATTTAATTTTCCCATTTATGATTTGAAATCCAAACACCTTCCACACATCGCTTCTCAAATTGTCAGGAGTGGTGATCTCCGTTTCCATGGAGACATTGCTCGCCGCCATTATTGACAGTATTGTTATGACGATGCAGCGTGGATAACGCGCACAATTGTGTTACGATTCAATTTTTTAATTGTTTATCAGACGAAACAAAAGCATTTCATTTTCACATGCCTGTGTAAGCCAAGTTGGCGAGAAAGGCAAGATATCATATAATAAAATAATAAAAAAAAGAAAAAAAAAGAAATATTCGAATAGTAACTTCAGCATTCGAATAGTATTGATTTTTTTAATATTCGAATTATATTCGAATTTCGAAATTCGTTCCAACAGCCCTACCGCATATCCTAATGGAGACGAAGGCTGAGACTAACAATATCAAGAGCAACACTGTTCATGCAAAGCTGGGTAGGTCTCTATTCACTTCTATAATCGTTATTACAAAGCAAACGGACTACGCGAGTATAACGTAGTATTTATTAGCAGCGTGTGCTAGCGTATCAACAACCGGTATGCTAGGTAACCTAAAACAGCATAAGGCCCGGATCACACCTAACGTGTTTTTTGCAGTGAGGGGCGCCTTTTTCTATTGTATTCCTATGGCAGTGAGCGTTCTGCGCGCTGTTTATGCGCCTCGCGTTTTACCGCCTGCTGCGCCTCGCGTTTTTGAAGTTGAAAAAAAATCAACTCCGAGCAGAAAAAGCGCCCGACATCATCGCGTTTTTCCCCACTGTCCAATCGAATGAATGGAGAGGCGGGCCTTCCGTTGTGGTCGTGGCAGAAGTTTACAGTTGCTTCAACGTCCACAGACTATGATGGAGGAGAAACTTGTGGTGGCTGTTTCGGGTTACCCGGAGTTCTACGATTTTACGAACCGCAACTACCATAACGTTATTAAAAAGCAGCTGGCCTGGAGGCAAGTTGGTGTGGCAATAGGGATGTCCCGCGTGACGTCACGCTATTTGGAGCAGCCATCTTGACGGAATAGAAAATGCTAAACCGCCGGTGATACTACAGCTCGTCGCGAAATATTCATATCATGCCCGAGCGATGCTGTGCAGTTGGATGCGATCAGATACGTGATCATACAAAAGGAATATCTTTGTACCGTATCCCAAAATAAATAAAATGGAGAAACAAGTGGTTGGTGGCAATAAACAGGTGATTTTGTTTTGTGTTTTCCCCTGTAAACTCAGTTTAAAGATTATTACAGCTAACGTCACTATAATTTGGTTATAAAAATACATTGACCAACTTTTGCGGTGATGATTGAATAATCCTTCCC
Organism: Phoxinus phoxinus; assembly: GCF_949152265.1. Classification (NCBI taxonomy): domain Eukaryota; kingdom Metazoa; phylum Chordata; class Actinopteri; order Cypriniformes; family Leuciscidae; genus Phoxinus; species Phoxinus phoxinus. The sequence continues at coordinate 2,376,481 of NC_136876.1, forward strand.
CGCTGGCGTCCAAGAGTTGCTGACCCATCCGGACTCGTGATACCGATAGCCTGCTAACGTTAAGCTTTTGTATGCTTTTAATGAAGCTCCGGTGTAGCGTTAGTGTGATGGGACGTGAATAAGGTAGCTGTAAATATCACCGAACTCAATGTCAGGAAGTTTTTCTACACATTTAATGCCTGTAAAAAGAACTTGTGGTGCTTCATATGGATCTATGATTCCTAATTCCTTTATCTTCCTCTTGTATCTTTTTGTGATGCTAATAACTGCGATGACATGACGTGAAGAGTTAGCTGTCGGCCCCTGCGCTAATAATAGTGGTGGGGGAAAAAAATAGATTCTGTTCAATATTGAGATATTTTGCGCACCCAATTTTATCAATACTGTAGTGCAAAGTATTGCAATATTTAGGCTAATTATAAAATAATTATATTATTAGTATAATAATAATAATATTCTAATAATATATATTACACACCCCTAATGATAGATCCATTGCCACTGAGTAGCTGACGGATGTATTCCGTCAAAATGGCTGACACGCGGCTAGGGGTCACGTGACTGGGAGATCCCTATAGAGATGTCGGGTAAGTTATTTTTTATTAATCTAAACTGTACTAAACGGTAACAGCAGTAGCAACAGTTCGTGGTGTCAGCTTTGTGTGAATTGCCGTTAACTATTAGCCCATTTCTTGGTTAACATTCTTTTTTACCCTGTTTTGATAGAAGAGGAATGCAAACGAAAATGGAAATATCTGAGGGACACATATTTAAAAGAAAGGAGGGCAGAGAAGGAGAAACGGAGTGGTGCAGGAGGTAGGCAGTCATAAGAGATGGAAGTTTATGGCCATTATGTCTTTCCTTGAGCCTCACGTGAGGGAGAGACCAACGACTTCCAATTTGAACAATTGTAGGCCTATAGACAATCAGGATTGTACTGTTGAATCTCTCCTATTTCCTATGGTGTCGCACTGTGAGGTAGGTGGTAAGTCAGGGAGTCTAGGGTGATGTGGTCAGGCTAGAAATTGGTCGCATGTGCTCAAGAAATTGAATCGATGCTCAATGTATTTAGGAGTATTTGTGCAATTGCAGATGATTGTTGTTGTGCACCCTTTTTGGGTTGTGGAGGTGTGTCTTATGTAACATAATTTCACAAAGCTAGTAAGAACATTCTAAGGAAAATTTAACATAATTTTGAGCCCTATATGACTACTGGTGTTTAAGCTTAAGTATTGTTTCAGTATATAACACTTGCATATGACTTTGTCTTAGGAGGATGACCTGCTGACTGGGACCTTTGAGCCACCCTCCTTGTCTTCTACACTACTATCTATATCATCTACACCGGCTATGTCAACATCTACACCTATGTCAACTTCTACACCAGCTATGTCCACATCTACACCAGCTATGTCAACATCTACACCATCTATGTCAACATCTACACCAGCTATGTCAACATCTATACCATCTATGTCAACATCTACACCATCTATGTCAACATCTACACCAGCTATGTCAACATCTATACCATCTATGTCAACATCTATACCATCTATGTCAACATCTACACAAGCTATGTCAACATCTCTACCATCTATGTCAACATCTACACCAGCTATGTCAACATCTATACCATCTATGTCAACATCTACACCTATGTCAACATCTACACCAGCTATGTCAACATCTACACCAGCTATGTCAACATCTACACCAGCTATGTCAACATCTATACCATCTATGTCAACATCTACACCTATGTCAACATCTACACCTATGTCAACATCTACACCAGCTATGTCAACATCTATACCATCTATGTCAACATCTACACCAGCTATGTCAACATCTACACCAGCTATGTCAACATCTACACCAGCTATGTCAACATCTACACCAGCTATGTCAACATCTATACCATCTATGTCAACATCTACACCAGCTATGTCAACATCTACACCAGCTATGTCAACATCTACACCAGCTATGTCAACATCTACACCAGCTATGTCAACATCTACACCAGCTATGTCAACATCTACACCTATGTCAACATCTACACCTATGTCAACATCTACACCAGCTATATCAACATCTATACCATCTATGTCAACATCTACACCTATGTCAACATCTACACCAGCTATGTCAACATCTACACCATCTATGTCAACATCTATACCATCTATGTCAACATCTACACCTATGTCAACATCTACACCAGCTATGTCAACATCTACACCAGCTATGTCAACATCTATACCATCTATGTCAACATCTACACCTATGTCAACATCTACACCAGCTATATCAACATCTATACCATCTATGTCAACATCTACACCTATGTCAACATCTACACCAGCTATGTCAACATCTACACCAGCTATGTCAACATCTACACCTATGTCAACATCTACACCAGCTATGTCAACATCTACACCAGGGGCCTGTACCATGAAGCCGGTTTAGGTGGCTAGCCAGCTATGTTTCAGCTTAGTTTCCGCCAACCCTGGGTTTTAGGTACTATGAAAGTAGCTCGGCTTTAATCGGTGTTCGTTGCCATGGTATCTTACGCTGCACGGCTAGCCTGCTCCGGGGCAGGTTAAGTTCTGGATTCGAGATCTCAGACTGAAGTTTGACCAATCAGCTGTGAGCAAAGAAACATATAGGTGACGTAACTAATTCCCAGTGTCTGTTGCAATGGCTTTACATTTTCTTCCAAATCCTGTGGACATCTCAGCGCAAATTGTTAGACGAGAACATCGTAGAGAAAGAGTTTTTAGCCGGACAAAATCCCCTTGCCTTTCCTGATAGTTTGTATGAAAGATACAGATTTTCTGCGGAAGGAATATCTTATCTTTGCGAACTTCTTGAGCCGCACATAAAGAATTTAACACGTCGAATTCATTACTGTACGGCAAATGGTATTGTGTTGCGTGTTTTTGCAAGTGGCACATACTTGCACGATCGGTGATGCACGGAATCTAGGGGTTTGTCGAACTATTCGCAAGGTGGTCCTCGCTCTGCAGGAGTGATAGTTTCATTTATAATGTTCCCCGGACATATCGACCATGTCCATAAAAGAGGGCTTTTATAAAATTGTGGGTAAGATATATTGATAGGGTGACATCACATGAACAATTATTAGAATTGTTTTCAAAAAGCTAATTTCACAAATGTACTACAGGCTACATGTTAAGAATTATTTTAAATATTTTGTATTATTATTCGGTTAATCTTATGAATTCCCTAGAGTCATTGGAGCAATAGCCTGCATGTGTTGTGTCAGCACTTTGAGGAAAGCAAGTTAAATTTGGTACAGTACAAAACACTGTTAATTTGCAACCTACAAAATAACCATCATGATGACCCTCAGACAGGGCCACTTGACCACCCAGCTGGTGCAGGTGTAGATGCAATCACCATACAATATTACACTTAATAAAAGCACATTGAAACTGCAGATAGGTCTCAAACTTTTTATTGGTTTTGTGGGATGGGGGGAGAAAGAGACAAGATAAAGTTGCATTAATAAATATTCATGCTAAAGTGTTACTTGGTTAAATAAGTTCACATACTGAGATCAGTTTAATCCAGCTGTTTGATCTCCAATTTATTTATTTTTTTAAACGTGGAGCCTCCTCAGCTCACAGTCAGGCTCCTTTAGTGTGCAGTCTCTATAGGCTCCTTTAGTGTGCAGTCTAGCTCCATAGGCTCCTTTTGTAAAGGGCCCTGACTGAGTCTGTTTCCACCTGAAACATAATTCCACCACAAACAAGTTTACAAGTTTCCACCACGGTCATTACAAGTTTTCTGGAGGCTAATCAAATCACAAAAAGTTCCTTGACAAACACCTGTAATTTATGTCAATGGTTTTAATCCTTAACTTGTTCACATTTCTTCTGAAGCCTGTTGAGGTAGAGGCTTCAGTTTCTGGGACAGGTTGTGAAAAATCCTACAATAAAAGAGATGTGTAAGGGCCAGTCCCTGTTTTATGCCACACATTCAAATGTTTGCCTTAATAAAAAGCCCAGTGCATTCACCTCAGCAACTGTCTCATCATTTCCTCCACCCTAATAAATAAAAGTAGGCTAATATAACACATAACTGTTATAAAGCAGGTTATGTTTCTGGTGTTCTGTCTGCTGCATACTGACCTCTGTGTGGGAGACTGTGTGTGTGTGTGTGTGTGTGTGTGTGTGTGTGTGTGTGTGTGTGTGTGCTGGCTTCAACAGGGACACTGCATTTCCCTCGACTGCAGAACATACAGTCAGCCATATCTAAAACTTAAAATAGTAATGTATCGCACACGTAGCCTACTTGCTTAGAGGAGCCAGCACAGGGTCAGACTGTACAGCACCTGTAATCCCATCCATAATCAGAGCCAACTCAGTGTATTCTGGAGGAGTGGCCCTCCACTGGTTTTCTGAATTTCACTCTTTTTTCTAGAACTAGAAGTGTTTGTGATTAAATGTTTACAAAAAATAATAAAAGGTTATAAATACTTACTTCTTTGAATTATATTTTTATATTTTGTCTTTATCTGCTGCCAAGAACGTTTGGAGTTGCATCTAAAAATCAATGAATATGAATCTTTATTAGTAGCTATATATACATGCACATTTTTATATATTATAAAAATATAGGCTATATTTCACACACACATACATTCATAGCCTACATATATACATAATTTTACATTAATAGGCCTATAGAACGTAGCCTATTTGTTTAGCTTACACATTAACGCAATCAGCAATCTTTCTCCAACAGTCTTCTCTTGCTTTGGCAGCAGAGACCGTATTGTTTCGAGCTTGTAATACATATTTAAATTAATCGTAATTCTGAATGATTATCTCTTGCTCCTCCGCGGAAAAAATATATCGCTCTCGCTCTCTCCATATCGAACGCGATTGGTTGTTCGGTGCCAACGTCACTTTGGCATGTGCACGCGCTCGTGGATTAATCATAGCTTAAGATCAAAGCCTGAGTTGACAGAGAAAGTTGATGAGCTGCGTCATGGTACCAATAAAGCCTGATTGCATGGGTTTGGTTTTGTCAACTCAAAACTAATCCTGTAACCCCGAGTTTGTTCAGCTACCTTCATGGTACAGGGCCCAGCTATGTCAACATCTACACCAGCTATGTCAACATCTATACCATCTATGTCAACCTCTATGTCAACAACTACACCTATGTCAACATCTATACCATCTCTGTCAACATCTATACCATCATTTGTGGAGACTCCTGTCCAACCCATGGCCAACACCAACAGAGTGTCACGGTTCATAAATCCTATGTCTCTTTCTTGTCTCATGTTCTGTTGTTGTGTTTGTGTGAGTGGTAATTATGTGGGCGTGTCGGATCATTAGCGCTCATCAGCCATCAACTCATCAGTCCCATCATCCAGCTGCAGCTCATCTCATCTTGTATATATGCTCACCACACTCTCGGGCCTGTACCATGAAGCCGGTTTAGGTGGCTAGCCAGCTATGTTTCAGCTTAGTTTCCGCCAACCCTGGGTTTTAGGTACTATGAAAGTAGCTCGGCTTTAATCGGTGTTCGTTGCCATGGTATCTTACGCTGCACGGCTAACCTGCTCCGGGGCAGGTTAAGTTCTGGATTCGAGATCTCAGACTGAAGTTTGACCAATCAGCTGTGAGCAAAGAAACATATAGGTGACGTAACTAATTCCCAGTGTCTGTTGCAATGGCTTTACATTTTCTTCCAAATCCTTTCGACATCTCAGCGCAAATTGTTAGACGAGCACATCGTAGAGAAAGAGTTTTTAGCCAGACAAAATCCCCTTGCCTTTCCTGATAGTTTGTATGAAAGATACAGATTTTCTGCGGAAGGAATATCATCTTTGCGAACTTCTTGCGCCGCACATAAAGAATTTAACATGTCGAATTCATTACTGTACCGCAAATGGTATTGTGTTGCGTTTTTTTGCAAGTGGTACTTGCACAATCGGTGATGCACAGAATCTAGGGGTTTGTCGAACTATTCGCAAGGTGGTCCTCGCTCTGCAGGAGTGATAGTTTCATTAATAATGTTCCCCGGACATATCGACCATGTCCATAAAAAGGGCTTTTATAAAATTGCGGGTAAGATATATTGATAAGGTGACATCACATGAACAATTTTTTTTTTTTCAAAAAGCTAATTTCACAAATGTAGGCTACTACAGTACATAATAATTATTTTAAATATTTTGTATTATTATTCGGTTAATCTTATGGATTCCCTAGAGTCATTGGAGCAATAGCCTGCACACATGTTGCAATCTCCACTTCTCTAAGAGAACATTAGGCAGATTATGTTAATAGAAAGTCCTTTCACAGCCTTAATGTTCAGGTAGAGATGATGTGAACATGTGAAATTATTATTTTCTGTGAGATGAATCTTTAAATTAATAGTAACATTAACAGATATAACAAGGATCTACTTTCTGTGAGTCTGTGTTGTGTCAGCACTTTGAGGAAAGCAAGTTAAATTTGGTACAGTACAAAACACTGTTAATTTGCAACCTACAAAATAACCATCATGATGACCGACAGGACCACTTGACCACCCAGTGCAGATGCAGATGCAATCACCATGCAATATTACACTTAATAAAAGCACATTGAAACTGCAGATAGGTCTCAAACTTTTTATTGGTTTTGTGGGATGGGGTGGAGAAAGAGACAAGATGAAGTTGCATTAATAAATATTCATGCTAAAGTGTTACTTGGTTAAATAAGTTCACATACTGTACTGAGATCAGTTTAATCCAGCTGTTTGTTCTCCAATTTATTTATTATTTAAACGTGGAGCCTCCTCAGCTCACAGTCAGGCTCCTTTAGTGTGCAGTCTCTATAGGCTCCTTTAGTGTGCAGTCTAGCTCTATAGGCTCCTTTAGTGTGCAGTCTAGCTCTATAGGCTCCTTTAGTGTGCAGTCTAGCTCTATAGGCTCCTTTAGTGTGCAGTCTAGCTCTATAGGCTCCTTTAGTGTGCAGTCTAGCTCTATAGGCTCCTTTAGTGTGCAGTCTAGCTCCATAGGCTCCTTTTGTAAAGGGCCCTGACTGAGTCTGTTTCCACCTGAAACATAATTCCACCACAAACAAGTTTACAAGTTTACACCACGATCATTACAAGTTTTCTGGAGGCTAATCAACTCACAAAAAGTTCCTTGACAAACACCTGTAATTTATGTCAATGGTTTTAAATCCTTAACTTGTTCACATTTCTTCTGAAGCCTGTTGAGGTAGAGGCTTCAGTTTCTGGGACAGGTTGTGAAAAATACTACAATAAAAGAGATGTGTAAGGGCCAGTCCCTGTTTTATGCCACACATTCAAATGTTTGCCTTAATAAAAAGCCCAGTGCATTCACCTCAGCAACTGTCTCAGAACACAGAGTGTCTTCATCATCTCCTCCACCCTAATAAATAAAAGTAGGCCAATATAAAGCATAACTGTTATAAAGCAGGTTATGTTTCTGGTGTTCTGTCTGCTGCATACTGACCTCTGTGTGGGAGACTGTGTGTGTGTGTGCTGGCTTCAACAGGGACACTGCATTTCCCTCGACTGCAGAACATACAGTCAGCCATATCTAAAACTTAAAATAGTAATGTATCGCACACGTACCCAGTGTTACTTGCTTGGAAGCCAGCACCAGGGTCAGATTGTACAGCACCTGTAATCCAATCCATAATCGGCCGTCCCTTATTGCTACTCAGAGCAACTCAGTGTATTCTGCAGGAGTGGCCCTCCACTGGTTTTCTGAATTTCACTCTTTTTTCTAGAACTAGAAGTGTTTGTGATCAAATGTTTACAAAAAATAATAAAAGGTTATGTGTAAATACTTACTACTTTGAATTATATTTTTATATTTTGTCTTTATCTGCTGCCAAGAACGTTTGGAGTTGCATCTAAAAATCAATGAATATTGATCTTTATTAGTAGCTATATACATGCACATTTTTATATATTATAAAAATATAGGCTATATTTCACACACACACACACACACACACACACACACACACACACACACACACACACACACACACACACACACACACACACACACACACACACGCATTCTTAGCCTACATATATACATAATTAAAAATCAATGAATATTAATCTTTATTAGTAGCTAGCTATATACATGCACATTTTTATATATTATAAAAATATAGGCTATATTTCACACACACATACATTCATAGCCTACATATATAGCCTACATAATTTTACATTAATATAGAACGTAGCCTATTTGTTTAGCTTACACATTAACGCAATCAGCAATCTTTCTCCAACTGTCTTCTCTTGCTTTGGCAGCAGAGACCGTATTGTTTCGAGCTTGTAATACATATTTAAATTAATCGTAATTCTGAATGATTATCTCTTGCTCCTCCGCGGAAAAAAATATATCGCTCTCGCTCTCTCCATATCGAACGCGATTGGTTGTTCGGTGCCAACGTCACTTTGGTATGTGCACGCGCTCGTGGATTAATCATAGCTTAAGATCAAAGCCTGAGTTGACAGAGAAAGTTGATGAGCTTCGTCATGGTACCAATAAAGCCTGATTGCATCGGTTTGGTTTTGTCAACTCAAAACTAATCCTGTAACCCCGAGTTTGTTCAGCTACCTTCATGGTACAGGCCCCTCATCTCCTTTGTCAGATTGTTGTTTGTTGGTGTTCTCCCCAGTCTGTGTCCGAGTCTCGTGCTTCCAGTCTTCCTGGGGCCTGTTTCAGAAAGGAGGTTAAGTGAAAACTCTGAGTATGTTAACCCTGAAATGAGGGAAACTCTGGGTTTTCCGTCTCAGAATGGGAGGTATATCAAACCTGAGAAAGCAGAGTAAGTCAAGCCCGTTTCTGAAAGAGAGGTAACTTATACTCAGAGTCAGTTACCATGGCAACTTACTCTGTGAACCTAACCTGGTCGGGAGCAGGTTTTCTTCGGTAAACCCAGAGTTTCTGGCGGTCTCCTCCCCTTTTTTAAAGAGGAAGCGGTGTTTAAACACTTCATTCATTCTTTCTGTACATTTATTTATTGCTGTTTTTTCCGCTGTTTTAAAAAAGAAATGAATAAGATGAAGTATATATAACTCCTTAACTGGCAACTGAAAATACAGTACATTAGAGTTACATCATGTAGTTCTAAACAAATTCTACAGAATTAAACTGTGGCATTTACTGAAAATCACTTGGGGGATAAGAATGTCCGTTTATACTTAGATATAAACTTCGATTCTATAGGCTACGCCACATACAAATGTGAATGTGTAGATTGTCTGATGTGTAGACACATAATATTAACATTACCCTGTAGGCCTCTCTGTGGCGCAGAAACTGTTACTTCATACCCATCATCCTGTGAAGATGAGCATGTGTACACTTTATAACACTATTTGTCATCATTTCTGGTGTATTGAGTTGGCAACTTACAACTGTCTGGGGTTCTGTTGGGACAGGAGGCTCCAAAAGACAGGTATTAGTCTCTAGATAGATATTAGTCCCAATATCAGAATCTATTGGGACCAACGAAAAACCCAACCCAAAGTAAAATAAATGGAAATATCAAAAATACCCTATATAAAAAATAACACATAGACCTCTTACATTTTATGAAGGCTCTTGGATCTCCGGGAGTGACCGGCTCTGATGAAGGAACTCCAAAAATGCTGCTGCACTGCTAGACACTGGATGCTATTTAGTTATGTAATATGTCAAATGTTTGTAAAGTCAGGTAGCCTACACCCATGATATGCTCAAGCCTTACCTGATTGAATTATGTTTTATATTTATTTATTTTTCAGCTGCTGCCACATTCTTTTAATGCCTGCAGGATTGCACCTAGCCTTCATGAGAATTAAAATTAGGTTGAAAAACTGTTCTTCCAGTTTCACCTGATATTATAAAAGTTACTCTAAAATAGTTATTAATTACTAACTACAAATGACATATTCAACAGTGTAATTAGATTCATGTAATAATTACTATCTTTAGAAAGTATTGGTCTACTTATTATTAATTACTAAGTCCCATATCAACCTCAACCACTTGAACAATACAATGAGGAGAGACAAGAAACTGCACTTTTAATGCTTTCAAAATGAACAATATACAATTGCATGAATTATTCTTGAATTGACCAAAGTGTGTAGAGGGAGAGGGTTACATTCAAAATATACCTTTAAAAAATGTTTGTTAAATCCACTATTGTATTATACAGAATTGTTCTATAGTCTATGCAGTAGCCTATTTAATGTAATTACATCATATTTTATTTTAAATTACAGAAGAATTAAGAGTAATCCCTTTAATTAAATTACAATATTTAGCTTACTTGGTAATTAATTACACCCAACACTGTATAACAGTATTTCCTCTTCGTGTCTGGCGCTGTTGCCATGGTGACTCATAATATCTGCGCTCCATTGATAATGGCTTTTTATAGTTGTGGTGCACGCGCTCAACTCAGAGTCAGTCAACTTAGAGTTGATTGAACTAACTAATTTCAGCTGATCTGAAACCGAAAACTCAGAGTTTCCCATCTCAGGGTAAGTCAACTCAGAGTTCAAGTTTTAACTCAGAGTTGGTTGAACCTCCTTATTGAAACAGGCCCCTGTTCGTGTTCATGTGGATTATTCGTTGGAATATCACTTCTGGACACACCGCACCATCACCGTGTTCATCTGACCATCGGGGTCCCTGCGCTGCTAAGCCTGCTTTCTGGACTCTCTCTCTCACTATTACTAAATAAACTGAGTTACTTGCATCGTGCTTCCTTCCTTTATTTCGTGACACAGAGAGAGTGGAACAGGTCGTAAGAAGAGAGCAGAGTACGGAGGAGAGCTGACAGACTACCAGAGAGAACTCCTGCAAGCTGTCAACAAACCTCTTGATGAGGATGACATTTTTTTATGAGTTTGATCCCTGCCATAAAACGTTTGCCACCAAGAAAGAGAGCGGACATTAGACTCAAATTTATGCAGCTCCTAAATTAAGCAGAGTTTGGAGACGATGACTAGGTTTAGGTTTTTATTTTTTTTAACACAATGATTAATTTGTGATTGTAAATATTAATCCTAGAATCCTTTAAATTATTTAGACATTTTAATTGTATTTATTAACACACATAGTACACAATGAGTACTTCATGATTAATCCCAGAATCCTTTAAATTATCTAGACATTTGAATGGTTTTGATTATCTCAAATTGTTAATATTGTAAATACTACTTTTGCATGGCATTATATGACCTTAAAATATTAAAGAGATAGTTATATCACCTATGGCTTCATCACGTTTTGTTGATACTACCTGTCTTCATGTTTCCTGTTGTTAAAAATCATCTAATCACACACACAAAAAAACATATGTTAGAGGATGTTTTGTGGATTGTAAACCTCTGTTCATCCCAAGGTTTACCACAGTCCGCCGGATCCAGGCCGTATACAGATCTGATGAAGGACCTGTGCCTGGACACACTCACACACAAACTCCAGGTCTGATGAAGGACTTAATTAAGGAAATAATTTCCTATTAACACTGTAAAGCTGCTTCGAAACAATCTATATTGTTAAACTATATAAATGAAGGTGACTATAAATACGCTGTTTGGAATTATTTTCTCTTAGTGAATATAGAAGTGGCTCGTAAAAGAGCCTTTGTTTTCACATTTATGTTGGATGTTGTATTGTGTCTTCAGATGGTAGGTAGTGAATTAAGACACAGCTGCGTGCTGCCAGGACACTTCACCAGCAGAGGAGGAGAAATAGGTGGCAAACTTCTCTCTCACAGCCAGAGCTTCTCTGGAGGCATTGTTGCTTCCAACCTGGGTGATATCCTGCATCCCAAGGCTGTGCTGCTTGGGTCCTCTTCATCAGCAGAGTGCCAGCGAATGAAGTTGTGCAAAATGCATGTTGCCTTCACCACAACTTCAGCAACTTCAGGTGACACTCCAAGGACTCGTCTGTACAGTCGCCACTGTGAAGCCAGGATACCGAAGGCACACTCCACCATTCTCCGGGCTCGAGACGGGCGGTAATTAAAGACCCTCTGCCCTCGTCCTCACACTGTCGTCCTCACACTGCTGTCCTCACACTGTCGTCCTCACACTGTCGTCCTCACACTGCTGTCCTCACACTGTCGTCCTCACACTGCTGTCCTCACACTGCTGTCCTCACACACGGTCGTCCTCACACTGCTGTCCTCACACTGCTGTCCTCACACTGCTGTCCTCACACTGCTGTCCTCACACTGTCGTCCTCACACTGCCGTCCTCACACTGCCGTCCTCACACTGCCGTCCTCACACTGCCGTCCTCACACTGCTGTCCTCACACTGCTGTCCTCACACTGTCGTCCTCACACTGCTGTCCTCACACTGCTGTCCTCACACTGCTGTCCTCACACTGCCGTCCTCACACTGTCGTCCTCACACTGTCGTCCTCACACTGCTGTCCTCACACTGCTGTCCTCACACTGCTGTCCTCACACTGTCGTCCTCACACTGCTGTCCTCACACTGTCGTCCTCACACTGCTCACACTGCCGTCCTCACACTGCCGTCCTCACACTGCCGTCCTCACACTGCTGTCCTCACACTGCTGTCCTCACACTGCTGTCCTCACACTGTCGTCCTCACACTGCTGTCCTCACACTGTCGTCCTCACACTGCTGTCCTCACACTGTCGTCCTCACACTGTCGTCCTCACACTGCTGTCCTCACACTGCCGTCCTCACACTGCCGTCCTCACACTGTCGTCCTCACACTGCTGTCCTCACACTGTCGTCCTCACACTGCTGTCCTCACACTGTCGTCCTCACACTGTCGTCCTCACACTGTCGTCCTCACACTGCTGTCCTCACACTGTCGTCCTCACACTGTCGTCCTCACACTGCTGTCCTCACACTGTCGTCCTCACACTGTCGTCCTCACACTGCCGTCCTCACACTGCCGTCCTCACACTGCCGTCCTCACACTGCCGTCCTCACACTGCTGTCCTCACACTGCTGTCCTCACACTGCTGTCCTCACACTGTCGTCCTCACACTGCTGTCCTCACACTGTCGTCCTCACACTGCTGTCCTCACACTGTCGTCCTCACACTGTCGTCCTCACACTGCTGTCCTCACACTGCCGTCCTCACACTGCCGTCCTCACACTGTCGTCCTCACACTGCTGTCCTCACACTGTCGTCCTCACACTGTCGTCCTCACACTGCCGTCCTCACACTGCCGTCCTCACACTGTCGTGCTCACACTGCTGTCCTCACACTGCTGTCCTCACACTGCTGTCCTCACACTGTCGTCCTCACACTGCTGTCCTCACACTGCTGTCCTCACACTGCTGTCCTCACACTGCTGTCCTCACACTGCTGTCCTCACACTGCTGTCCTCACACTGCTGTCCTCACACTGCTGTCCTCACACTGCTGTCCTCACACTGCTGTCCTCACACTGCTGTCCTCACACTGCTGTCCTCACACTGCTGTATGGTTCTGCAGTTGGACATATCTCCAATACTCTGGCAACAATAGTGCATTGTGGTGCTCTTTATTTTTAAAAGTTTTATGATAATTAACAGTTTCTGTTATTATTTTAATGATCTAACTAGCTATAAGTTATAACAGTTACTATTTTAAGTTACTATTTAAACCTAATTTTGTATCTTCTGCTGAGAGACTGATTTTAGCTGACAGTGTAAATTAAGTAGGTTAGGAACACAAATTCGCTATAGGGTTCCCTTCTAGACACTAGTGTGTGTGTGTGTGTGTGTGTGTGTGTGTGTGTGTGTGTGTGTGTTCCAGAGGCCGACGGGCCATCGTTCACCGTGGGTAATGGAGTGTGTGTGTGTGTGTGTGTGTGTGCTTCATAACTGTATGAAGAAGCTTTAAGCCTAGCTAGTATCTGTCTGTTAGTTAGTACTTGTTTATAATCTGTAACAAGTATTCTTTACATTCGATTCTTTTAATAAATATTGTTAAACATTTATTATAATCATCTGACTGGACCTCGGATTCTTGAGTACGCGTCACATTCTTCTGGAACATCAACAACTTAAGATAATAACATATCAAACTCTGTTGCTGCTGGGAAGTTGGGCATCACGGCATCTGCCAAATAAGAAAACAACTATTTGCACAAGAAAAGCATTGATGGCGGTTTAACCTCGAGTGTGTGTGCGTGTGTGTGTGCATGGACTAATACATTCACCTGTACTCTGTGTGTGTGTGTGTGTGTGTGTGTGTGTGTATGGACTAATACATTCACGTGTGTGTGTGTGTTCTGTTATAGTATTACTATTAGTAGTCATGTCTCAGTACGGCTGTTGCCATCTAGCGGTTGAGAAAAGCATTTTAATTTAATTTTAAAATGAAAGAGTCAAATAATACCGTAGATTGTTTATGAATGTGTGACCGCAAACATGAAGCTGCGTGGGCGAAAAACATGTAAACAATTTTAAGGCTATTTTGGCTATGCTAATCGCTGTTGTAAACTATAGCAAGCCGTTAAACGTACACCACTGATTGCCTCAATCGCCGAAAAAAACTACATGTAACCAAATTCAATGTTATTTTGTCTAGAAGTGTGTTACACACAGCCGGACTATATCGGGTCTATATTTAACCGAGACGGTGACATGACGGCTAGTGCTTGCTGGGAGGTTCATTTTGAATAAAATATGTCTTATGTGAAGTTGGCTATGTACTAATGAAATATTATTAAACAAAGTGTTTTTATCATGTTAACAAGAACACTGGGATGAATAACTTTAAGCTTTGTAAACACATTTTGGGATTATTATTTTCCGTCGATCTTAGTACACGGTTTAACATTTTGAAAGAAATGCTACTGGACCCATCAGAATCAATGATCTATGCTAAGCTATGCTAAAACTGGTACCGTCAGAACCGGAGTTCGGCTGAATGGATTCGTAAACGGTAAAACTGATTAACTCTAGGGGAGCTGGAGAATGAGCCTATTTCCAAAAAAGTGGAGTATCCCTTTAAGCTTTGTAAACACATTTTGGGACATTTTTGTGCATCTCATCAAACGTTGCGGACACACATGCACCCGTTTCGTAGAATGACTATTTTTAAAACTTTTATGATAATTTTTAGTTCTGCAGTAATACAATACGTTCAGTTCACGTTCGCCCAAAATATGAACGAGTTCATGAACTATCGTTCAATGAACGCGTTCAGGCACAACACTGGTGGTGGTACTCCCCGCGTTCTCTCCTCTTTCTGAGGGTCTCATGTACCACGCTGATCTCCTTTTCCCTGTCTCCTGAGTGTTTATACACCTCTCAACCTCGATTAAAGCCAGGGCAAGCGCCCTCTGCTTGTCCATTTTTTTTGTTAAGTTTACAATGTGACAGTTTACTTGACAACAAACCAAAGTTTTTTTTGCGCGCGCGCGCTCGCTATTAGACTGACAGCTGACTCGGTGGTTGCTTAGCAACATAAAAACCGCAGCGAACTGCTATTTCAGGTGTGATCGGGTCATTTTTAGCAGTGCTGTGCGCCCTGCGTATTCGAACCTGAAAAACGCGTTAGGTGTGATCCAAGCCTTAGAAGAAAATTTAAAGCTGGAAGCTTACGCTGCTATTTTGAACCAATAATCGGAACAAAAGGCAGTTGAAGGATGACCTGTATAATTCAAATATTCTGACTCCAAAATAATTAATCTGACTCCATTAAAGTTGTTGTTATTCTTTAACCTCTTATTCTTTAAAGGTCTTTCTAAGAACTAGTAGGAAAAAAACGTAGGATTTAACCTAAACGTTTAGATAACGAAAGTTATAATCATTTTAGCTTTCAACATCATCAGTGATAAAAGGAAAGTGTTTAAATATACAGACAGTAGAATGGAACAACATACTGTATTGAAAACTTAATTGTAACAAATAATGGACCGTTGTGCAGAAGAGGCCGTAAAAGCCTTTCTCATAGTTTGAGGTTACGCACCGGTGTGGGAGTGGCGGGGTTAAAGCCTTTCTCCCAGATCAACAGTTACCTTTCCTTCTTATACCCTGAGCAAAGCATTGTTAAATTCGGCATGAAATCAAATTTGACAAATCTTCTTTTTATATGTAATATTGTAGTGTTTATTATAAATGATTTATCTGTGCACTTCATATTTTTTTTTAAAATTCATCTACCCTTATAATCTTCAAATCAAATACATTACCCTTCCCTCCCCCCTCGAAACGACCTCTCTTCTCTTTCGGTCACGTGCAGTGATGAGGGTGCGGCTATCGGTGTCTGTCTCGTTAAATATAAATATGGGCTGATTCCTGCCTGAAAATTTAGCTGCTCGTCCTCGTTCTCGTCGCCAGGCTCCTCAATAAAAAATCCTTCATGGGAGGGTAACAGTGGGGAGTCCGGTGGAGAGAAATCCTCCACAACTGAATGTAAACTGGCATTCAAATCTGCCTCCATTTTGTTTGCAACTCACAACCTCCAACGATCCAAACAATTCCCGAAAGATGAAATCAGGCCCCACCCTACATTTTTTTCTAATTTCAGAAGCCGTTTCACTCGGATATACGGCACAACAAGGAAAAAATTGACACTCAACTTCCGTTTCATGCTGACTTTAAACTTGAGTGTAATACCAACACCGAACCTGACCGACAGGAAACCAAAAGATGAAGCAAATGGCTAGTGATCAAGAGGGGGAGAAGAACATTTACATATTCTCCTCAATGCATGTTTAAGCAACAGTACTTAGATTGTACATTAGGATACTTTAATATCTCTATTAAGTTCACCACCATTCATTTCAGTTCAATTCAGTTTATAAGAAAACTTAATTGTAACAAATAATGGACTGTTGTGCAGAAGAGGCCGTAAAAGCCTTTCTCATAGTTTGAGGTTACGCACCGGTGTGTGGGAGTGGCGGGGTTAAAGCCTTTCTCCCAGATCAACAGTTACCTTTCCCTCTTATACCCTGAGCAAAGCATTGTTAAACATGAGTGTAATACCAACACCGAATATGACCGACAGGAAACCGAAAGATGAGGCAAATGGGTAGTGATCAAGAGGGGGAGAAGAACATTAACCTATTCTCCTCAGTGCATGTTGAAGCAATAGTACTTAGATTGTACATTAGGATACTTTAATATTTCTACTAAGTTCACCACCATTCATTTCAGTTCAATTCAGTTTATAAGTTACATATTAGAACACTAGTAAGTAAACAGTTTGTAGTTGGAAGCGCATGTCCTGTGAAGCAAATAGTACATATGTGTCATTGAGGTGCAAACGACTCTGTCTCTCCCGACAGAACTATCCTGAGACTGGAGTGTCCCAGCAGTCCTCAATCAGCATACTGATGAAACCCTTGCACTAGATAGGCATTAGCATACTGTGATGATGAAGACCATTGTGCCATGTGCAATTCACATGTAAACCTTTAAAAGGATTTCTGAAGTATTAGGGCAGTAAAGAGTTCTGCCCATATTTGATCAGCCCTACAAATCCCTCCTCAGGTACATTGGACCTCAGGAATTATGTGAGGTACATTTGTGAAAATGTAGGGCTGAGTGCATTGAAGAAGTGTCTCCATTGGCATAGTACACAGAGTAATGATGATAAAGGATGCTGAGAAGATACAAACACAGAACGCCTACTCCCATCAGGTGTAGGCATAGTCAGATGATCATGTGGAGACACTTGTCAGGAACTCTGTCCATATAGCAATTCTTCTTTTATGTCCATCAAAGGCTTTGGCAAGCCGAACAAGATCTCTAGTGTCTGTGGTGGTCTGCTCCTTCTCATGGCATCTTCTACTCTCTGCTGTTCATGTCCCACAGTGAAGTTGCCTTTACCTTCAAGTAGAGAAAATGACTTGCAGAGTTAAGTTGTTAGGCACTGTAGTATTCCACATAATAACTCGATCTCTGATGACAACAGAGATGGCATATTTTGATTGAATAATGAGATGATTCCTCAGGATATAATGAATGTTCACATAATGACTGTGACAAGGTGTAGAAAACAAAAAGGAAAAGGAAAATGGGAAAAGAATGCGGTGAATATGATTTGAGATACGGGGTTCCCATGTCTTTAACCCTCTGGGGACCAAGGTGTTTTTGGGGCCCTTGGGATGTTTTGAAATGCCCTGACATTTGTGCTTTTTTCAGTTATTTATAAACATGTTAATGGCAAAGGTGTAAATTCACTCTAAATAGCACAAACGGGGCTACCATAATATGTGAGCAACATGTATGTACATGTTTGTATTTTTAAGAGAATAATGTTTATGCGTGGTTATTGAAAAAAATTCAAATGAAAGTTGCTAAAATAGACCACAAAACGCATACTAAATAGGTGTTCCGGAGACTTTTGACTAATGGATGTTGTCGCTTCGAGTTCTGGCTTCAAAATGATGTGAAAAACATCCTGCCTAATCGTTCACATAAAACAATACATTGATTTAAACTTTAACTTTTTTTGTAAGACCAAGGTTTATGCATGGGTGTGGTGATGTCCCATCAATATTAATGAGATTAAGACCCAGGGTGTGACAGACACTCCCCCAATGGCCCATCATGAGGCAAGCCTAAACAAAGAGATTCAAAGGTTTTGTTTTTCAATCTGTTTTATTGTAATTCCTCTATGTGGAGGAACTAAATGTTCAACTGAAGACACAAGTGAACATTACATGCCTGGCATTTGGTGTGTCCTGCTTTTTACCAAGCTGTCCTTTGCAAAGCACACAAATCTTGCCACCAACTGTGCAAAAAGGAATATTTCGCAAAACTGCAATGGAAACAGTTTTTGCGCATTTACAGTCACCTGACTGACGCGGTGTGTTTGGGGTCTGTGTACGCAAATAATAATAATAATTATCATCATTGTTATAACATTTATTAGCCTACATATTTAGAGACGCTTTTATCCAAAAAAGGAACAAAGCAATTCGTCAAATGTCATTCATAATACGGGTTAGGCTGCATGGCACGGAGCCGCGGACGAGAACACTTGCATTTTCCTATCAACAGTGGAAACAACTTAAAATAGCCTACTCTTATCATTTCTGGTCATACAGAAAATAATAATACATTATTCGCCACTACTTTTATTTGTGTAAACTCACAATAACAAGAAAGCGTTGTGCTTTTGTAAAATAAAATAAAACAATCAGGCGCGCTTTCATGATCTCCGTGAACTGGAGCGCGAGAACTGGAACAAAATACAGTATAGCCTATGTAGGCTAAAGCTTGAAATGTCCACTTCAAAACGAACAAATTTGAATCAAAAGCTAATACATTCTGATTATGTAATGCGTATGAAAGGAGCATTTCTCTCTAAAAGCGCATCTGCTTAACAGCGGAGATAGATATGTTTTAGCCGACTTAGAAAACAATAGTTTATTAATAATATTAATGGCTCTTCTCATTCAGCACTGCGGGAAAAATATCAATTCCAGGTTCTAATTTGGCCTTAGATAACCAGTAAAATCGACATGTTTTCCATATTAATTTGTGAAAATATCTGTAAAATATCTGTAATAATAGTGGGTAAATATGTAGCCTACTTAGTCTTTCTGATTTCTGACAGTGTTGCTAAGCGCACTCCGAGTTGCAGGCGGAGGTAGTTATGAAGCTCCATTCCTTTAAAAAAAAGTTGAAGAATATTATTGTATCGTGCCATCTTCCCAACGCGCAGGTGACTGAATGATGAAACTTAAAGGGCATCTTGCAGGTTTTTTTTTTCTTCAAAATTAATATATAACCTTGTATGAAAATACCATATGAAAAGTAAATGCAGGATTTAAAATCGTTTTGCAAGACATAAGGGCACAAATTTAGTAGAAAACGTGACCGTTTCCTTGACCGTGTTGAAAAAACGTTTTTTTTTTCACCATCGCGTCATATTACGTCACATGAGGTAGTCGTTTGCTCTGCGTTTGCTCAGTGCAGAGTAGGTTGGTATTCAGTTGGAGCGGTCGTGATTGTGTTTTCGGTGGTTATTGTATTTCAATTAATCATCGTCGTGGTAAATGATTGTGAATTATGGCCTGTCAGGACATCGAGTCCACAGGTTTCCGAAGAATCCGAACAAGAAAAAGGACGGTGCTATCTCCCGTGCGCGGTACGAGACGGGACTTCACTTCTGCATCTGCTTTGAAAAAACGCGGTAGTGTGTAGCGTTCACTAAAGACCGGATTATTATAATCTCGGCGACATGGAGTTATATGATGACGGCGATATGTGCACACTGTCCCGGTGTGTGTCCCGATATGTGCACACTGTCCCGGCTCCTTCATCGGGTCGCCCGGTCCGCCGTCAGATTGTGTTTCGGCCGCCGGCGGGAAACATGACGCTCACGGATCCGTCAGAGATCACTTATTGTACATCTGTTTTACAAAATGCATAACATATGTACTTACTTAACATATGACACTTATTATTATAAATATAATATATTAAGTTCATTTTCAATCTGTACTCCAAATTTTAATGTTACTACATATAAAGTTTTTATACAGTAAGACAGTTGTGATTGTGATTATTTTTGTATTCATTGTCATAAATGGGGCTATTCAAAGCCTTTATAAAGTCCCTCTTCCTCATGAAACTGTCTCCTAATGGCTGACATACACAACACACACAGGTAACGTTAAGGGTCTAAATAATAGCTTTACTTTTGCCTGATACATGATAATAATCTGTACAATATTGTGATCTGAGCATAGTGCATATCGTCGGCTAACGTGAATACATCTATAAGCTAACACTGTTCTCTCACACCACAGCTCAATGCGTCTCCTCTGACCGTTGTTCTGTCTAATCCTGGCCTGTCTACTCTCTTGGCTTCCTATCAGGCACATAATTATATGGCCGAGGTCCGTCATAATGAGGCCGACATTATGGAATTAATACACACTTACATATTTAATGAATATTTTAATCACTTTTTAACGGACACCCTGCACCCATTCATATATGAACTAATATATTAACCAGACAGACTCTTCATTAGTTGCTAATGAGGCAATCATTAATTAATAGCTTAGATAATCATTAGTAATCAGTGTTGGGAACGTTACTTTAAAAAAGTAATTAGTTATAGTTACTCACTACTTGTTACAAAAAGTAACTGAGTTAGTAACTGAATTACTCTATAATAAAAGTAACTCGTTACCAGGGAAAGTAACTATTTGCGTTACTGTTAAAAAAAAATTGCTATATGCCAAATAATTTGAATTTTTATGAGCAGTTTTCACAAGTCAGTTGAAATGAGTAGAACAGACGGGTGTTTGTACATAACTTTCAATATTTATTGCACGTCGACAGACAGCAAGAGGTTTATCCTGCACTTCAAGTATTATCTTTGTAAGAAAAGTAAACAGTTACACCATATAAAGTGCATTTAACTCTCTCAACCTGAGACAACTGGTCAAGAAAACAACCTGGCGATCTAGCATCTGTGGTGGAGGTATCTGTGTTCTCTTACGTAGAGTTCTCTCGTACTGCGTCGAAAGAACGCTACGGGAAAGATATTTCTTTGTCGAGATTGAAGCCTAAAATTAATCCTTAATTTTGTAATATTGTAAAACGCTTTTCTGAAGCATACAACCTAGGCGGAGCAATATCGCTCACCCATTGGCTGCTCTGCCAGAAAAGCACAGCCTATGCGAGGCCAGAGACGCTGACCAATGAGGACGCTTCGCGCCCTTCTGCGTCACCTCCCGCCCAAACAGGCGTGGCCTAGGCCTATAAATACGAGCATAGCTGTCTAACACGCCGATTTTCTTAAATTCAACGAAGCTGCACGCATCGCTGGATTGATTCGAGCCGCCACAGCCGTTTGGATACAAGCACCTCAGCAGGACGAGCCCTTACCTGAAGCCGCTGGTCATCGCCGCCTTCAGCCGCCGTTCCCTGCTGCGCTTCTCCGGCGTGGAATATCCTTTACATTATGTGTGTGTGTTCGCCGTCGCGTCACACAGTTTTTCCACACTAAAAGAGCCGAGCGTCTTTTTCAAGATGTCTCGCACCTCCTGTGGCTCGTGTAGAGCCCCGCTCAGCGACGGGGACCACGTGCTTGTGTTTCCTGCCTGTGAGTATCACGCAGCTTCAGCTCTCGTCGATGGCGGCTGCCATCACTGTGATTTGATGCCTACGGTGACTCTGCGGACTCGCCTGGCGTTCATTTACTGAAGCTGTACCTTTTCCGCCCGCTGTAGTGCCGCGCCGTGAAAAGCGCCGTGCTCAGCGGAGCCCAGAACCTCCCTTCACCACGAGGTGCTCGCCGCTGCTGCCGCTAGCTTCTCCGCCCGCTTCGCTCGACTCTCTGACCGACGGACAAGGGCCGCTGTGTGCCGCCGCGTCCGTCATGGATGAGGAAGATGAAGCCGTGTCTGTGAAGGACGACTGCTGTTCTCTCCTCGCTTCGGGTAGCGAGGGATGGGCGAGCTCCGAGGATCTCCCCTCCCCCGCCGCTCTTGAGCGTCGACGGAGAAAGACCAGCATCGATGCGCTTACCGGCTGGATGGCTGCTTTTCTGCAGAGGAACGTACGTTACCGTCCTCACGACCCGCGCCTTTTTCTTCATGAATTCACGAAGAAATCGCGGAGTCCCGGAAAGCCCCGTTTTCAGCCAGGATGCGCATTTCTGCTTCGAGGAAAGCTACAGTGTTAAAATCCCGCCGCGGCCGGATTTCACTAAAATGTCTCGCTCGCACAGTCCCAACATTCGCGACCGTGCCAGTGTATTTTGCAGTCACCAAATCGGCATCAATGCCCGTTTGCCTGCACACAGACGCCGTTTTCACGACGCCCCAGGTAAATCTGAAAATGTATTCACTGGTGTCCCGGCCACGGCCGATGGTGTAATGTGTGTATCCGTAATGCCCACGACCTAGTGCCCATTCGTACACACAAGCACAGCCCTACACAATACAGGGCTTGCACACATAAAATCGACTCGTGTCGGTTGTGCTTCACATGTAAGTTAGTGAACGTGCCCGCTTTTCAGTGCCCACAATCACTACACACTGCATGTCCCGTGGTTTCTGTAAAAACGAAACGAATGCACGGTCAGTCGGTTCTGATAGACAGTACTCTCTGTGCTACACGGTGTCCCGGCCACAGCCGATGATGTAATGTGTGTATCCGTAATGCCCACGACCCAGTGCCCATTCGTACACACAAGCACAGCCCTACACATACAGGGCTTGCACACATAAATCGACTCATTTCGATTGTGCATTATATGTAGTGAGCGTGCCCGTTTTCAAGCGCCCACAATCACTACAAGCTACATGTCACACGGTTTCTATGAAACGAAACCAATGCACGGTCAGTCAGTTCTAATAGACAGTACTTCCCAGTGCTATAAATGTACCCGCGTTCACGCACCCACATTTATTCTCAAACATGCCGAGCCGTACGGGGCTCGCACCGCGCGCTCTCTCTTTCAGCTGAGAGAGCTGAGAGCGCGCGCGGGCTGCCCGCTCGATTAAGTGCGCCCCCGCATCACGCTGCAATGGCGCCCATGTTACAGCACACGACTGCTCTCGTGTCGCCGCCATTTCGCGACCAGAGCCCGGTTTTTCAACCCGTGCAAGCACAGCCCTGAACAACACAGGGTCTGCACACATAAAATCGGCTCATGCCGATTGTGTTTTACATGTAGTGAGCGTGACCCACTGCCAAGTGCCCACAACCACTACACACTGCACGTTCCGCGGTTTTCTGTAAAAACGAAACTAACGAACGGTCAGTCAGTACACAAAAACAGTGTTCCCGGTGTTATAAATGTGCCCGCCACCAAGCGCCCACGTTTATTCACAAACATAACGAGCCCTACGGGACTCGTCCCGCGCGCTCTCTCTCGACACAGAGAGCTGAGCGCGCGCGGGATGCATACTGTGTTAAACATGCCCCCCGCCTCACACGCCACGGCGTCCATGTCACAGCACACGGTTGCTCTCGTGTCGCCGCCATTTCGCGACCAGGGCCCAGATTACATTCAACCCCTAGTCACACGTGCAGATGCATGGGAATGACTTCCCGGGGTCTCAGAATGGGTGCTAGAGACTATAAAAAGAGGCTATTCGCTACAGTTTCAGACGCCCTCCCCGTTTCACGGAGAAAGTCGAAACTACGGTGAAAACAGAAGTAGCACATCTACTTCGAGCCGAAATAGCGAAGCTATAGAGCAAAGGGGCCATAGAGCCTTTATCTCAAGCTCAGAGCGAAGGGGGTCTGTACAGCAGATATTTTCTGGAACCGAAAAAAGACGGGGGTCTCAGACCCATTTTAGATCTCAGGCATCTGAACAAAGCGCTGACAAAGCGAAAGTTCAGAATGCTCACGACCAGAGCTATCCTCGCGCAGATTCGCCGAGGAGACTGGTTTATGGCAATAGATCTGAAAGACGCGTATTTTCATACAAATTGCGTCACGTCACAGGCGATTTTTGAGATTCGCCTTCGAGGGCCAGGCATATCAGTACACAGTCCTGCCATTCGGCCTGTCTCTAGCACCTCGTACATTTACAGTGTGCATGGACGCGGCGCTGGCACCCCTGAGACTCCGCGGCATTCGAATTCTGAATTATTTGGACGATTGGCTGATTCTAGCTCAATCACCTTCAGAACTCATCCGCCACAAGACCCTAATTCTCGATCACCTCGAGTGCTTAGGTCTGAGAGTCAATTGGGAGAAAAGTTCACTGTTTCCCAGTCAAAGGATCTCCTTTTTAGGACTGGATCTGAACTCACTGTCTATGACAGCACAGCTGTCATCACAGCGCAGGCGAAATACCCTGCAAATGGCGAAATCCTTCCGCAGCGGCCACATAGTGCCACTCAGGAGATTTCAGAAAATGCTGGGCCTCATGGCCTCAGCCTCAACAGTGCTGCAGTTGGGCCTGCTGCGCATGCGCCCACTACAGTTTCTGGTTGAGAGCGCGCGTACCGCGCCGAGCATGGTTACACGGTCGTTATCGCCTCAAGGTCACTCAGGAATGCATTTCAGCCCTGACACCATGGAGAGCGTCAGACTGGTACCGGTCAGGTGTAAGCCTGGGGACTTCCTCGAGCCTGAAGGTGGTGTCCACGGACGCGTCCACCTCAGGCTGGGGAGCACTGCTCGACGGCAGACCGCTCTTTGGCCAGTGGGCGGAACGAGTCGAACTACCGCACATAAACTGCCTGGAAATGATGGCAGTGGACTTTGCGCTGAGGCGCTTCTGTCCCCGGATAAAAGGACACCACGTCCTGGTCCGCTCGGACAACATGTCGGTAGTAGCCTACATAAACCGCCAGGGTGGCGTGAGATCCCGGAACCTATTCAGGTTAGCGGAACGCATACTGGTGTGGGCCCAGCACAACCTGCGCTCGTTAAGAGCAATGCACGTGCCAGGCCACTTGAACGTAGGCCCGGACAGACTCTCACGGAACAACGTTCCTACGGGAGAGTGGTCCCTACACACACAGACAGTGCGTCTGCTGTGGAAAACGTTCGGCAGAGCGGAAATAGACCTGTTTGCAAACCAGGAAAACGCTCACTGCCCAGAATTCTTTTCGAAGAGCGCGAACGCGCTGGCCAGAGTCTGGCCCCGCCGCCCGCTCTATGCTTTTCCTCCTGTCTCACTCCTGCCTCAAGTGCTGGAGCGTATCAAGGAGAGCGGATGCTCAGTACTGCTAGTTGCTCCATTCTGGACGAATCAGACCTGGTTCCCAGCTTTGATGCGACTGAAAAGTACTGCCCCGTGGCCGATTCCAGTGAGGAAAGACCTCCTCTCACAGGCCAAGGGCTCGATTCTGCATCCTCACCCCGAGCTTTGGTCCCTACACGTATGGGCCATAAACGGGTACCCGCTAACCTCCCAAGAGGAGTGTTAGACACGATCGAACAAGCTAGGGCTCCGTCTACTAGACGGCTCTACGCTTCCAAATGGTCGGTGTTCTCTGGATGGTGTTCAGATCAAGGTCTGTCACCACTTCAGTGCGGAGAACCGGAGATTCTCTCCTTCTTGCAAGAGCTATTGGATAAGGGAAGAACCCCATCCACGCTCAAAGTCTATGTGGCTGCCATATCAGCGTTCGTTAATCCAACGCTTGGCCGTTCACTAGGCAGGAACGACCTGGTGGTCCGCTTCCTGAGAGGCGCCAGGAGGTTAAACCCTCCAAGGCCTCCTTCAGTCCCCGTTTGGGACCTTTCTACAGTGTTGAACGCTATGAAAGGGGCCCCTTTCGAGCCTATTCACTCAGTTGACATGAAACACCTGTCTCTCAAGACCGTGTTTCTTTTGGCTCTCGCTTCAGTGAAGCGTGTGGGAGACTTGCAAGCGCTCTCAGTGAGAGCTTCTTGTATGGAGTTCGGGCCAAACGACTCTGTAGTCGTATTGAAACCGAAGCATGGGTACGTGCCTAAGTCCCTCAACACACCGTTCAGGGCTCAGGTCATCTCCCTGTCGGCCCTGCCGGCCTCAGAGGACGGAAATAGCTCCCTTTGCCCGGTCAGGGCATTAAGAGCTTACGTGTCCCGCTCCGCTGTTTTTCGACAGACGGAGCAGCTCTTTGTTTCGTTCAGCGGGCGCTCCAAGGGACGAGCCGCAACGAAACAGAGTCTGTCTCGATGGGTAGTGGACGCCATTGCGCTAGCCTACGCATCTAGAGGCTTGGAATGCCCTTTGGGCATCAGAGCACATTCCACGAGAGGCATGGCCTCTTCATGGGCTTGGTATAGCGGAATCTCGTTACAAGATATCTGTATGGCGGCAGGCTGGGCCTCCCCGTCTACATTTATTAGGTTCTATAACCTAGAGGTTCCTGCGTTGCAGGCTAAACTGCTCTCGGTCTAGAAGACTATGTATAAGTGTTCCTGCCCCGCGCTGCGGCCCAGGTCACTTCAATGTTAATATGTATAAGTGTTCCTGCCCCGCGCTGCGGCCCAGGTCACTTCAATGTTTTATATGTATAAGTGTTCCTGCCCCGCGCTGCGGCCCAGGTCACTTCAATGTTAATATGTATAAGTGTTCCTGCCCCGCGCTGCGGCCCAGGTCACTTCAATGTTTAAGCATCACTCACTGACAATGTGTCCCATGAGCATGCTATTACCCCTCATATATATCTATATTTACATATATATGCTATTATGCCTTAAGAGGCACTACTATATGGGATGATGCTATTTTAGCCGCTCTCCCTATACTTCTTGGGGTAGGCGCTTGTATACCAGGGCGCGCGCGCCCTTAGGTGTCTGTGTCGATCCAAGAGCACGCACGGCGGTTTGCATAGGGTTCCCGTAGCGTTCTTTCGACGCAGTACGAGAGAACTCTACGTAAGAGAACGTACTCGGTTACTAACGTAACCTCGGTTCTCTCTAGGAGAGGGAACGAGTACTGCGTCTCATGGCCGTGCGTGCCCACGCTGCGTCGCTTCATTGACGAAAATCGGCGTGTTAGACAGCTATGCTCGTATTTATAGGCCTAGGCCACGCCTGTTTGGGCGGGAGGTGACGCAGAAGGGCGCGAAGCGTCCTCATTGGTCAGCGTCTCTGGCCTCGCATAGGCTGTGCTTTTCTGGCAGAGCAGCCAATGGGTGAGCTGTATTGCTCCGCCTAGGTTGTATGCTTCAGAAAAGCGTTTTACAATATTACAAAATTAAGGATTAATTTTAGGCTTCAATCTCGACAAAGAAATATCTTTCCCGTAGCGTTCTTTCGACGCAGTACTCGTTCCCTCTCCTAGAGAGAACCGAGGTTACGTTAGTAACCGAGTACGTTTTTTGCCACTAGCTTTGTAGATGCGTGTGTCAATGTGAGATGCTTCATTAAATTAGAGTTGCTTACAACGGATGTCGAAAAAGTCTTCGCTCCTGGACATAATGTACACATTACATGCACATTCTTGTTTTTGACCACAATGAATTTGAAGTAGTGCTTATATCTCCACTTGAAAATGCCATCTTTTCATCGGATTGCTCCTGACTCGTCATCTCTGCTGCTCCGTCGAATATGTTTAGCTGTTGTGTGTGTGTGTGGTGCCTGGCGCGGTGTGTTGGCATGTGTGTAAAAACACTGGCTCTGATTGGCTACCATGAAACATGACTCTGCCTTAGCCAATCATAATCGCTTACCTCGTTATTAAGCCACCTCCTCACTAGCTGTGAGCCAGGGGTGCGCGTGCGTTCGGAATCGGATTACACAGTTTATTCAATCAATGCATATAACGCACCGCATTTAACGTCCAGTAACGTTAACGGCGTTGTAACGACGGGAATAGTAATTAGTTAGATTACCCCATTACTGAAAAAATAACGTCGTTACCTAACGCCGTTATTCCAAACACTGTTAGTAATACATTAATTCAGTATTATCTGTGCATTAGTTAAGCATGAATTAATGCTTATTAGTGCACCCTTATTGTAAAGTGTTACCAAAAGAGTTTATTAATCTTTGTTAATAAAAATACAGCTGTTCATTCGTTCATGTTATCCACAGTGCATTAGGCTAACTAATGTTAACAAATACAACTTTTGATTTAATAAGGCTACTATAAATGGTGAAATTAACATTAACAAAGATTAATAAATGCTGTAGAAGTGCAGTTTAATAATAGTTAATGTTAACTAATGTAGATAACTAGAGTTTAATAAATGTAACTTTATTGTAAAGTATTTGTCATAGCCTACACTGATTCAGACGTCTGGTGAGTTCAGTGTTGGATAGATCAGTTGTTTTAACCATTCATAAAAAGGAATCGGTTCAAAGGAGTCATTAGTGCGGGAATCAGAGGAGTCATTAGCGGACGTGTACGCGTTTGTGTGATTACCCCGGCAGTTTAGGACATCGCTGAAGATTTGGGTCAACACAGAAAACATTTCATCACTGGATAGGTTTTTGGGTTTATTGAAAGTGTGTTTTGTGTCAGCTGAATGCGCAGAACGCTTTTTAGAGAATAATTTTTTTAAGCACAATTCTCACACCCAGCGGTAATTCAGGAAAAAAAAAATCTCCCAATGCTCCACATGAAACTTCGGTCTTCCGACCTTTTTACCATCATGTCAATTCTCAATTGATGTTGATTAATATGCGCGAGGGATAGCAAGACAGTTTGAAACATAGGTTTGAAGACGGTGAGGAGGGGCGCTCTCTCTCTGCTCGTTCAGTAACATGCGACCTGTCACAAGCGCAGCAGCAGTCAATCATACATCACTCACCGATCAAATAAGGCTTTGGCGGGATAAAAATTAGCTTTGGTGACCGCCAAAAAACACAATATGTGGCGTCCAGTGCAGCGTCTCCAGCAACACAGAGCTGCCTGTGGACGCCTGTCTGTAAATAATGCCGGGGAAAAAAATCGGCGAACGCAGCAGCCGATATATCGGTCGATCACTAGTCAGAATTAGGATTAAATCCTCACTAGCTTGCTTAGCCTGTACAAATAAATCTAGGTGTGTGTCCCTACACATGTGAAACAATAACAATCATTGACAATCATGGATCAAATTCATGCTTACCAATCCAGCAGAATCGTTCCTGGATACTTCCGTTGTCCTTGTCTTGCAAGTTACACTATAATGCTCTTCCTATTACTTATTAGAACTGTCTTTGTAAACTGAAGTAAAAAACTGAACAGTATTTGTCTTTATAAAAAAATTTTTTTATTTAAACAAAAGATTTAAAAAAAACTGGTTACACAATGATTAATATTTGTAGCAAAATATCAAAAGTTTACAGGTTAAAATACTTCAGCTCTTCAATCTCAAGAGGGCAGTCCTGTGAGTGGAGAATTACACAGGCTATTTACCTTCTAAGCAGTTCAAGCAATAGATGTAAAAAAAACTAGTTCTCATCCGAGCTACTAAAGTTAAAATAATACAACAGCGCAAATAGAGCAAAAAAAATTTTCAGTTAGAAAACTGAACCGGTAGATAACTAATTTCTCTCCAGGGAGGTACACGACACAAAGTCAAAAACGCTCAACACTTCACAGTCAAAAAGCAGTCTTATATATACGGGACGGGGTTACATTGTCCCTTATGCATTTGTCTGGTAGTTTTCCAGAGGAACTGGATGAGTTATTGCCACACTCATTGTGGCCTCCGGTGATGTCATTGTGATCCATATATGGGCATTCTTCGTCCTTTGCGTCTTCCGCGCTTTGGGCCTCGGTCTTTGTGTGTGTGTGTGTGTGTGTGTGTGTGTGTGAAAATGTCAGGAAGTCAGTTTGTAAGTTCATCAAAATTAAACAACTGCCCTACAAAGCAGTAATTCAAGGAGAATTACACTGTTGTGGATAACACCTTCAATTCCAGAATACTCCTCAAAAAACATTGACCACAAAATCCTTTTAAATAGACTCGAACATTATGTTGGCATTAGTGGAATAGCACTAGCATGGTTTAAATCATACTTATCTGACCGTTATCAGTTTGTAGCAGTAAATGAAGAGATGTCTTATCGATCACAAGTTCAGTATGGCGTACCACAAGGCTCAGTACTAGGACCGCTGCTGTTCACTCTGTACATGCTACCCTTAGGATATATCATTAGGAAACATGGAATTAGCTTTCACTGTTATGCCGACGATACTAGGCTGTATATTTCTTCAAAACCTAACGAAACTTACCAAGTCACAAAATTAACGGAATGCATAGCTGATATAAAAAATTCATTAGGTTTGAGCTGAAATGCATAGCACAGTCTCTAGAGCCCTGTATAGTGATGTATTTCTGCTTTACATGAGCGCCACCTACTGTCAGAGAGCTAATTTTTATTTTTATTTTTATTTGAACTGACACATTACACATTCCTGCTGGTTGAACACGACCAATATCAATCAATCAACAAAGTGTCCTGTGCTCAGCACACACCGGCTATAGGTGGAGAGGAGAGATTTGGCTATAGGGTGATGTGTGGCTAACTTACACAGAAGAGACTTTGTTGCTCAGCACATGAAAATAAACTACTTACCAGGATCTCAGACTGTGTTTAAGTGGTTTCTCCACTGTATGGATCTTCATGTGTATCTTCAGGGCACTTTTAAAAGAGAAACTCTTCCCGCACTGATCACACGTGTGCGGCTTCTCTCCAGTGTGGATCATCTCATGTGTTTTCAGAGATGATGACTGACTGAATCTCTTGTCACAGTGTGAACACTTGTAAGGTTTTTCTCCAGTGTGGATCCTCTCATGTGTTTTCAGATATGATGAGTGACTGAATCTCTTGTCACAGTGTGAACACTTGTAAGGTTTTTCTCCAGTGTGGATCCTCTCATGTGATCTCAGAGATGCTGATCGACTGAATCTCTTGTCACAGTGTGAACACTTGTAAGGTTTTTCTCCAGTGTGAATTCTCTGGTGCAGTTTTAAACTGGTTGCTCTAGTAAAAGTCTTCTCACACTCAAAGCACATGTACTCTCTCACACCAGTGTGAGTTTTCTCATGTGCATGTAAATTAGGCAGCCATGAAAAACTCTTTCCACACACAGAACATGAATACGGCTTCTCCTTCGTATGAACTGTCAGGTGTATCTTCAGGTTTGATGACGTAATAAATGTTTTGCCGCATTGATCACATGTGAACGGCTTCTCTCCGGTGTGGATCCTCATGTGAACATTAAGGTGTGATGATTGACTGAAACTCTTCCCGCACTGATCACATGAGAACGGCTTCTCTCCAGTGTGGATCCTTATGTGATCATCAAGACTTTGTTTGGTTGCGAGACTCTTTCCACACTGATGGCATACATGCAGATTCTCTCCAGTGTGGATCCTCTCATGTGATCTCAGATGTGCTGACTGACTGAATCTCTTGTCACAGTGTGAACACTTGTAAGGTTTTTCTCCAGTGTGAATTCTCTGGTGCCGTTTTAAACTGGTTGCTGTAGTAAAAGTCTTCTCACACTCAAAGCACATGTACTCTCTCACACCAGTGTGAGTTTTCTCATGTGCATGTAAATATGGCAGCAGTGAAAAACTCTTTCCACACACAGAACATGAATGCGGCTTCTCCTTCGTATGAACTCTCAGGTGTGTCTTCAGGTATGATGCACTAATAAATGTTTTGCCGCACTGATCACATGAGAACAGCTTCTCTCCGGTGTGGATCCTCATGTGATAATCAAGACTTTGTTTGGTTGCGAGACTCTTTCCACACTGAGTGCAGGTGAAAGATTTCTTGGCTCTTCTTTTCTTTAAAAATGTCTGTTTAGTCTTTGAGCGACTCAAAGGTTTTCCTCCAGGTTGGACATGATGTTCCTCCTTCACTTCTCTCAGTTCTTCACTCTCCTCCTTCACTTCTCTCAGTTCTTCACTCTCCTCCTTCACTTCTCTCAGTTCTTCACTCTCCTCCTTCACTTCTCTCAGTTCTTCACTCTCCTCCTTCACTTCTCTTAGTTCTTCACTCTCCTCGCTCTCTTCCATCGGGTCTGACAGGAAAGAAAAAAAATTACATTTATTTTTCAGTACATCAAAATGATTCAAAGAGAGAAATATAAAAAGAAAGGACATGAAAGTGAGCCCTGATGTAATGGTAGAAAGTAGACAACTGTTTTAATAAAATAATATGTCCATGAAACTTTCCATGAATGAGGTCAATTTATCTTCCAATTATTATTTTTAAAACATTATAGGCACGAATCCGTTTCTTTAGCAAGACCTATTCATTTGATCAATGACACAATTATCTAACATGATATTAACATTAAAATATACAATACTGCCATGTTTTGACACCAACTTTGAGATTGATATTTATTTTACTAAAACGTTTTAATTATTAATGGTTATTCACACTAGACTTTTCCTTCATGGACGGTTCTATGAAGGAGCTCTTTCTACTGCATGATGGGAAGACAAGAGAATAATCTCAATCCATGGTCTCAGTTTTTACACAAACTGTAGCATTGACTGTATTCATCAATCCTGTTACCAAAGTTACTGTAAGAAGAATCTCTAGAACTATAAATAACTTGTATGATATTTGACAAATACAATTTTATCAGTAACTTGGCGTTTATGATTATTCCTAAAAAAATGTTTTTAAATACGTTGAAAATGACTAAAATTCTGGTAACGTTGTTGCAAATTGGGCACCAGATATAAAATAAATGTAAAATAAAACAGTTAAAATAGTATTGTTGAATGCTCTACTGCAGTGGTTCTCAACTCCAGTCCTCGGGACCCACTGCTCTGCACATTTTGTATGTCTTCCTTATTTAACACACCTGAATAAGATCATCAGTTCATTAGGAGAGACTCCATGAACTGAACTGAGTGTGTCAGATAAGAGAGACATACAAAATGTGCAGAGCAGTGGGTCCCGAGGACTGGAGTTGAGAACCACTGCTCTACTGGGTGGTTGCCCTGCACGCTTAAACAAACTACAGCTGGTTCAAAACACAGCAGCTCGAGTTCTTACCAGAAACAGGAAGTCTGACCATATTAGCCCCGTTATGTCAACACTGCATTGGCTGCCTATTAAACATCGTATCAATTTTAAAATATTGCTGATTACTTACAAAGCACTAAATGGTTTAGCTCCGCAGTACTTGAGCGAGCTCTTAACGCATTATAGTCCTTCACGTTAGTGTTGGGCGATATGCTCCATTTTCATATCGTCCTATCGTCAGCCTGTGAGATCGGCGATACACGATATTATCGTGAGGGGCGGGGCTTACTTATTTGATTATTAACTTGCTTTTTTACTTATTAATTTGCTTGTTTTATTACTTCGTTTTATATATGAGAATCTTTTTCTATTTTGCTGGTAAAGGTGGAGTGTTTATTAATAGGCTAAATCAGGTTATTTCCCGGTATAGTGAGATAAAAAAAAAGATCAAATCATTGTTGTATCTGACTCAGAGTATTTCAAAATGTCAGCGGGAAATTTACGGACACACATCCTCTCATGCCGTTACAGATGCAGCATTCTGACTGTAGGCTATTTCTGCAGGAGATTAGAACACGTTTTAATAATTTCTTGGATCAGGAAAGATCGGAGTTTGGGATTATGTCTGGATGCACTTCACATATGCGCTCTTCAATAAGCGCAACGAACGCGGGTTAATGTGTTTTAAATGCCGGGAGAAATCAGAGTTAAGGGCAAACAGAGTCGATCGGTTTATACTATAACTTCTGACTTGACTCCGATAAAGGAAAACAGTTAATGCGTTTATATGACCACATGGATTGTCAGTTTATTCAGCATAATCAGGTTAAGTATGTGCTTGTAAACGCGCTCATTCGCTGGCATCTGACAACGCCACATTCTCCTCTCAGAGACGACGATGGATATAATGGAATAGCAACTATCTTAATTTACTGCCTTAATATTTCTCTTGTGGACCTACATTAATGACAGTGAAAAAATTAGAAGAATATTTATTGTTAAACAAGTGTTTAAAGAGTTGTGCTGTGTTCGTGATCTAAAGACATGTTATTAGGCCGCCGGCTATTTTAGTGATATTATTATTATTATTAATATTTTGTAATTGTATTGTTTTTAGTGTTATTAAATGTTTTGTTAACTAACAAATGTGTAACCATAATGTGCTATGGAAACAATTTGGCCTACTGACGAACAACAATGCCGTTTTCATCTTGGATAAGAATGATGCGTCCGTTAAAACAAGCACTTGTGACAATTTGTGAATGGATCACCTTGCAATTAAATTTTAATGTGGATGTAGTTTTTCGTGTGTCTGTTAAAAAAAAAAAATCTTAGAGGAGTCATCATACGCGCGTGATGGTGATGTCGCAAGTGTTAGGCTATGAGGTGATGTCGTTAAATTTAGGCAAGGCAACTTAATTGTAGTTCCTAATATTAATTTAATAACAATACAATTTTTATTATAATAATAAAAATAATTTAATACATTAATAAGAAAACGAGCCCATTATCGTATTGATATCGTCAAAGGCATCTGCCATCGGCAATATCACTGACTATTGTCGATACACGATACTATCGTCTATCGGCACAACCCTACTTCACGTCTACTGCGATCTCAAAATTCCGGCCAGTTAATAATACCTAGAATATCAAAATCGACTGCTGGCGGTAGATCCTTTTCCTATTTAGCATCAAAACTTTGAGGAGGTTTGTTTGTTTTGCTGTTGTTCGCTGTTGTTTTTCTAAATATGCGGTTTAGCTACAATCGTGATATGCTTATGAACATTAGGGGAACAAAGCCTGCCAGCTTGATCCCCGAATTCCTGACTTTTGAGGAGGATATCATTAAGTCAGCGACAAGAGTTAAGCGACGCAGCCGAGCGAGAGGGAGGAGAGCTGGGGCTCTCCACAGGTGGAGGAAGCGGGGACACCGGGTTTCTCTCCCTGCTGTCTGCCTGTCTAACGTACGCTCCCTCAGTAACAAAATCGAAGAGCTTATTCTACTGTTAAGGACCAGCCGAGATTTCCGTATGAATTCGGCTTTTGTCTTCACCGAAACCTGGCTGAACGTGGACATTCCGGATTCAGCGGTGGAATTACCTTGATTTAACTTAATCAGAGCCGACCGCGGCAAAGGACGAAGTGGGAAGACATCAGGCGGAGGTCTGTGTTGTTATATTAATTTAAATTGGTGCACTGACGTTTCAGTATTATACAAACATTGTTGCCCCTTGTTGGAGTTCCTGGCTATAGACTGCAGGCCATTTTATGCGCCTAGAGAGTTTACCTCTGTTATATTTGCATGCGTGTATATTCCACCTGAAGTTAACACACAGGAAGCGCAGTACGCTCTAACGGAGCTGATTATAAACATGTAGAATAAGCACCCTGACTCTGTACTACTTGTTATGGGCGACTTTAATGCATGTCATTTGAAACATGATCTGCCCAAATACAAACAACTAGTTAGTTGTCCGACTCGGGGAGGAAATATACTGGATCATTTTTACTCTGTTCACAAAGCAGCATATCGTTCAGTTCCTCGTGCTCCTCTTGGGAATTCAGATCATTGTTTAATTCAGATGGTCCCCATCTACAAACAAAAACTAGCAAGGGCGGTACAGTATACATCTAAAAGATGGACGACAGAGGCAATTGGGATGTTACAGGTCTGTTTAGACACCACTGATTGGGAATCCATGCGTGCCTCTTGTGACTCTATGGACTCATATACAGACACTGTGTGTTCATATATTTCATTCTGTGAGCAAGCTTGTATTCCCACCAAAACTGTGGTGAAATATAACAACAACAAACCCTGGTTCACAAAATCCCTCAGGCTGCTCAGGGAAACCAAAGAACAGGCCTACAGAGAAGGAAATGGAGATGAATACAGGCTGGCCAGACAACAGTTAAATAAAGCCATTAGGAAAGCAAAAAGTGCCTACAAAGTGAATATGGAGGAACAATTTGGCATTAATGACTCCTCTTCAGCTTGGAGGTGGCTGAAGAACTTGACAGGCTACAAAAATAAAAAAACAACAAGTCACTCCATCTACTAAACTGGCCAATGAATTCAATGTTTTTTATACAAGACTTGAGAAATCTCCGTGCCCTCATCCTTTCCCTCCCGGGGGTGTCACATTTAGAGACATTGCCCCTCAAGATCAAGTTGACATTGATATTAACATTGAGGAGAAGGATGTGTATCGGCTATTTAGCCGACAAAATGTAAGGAAAGCGAGTGGCCCTGATGGGATTTCACCTGCCACCCTGAAGTACTGCGCTAGTCAGCTAGCTCCAGTTTTTACAGACATTTTTAATCAATCAATTGTTTTATGCAGGGTTCCGAGTTGTTTTAAGTCATCAACCATTATTCCAGTGCCGAAGAAAAACAAAGCTGTGGACCTAAACGACTACAGACCGGTGGCCCTTACATCAGTGGTCATGAAATGTCTGGAGCGGTTGGTTCTGTCACATCTTAAACCTATCACAGCTCCTTATCTCCGGGCAAACCGCTCGGTACATGATGCGGTCAATTTAGGACTGCATTATGCTCTGGACCATCTTGACTCTCCTGGCTGCTATGTAAGGATGTTGTTTGTAGATTTCAGTTCAGCCTTTAACACCATTCTACCCGAGCGACTGTGGGAGAAGCCGTCACTGATGGGGGTGGGACCCTCCATCTGCCGCTGGATTATGGATTTTTTTAGTGACAGACAACAGTACAGAGGCAGCGGTCACTTGACGACCTATATGAGGCCAGAGTCAGGAAGAGGGCAGCTAAAATTGCTGCTGATCAGTCCCATCCAGCAAGTGACATTTTTAGGCTGCTTCCTTCAGGAAGAAGGTACAGAGCAGTGAGGACAAGGACCTCACGCCATCTTAATAGTTTTTTCCCCAAGAGCCATTTCCCTTATGAATAGCTGATCTAGCACTATTTTTGGACTATTTTATTATTTGATTTGATTGTTTTAGGCATGCTTTTTGCAGCTATACACATATATGTTTGTGTGTTGAGTTTGTGTGTAACTGATGGCCATATCTGCTGATGCATTTGGCGAATAAAGTGATTCTTATCTTATCTTATTACCCCGAAGTGATAAAATAAAATTCTGTATCAAAATGTATAGGCAAGACAAGTAGTTTGTTTAGACATGTGTAACCCCTCCACCCGGGTCCTTCTCACCCCACTCCGTGCGGGTCTCGAACCCGGGTCACCGGCATGAGAGTCAGGCGCTCTAACAAGGAGGCAAAAGACTGCAGCCCCTAGCGTCTGTCGCTAGAGCGCCTATTGAGATCAGAGGAGTGAGGTTTAGCAACTACTAGCTGGCCTCCGAAATGTAAAGGCAAGACAAGTAGCTTGTTAAGGCTTGCTTTGTAGGGAATTACAAACATACGCACATATATTCAAACGCGCATAACTATAGAATCAATTCTTAATGCGCACGTGAACGCCATCAGCGTTTCTCACAGGTTCGCGGGTAAAGTCTGTGTAGAGAGAACGGTGTCGTCTTAGCGGCCCCTAACTTAATAACAAATTATCCTTTCGACGGAAGTGAATCAATCAAAACTAACTTTAGCTGGAAAATAACTATTCAAGAGCCGCTATAAAGCCAAAACAATCTCTGTTACCTTAAATTATACGTTTATCTCTGTAAAGCAGCTTTGAAACAATCTACATTGTTAAAAACGCAATATATATAAATGAAGATGACTTGAAGAAAACCCAGAACATTTTGTACAATTTCATAGTGTAACTGTTTATCTAAATGTGATGAAGTGCTTGAATGTTTCTAACATGAATGTTGTCCAGCATCATGAATGAATGAAGAATAAACACCAACCTCTTTGTTCTTCAGGATCTTCAGTGTGTTTCATTCTGCAGGGTTCTGGATCACTCGTGTTCTCACTGTCCTCTTTAATAAACTCAGTCTCTGCAGATTTCAGCTCTTCCTGATGCTTTCATGCTCGTCTTCACTTGTAGCTGACGGGGATTTACAGCATTTATTGGAGAATTGCAGTGGGAGGAGCTTCACTGATGATGTGATTGCAGTGGGAGGAGCTTCACTGATGATGTGATTGCAGTGGGAGGAGCTTCACTGATGATGTGATTGCAGTGGGAGGAGCTTCACTGATGATGTGATTGCAGTGGGAGGAGCTTCACTGATGATAAATTCCAGCGTGGGAGGAGCTGATCTGCCAAAATCAAAAATATAAATTACTGAGTTTTGTTTTTATAATAAATTACACTTCTAAGCATTTATGTCAGTCTATTTATCGTACAGTAACTGATGCCAATTCATTCATTATTTTTATTGCTAATCCTAACATTATTCTGCTTCTTCACTAACATACAGGTATCTAGAAATATAGTAAAGAATATAAATAATTTAAATAATGTAAATAATGGTAAGAAAAACAGTTAAAATCGTAAACAGAAATAAACTTACATATAGTAGCCAACAAATCCCCTCAGTCTGCTGACACCAATGAAATGAGCTTTACGTGACAATTTACAGGAGATCTGGAGACATCAGCATAATAAATGAGGTGAAAACAGGAACTATTGTCATGAAATAAAGAGTGTTTTCAGCAGATCTGTTAATATTGATGAGCCTCAGAGACTATCAACACTCATTCAACAAGCCATTCAGGATCATCAGCAGATCATCTCACTTTATTCTGAGTGTTTGCTGTTAGAAACACATTATTTGAGTCAGGATATAAAAGCCTATACAACTACTGCTATACTGAAAGGCAATACTGTTATTTCTCACAATATGACATGGATAAAACATCAATAACACAAAAACAATCACTAATGACACTCATCTTCATAAACCACTACAGATCAATAATTAAAGAAGCACATGTCCAAATTAATCTAATATAGCAAGTTTGATCTTATGATAGCAGCATTAATCACAATAAAGTAGTTAGATCATTAAAATAATAACAGAAACTGTTAATTATCATAACACTCTTAAAAATAAAGAGCACCAAAAAGCACTTTTGTTCCAAGAGTAAAACGCTTTTTATATGAGTATTGCTTTAATGTCTCACGTGGCTCATCATAGGCTCAATGTTTAGCATTATTCCAGTATGACACTTGAGATCGATTCACACATTAATTCCCCTCACAGATCTTAAACTTTGACTTTTGACTTGACGAAACAATCACACAAACACACACAAAAGCACTCAAAATCGCTCAGGTCTGAATGAACTCAACATATTCTCCTCATGCTCGCTCGACGACGCCAGAAAAGACGCACAAGTAACTTATCGCTGTGATCGATGAAAACAATACAGAAATGAGCCTATCGCTTAATCAAACTGTATAAAGTGTGTTTGGTGGTTGTGTAAATATGAGAAATACCGTAAACTGCTCTCCTCACCTCAGAAGTCTCGACGCAGTCCCGCCCACAGCCCGAGAGCAATACTAACCAACTGCAGAACCGCTACGCCAGTGTGAGGACGACAGCGCCAGCCTAACGGTCTGATGCCGGAAGTGGGCGGAGCAAGGCGTTATTTTCAAACAACGTTATTTTAAAGATTTTTTTTTTAAACGATTTAATGGAAAATATATATTTTATATATATATATATATCAAATTTTATAAAATATACGAATTATGTCTTGTCCAATTAACAAAATACAATATACTAGCTAGGTCTATAATATTAATAGTTTTTTAAAAGTTACAATTATACTTTATCCATTTGTTTTGTTGTTTCAAATGATTACAAATATTCAATAGTAATTAAATAAAAATACAAAATCGAACTAAATTTTTTTTATATAAAACAAAATCAAACGTTAATCAAATAAAAGTTATGCAGGCACACATTTAACAATAATTGTCAAGTGACAAATAAATAAAAACTCCATGCGTTAATCCTGAGGCGCCCAGTATTTTTACACCGTCAAGATGGGACAAATTGAATAAAAGAGCCTTTCATGTTTCGTTTCTAGTTGAAAGAAGACATGGAAGTTTTTCTTTACCAGTGTCATGACGAAAGGCGCCTCAGGATTAACGCATGGAGTTTTGATTTATTTGATTTATTTGTCACTTAACAATTATTCTTAAATGTGTTAAAAGTGTGCCTGCATAACTTTTATAAAAAAAAAATTGTTTTACTTTATTAAAAAGAGAGATTTATTTATTAAAAGTTATAATAAGAAACAAAGAATAATATTATTTTTAATAAGTTCAATTCAGAATTGTTTATTTATTTATTTATTATTCAAAATAATTATGTTCTTAAGAAAACTTTTATAAGATTTATTTTATTTGCTAGCATGAGTTAAAATCATTTTTTAAAACTATTTAATGGAAAATATCTATTTTATATATATATATATATATATATATATATATATATATATATAATATTATAAAATATACGAATTATGTTTACAGATTTATTTTCTTTGGTTTTATTTTGTTTTATATAAAAAAATGTTTAGTTCGATTTTGTATTTTTATTTATTTACTATTAGGCTATTTATTTGGAGCTGGTACAGCTCAGTGTGTGATGCTTTTGCTATTTCAGAGGGAAAAAAACAAATTTTATTTAAATTAATCATTTTTGTTTTTCCAGTCCATCATAGAATTATGTTGTGTATGGTCTAAACATGCTTTTCAATTAAATCAAATATTCAAACACTCAAGCTTTGTTTTCATTTTTTTAAGCTTTGTTAAATTTATATTTGTAATAATTTGACACAACAGAACAAATGTATAAAGTATAATTTTGTATTCATATTATAGGCTAGTATATTGTATTTTGTTAAAGGGTAACTGTCGGTACACGATCCGTTCCACCTGCACGATCCGTTTCACGCATGCGTAGTAGACGCAGTAGAAAACGCGCATGCGCAAATGATCATTCTGTTTTGCGACGATTTAACACTGCACGATGTGTTCCACGCATGCGCATATTTGTACCGTTAAACTTTCATTCACTCACAGCTGTGTGTGTGAGAGAGAGAGAGAGAGAGAGAGAGAGAGAGTGTGTGTGTGTGTGTGTGTGTGTGTGTGTGTGTGTGTGTGTGTGTGTGTGTGTGTGTGTGTGTGTGTGAGTGTGTGTGTTAGAGTGTGTGTGTGTGTGTGTGAGAGAGAGAGTTTTTTTTTTAACTTAAATAAAGATATTCAAATGTACTTCAGTACTGTCCACCTCTGGTCTCATGTCACTTCTATGTGCACACATGCTTCTTTTTAAGTCATATTCATTGTCAGTTTGAAATACTCCATAAAGTTTCCCCAGACTTGTTTGTAGTTCTTCATGTAAGTGCAGATAGTCTAGGCAGAAATGCATATTATGTTCCTTATTGTCTTCTGTAAACAACATTGAAGGGATTATTTTCCTCATTTAGATTATATAGATAGCCTATATATTAGCCTATATAGACCCATACTAATACAAAATTACTCAATTTAAAAGTTAACTAATATTAGCAGCTTTTAATAAATAAATAAAAATACAAACCGTCTTTGACAATACTGACCTCAGACCAAAACATTAAATTAAGCCTAATACCATACAGCAATGAATCGCAAAGGAGAGTGTGGAGGAAACTGATCATGTATGTTCATGTAACTCCTTTATTGTTTTGGATTGGCAACCACGTAAACACATCGAAATTTTAAACACAATACAACTAACGTTACACAAATATGCCGCAAGTTGTGCCGCCTGGCCGTCAAGTGTTTCATCGCGGATCGTGCAGGTGGAACGGATCGTGTACCGACAGTAACTAAACCCCTGGTCAGAGCCTGACTCCACCCACTGGCAATATTTGAAAAATGCTGGAAAAGTGGGCAGAGCCCAACGGACGAACCGAGGGCGGGGCTGAGCGGGTGATTGACAGACCCGCAGTGACGCAGTGATTGACAGCTGCTGTCAGACTCGCTAAGATGGAGAGTGACGCAAGTAGCTTTGCAACAGAGCGGTCATTTAAAGTCGAGGACTTTTCTCCCCCACCTTCCCCTGAAGTGGAGGAATTGTCTGTGGACACAGAGCTAAAACCATATCAATTCGAGCCGCGAGCTCAAACTGCGGTGTCGCATCGCATTAACTCCCGCATCGCGATCGGCATCCGACGATGCTAGCGAAGCAGCCGCGCAAGAGAGAATGGGTCCAGTATCTGAGTGGATTATTATTACTATTGACCTACGTTAAGCATATTTTGCCGCTATGTGAAAAGAAATATCCAGCAAAATGCGCCGGCGGTTGTGGAGTCCATGCAGGAAGAGCAGCGTTTGGCACACGAGTGCATGTAAACACGAGTGCATGTAAACACTGACGCTAATTTCTAAGTCTGGTGGAAAGTTATGCAGTCCAGCAGTGCTGTTGCTACCGGCAACACTACACCTATACCAGCCTACCACTGTACTAAACACAGATAAAGCTGATGCTAAAAATCTACACTATCCTAACTGATGCAATACTATGCTACTAACTAAACTATGCTTCTAACAACACTAACAACTATGCTAAATAACTACCTAGGCTACACGAAATAATCTAAATAACTATATAAATGCTATGCTAACTAGATGCTAAATTACACTATCCTGATCGTTTTCAATACTTGCAATTCCAACTCCTGACTCGCCATGGCCGCGGGAAGTAGGGGTGCTGAGGGTGCTGCAGCACCCCCTGATGACAGCAGTTTCACTACATTGGCATTTAAGATGACATGACTTTAAATAACTTTCAACATGTTTTTTAAAACACCTTCTACCTTTATAAAATTACTCTAAAGATTATTTCGTTTTGATATGTTGTCGAATATGGTTTTATAACTAAAAGAAATGTATATAGCCTACCAAAAGGCAAAAGCCGATCCCGCATGGAGTAACACTGCTGAGGACCAGCATCTCAGAACTCATTTGACACTCATTTAATGCATGATCTTGTTCACTCAGACGTCGGTGAAAAAATGTAATAGATGTCTTGATTAAAGCATTCTTTGGCTTTAGGAGAACGTGTTTTTCCATCCCACTCTTTTCCATTGTTTTTCAGTGTGAACGCACTCGTGTTTAACTGTTGCGCTACATATTTAGAAGACGCTTTTATCCAAAAAAGGAACAAAGCAATTCGTCAAATGTCATTCATAATACGGATTAGACAATAGTAATACAGGGCTAAGATTATCACAAATAAACACAAGATTTTGACGCATATCCAAGGGTTTGTGCGGGAGTGTGAAGCGCGCACTGCATGGCACGGAGGCGCGGGCGCGAACTCCTATCAACAGTGAAACAACTTCTATAGTTGTTTTTAACCGTGAAAATACTCTATAATTTCTGGTCATACAGAAAATAATAATACATTATTCGTAACTACTTTTATTTGTGTAAACTCACAATAACAAGAAAACGTTGTGCGTTTAACAACTGAAATAAAATATAGCCTATGCCTATGTAGGCTAAAGCTTGAAATGTCCACTTTAAAACGAACAAATTCGAATCGAAAGCTAATACATTTTGTTCTGATTATGTAATCCGTATGAAAGGTGCATTTCTCTTAAGGCGCATCCACTTAACAGCGGAGATGGAGATGTCTTTTTAGCCGACACTGATTTAGAAAACAATAGTTTATTAATAAACAATTCAAATGCCTCGTTATTTTTTCAGACACATTTATTATCATTAGCCTATAAATCGCCTTTCTGTGGTTGCAGAGACATAGACTCTTCTCATTCAGCACTGCGGGAAAAATATAATTTCCAGGTTCTAATTTTGTCTTAGAAAAATAGTAAAATCAAAAAAAAAATCTATATTAATTTGTGAATATTTTAAATGTTTAATAAAGGGACAATAAGTCATAAACAAAAATTCGTCTAT
Source organism: Phoxinus phoxinus (assembly GCF_949152265.1). Lineage (NCBI taxonomy): Eukaryota > Metazoa > Chordata > Actinopteri > Cypriniformes > Leuciscidae > Phoxinus > Phoxinus phoxinus. The sequence goes on from NC_136876.1 coordinate 2,420,716, forward strand.
ATTTATTTTTTTTGCGCAGCATTCGGTCTAGCCTACAGTTCAAATTAAAATTGTGTTGGTCAACTTAGCGTTTTAAAAATACAACAACCGTTTTCGTTTTGGATAAGTGCCCTGGATATAAGCCTACCTCTCTATCTCTCTTAAATATTTTTGTTCTCTCTGTTTTGTCATTTAGTAAACTTTATAGATTTCAACCATATTACTCCTTCTTGAGTCTCTTTAACAAGAACTTAGATTAATGTATGAATTGAATAGTGATTTTGTGACCTATGATGAGGGAAGAACCATGATACCCTTGGTAGTATCAAATGATAACTTATAGCGATGTCATCAGGATACACACACCGGTAGGCAGTGGCCATCCTTACCTGGTGACCACCACCATAATTGATAGTTTACCCACCTCTTTTTTTGGTTGCGCTCGCGTCTCGCGCATGACACAGCGTTCTCAAAACGCAGCACTTAAAATAAGTTAAACTAAAACGCGCCTCGAGACCTTGCGTTTTTCCCTCTTCCACTGCCCGCGTTTGGCATCTTGCATTTTCGCTTTGAAAGATTATGCATTCTGTGTGAACCGGCACATAACTCAACTGAGCATGTATCATAAGGTAAGATGCAGCTTTTTGTGCTGTGTTTTTAAAATGTATCATGAGTTCTGAGCGTTCTCACATAACTCTGTCCTCATTCCTTTGTATGGTCATCTTTTTGTTTGGGCTTTTTAATATTATGATTTTGTTAAAAAAATTCTCTACCATCACCACCCCGCAATATCAAGCCCCGCCCCATTAAGCCCCGCCCCCAGCACTCCCTAGATAAAATATGTTCCCGCGCCTCTGTGACTCGCTACAATGGTTTTGACGGAAGCAGATGCTTTTATACCAGGGGCTGCCAAGGGGGGCGTGGCAGAGTAGCGTCACAGAGTACCCCTACTTCAGAGAGTACCCCTACTTCAGGAGATTCCGTTTAACCTGAAGAGGGCAGCACTCAGACGTTTTTACACCATATTTTTGAAAAATAAAACACTTTATACTCAAATGTTAAAAAAAGTACTCGAATCAATGAACAGCATTTATGAAGCTCCATTCTTACAGATCATTAACTAAAAAATGTTGGTTTAGTTACCCTTTAATAGGACAAGACATAATTCGTATCTTTTATAATATTTGATATATATATCTAAAATATATATTTTCCATTAAATCGTAAAAAAAAATCTTTAAAATAACGTTGTTTGAAAATAACGCCTTGCTCCGCCCACTTCCGACCGTTAGGCTGGCGCTGTCGTCCTCACACTGCTGTGGCGTATGGTTCTGCGATTCTGCAGTTGGTGATTAGGTTCCGGTTGGGGGTCGCGCTCAAGATGGCGGCTTGACTAGACGCACATGTTATAGCGCTTACAATAATATAGGGTATATCTTACAACTGAGGATGTAAGAAACGAGTCACACTTTGTTGAATTGTTATAAGATTCTTAGAAATAATTAAAGTTCATTAATACTAGTTACAAGGTTTCTTACTTGAATAGAAAGTCTACGTGATCATGGACTTGTCAGCCCCTGAAGAGATGGACACTGAACTCCAAAGAACGACGGAAAAAAGATTAATTGGTGAAACTCATTCTTACACTTGTCAACTGAAAACGGGAGGAGAATGTAATTCGACTCCAAATACGCCATCAAAAGCTCCTCCGTCATAAAAACATGCAAAAGGTGATGCAACGGATGATCTAACGTTAAGTCAGGTACAGCAAAGCATCATTAAAATAATTAGACAGTCATCAGAGGAAATAAAAGACATGGTAAAAGAAAATTCGAACAGCATCAATCTGTTGAAAGAAGCGCTAGATGTGGTGCACTCTGAAATTTTCGAAGATTTGAAAAACAAAAACGAGACGAACCTGAAGCGCATCTCTGAAATGGAGGACAGAATAAATGATCAGGATCGATACTGTCGGAGCCGAACGTGCAGAGGATAACGTCAAGACTCGGGGTAAAGGAAATCTGCAAAGAGGTGGTTGTCGAAGAAGATCGCAATGTCGTTGTAAGCAATGTGGATATTGCTCACAGAGTTGGAAGACCCGTCTCAGACAGCGGCAAGGATAAGAAACCAAGGCCGGTGATAATAAGATTCACGTCCAGAACAGCGAGGGACCTCACATGGAAAGGGGCAAAGGGGAATGACTTTCTTAAAGGGGTCATATAATGCACATGCACTTTTACAAGTTGATTGCACTGGGATGTGTGTTGGCAGTGCCTGTACACAACCATCATAAAATGATAAAAATCCATCTACACCAGCTATGTCAACATCTATACCATCTATGTCAACGTCTATACCATCTATGTCAACATCAACACCATCTATGTCAACATCTATACCATCAGTGTCAACGTCTATACCATCTATGTCAATGTCTATACCATCTATGTCAATGTCTATACCATCTATGTCAACGTCTATACCATCTATGTCAACGTCTATACCATCTATGTCAACATCTATACCATCTATGTCAACGTCTATACCATCTATGTCAGCGTCTATACCATCTATGTCAACGTCTATACCATCTATGTCAACGTCTATACCATCTATGTCAAGGTCTATACCATCTATGTCAACATCTATACCATCTATGTCAACGTCTATACCATCTATGTCAACATCTATACCATCTATGTCAACATCTATACCATCTATGTCAACGTCTATACCATCTATGTCAGCGTCTATACCATCTATGTCAATGTCTATACCATCTATGTCAACATCTATACCATCTATGTCAACGTCTATACCATCTATGTCAACATCTATACCATCTATGTCAACATCTATACCATCTATGTCAACGTCTATACCATCTATGTCAAGGTCTATACCATCTATGTCAACATCTATACCATCTATGTCAACGTCTATACCATCTATGTCAACATCTATACCATCTATGTCAACATCTATACCATCTATGTCAACGTCTATACCATCTATGTCAACGTCTATACCATCTATGTCAACATCTATACCATCTATGTCAACGTCTATACCATCTATGTCAACGTCTATACCATCTATGTCAACATCTATACCATCTATGTCAACGTCTATACCATCTATGTCAACGTCTATACCATCTATGTCAATGTCTATACCATCTATGTCAACATCTATACCATCTATGTCAACGTCTATACCATCTATGTCAACGTCTATACCATCTATGTCAACGTCTATACCATCTATGTCAACGTCTATACCATCTATGTCAACATCTATACCATCTATGTCAACGTCTATACCATCTATGTCAACGTCTATACCATCTATGTCAACGTCTATACCATCTATGTCAACGTCTATACCATCTATGTCAACATCTATACCATCTATGTCAACATCTATACCATCTATGTCAACATCGATAAATAAGAGAGCGGACATTAGACTCAAATTTATGCAGCTCCTAAATGAAGCAGAGTTTGGTGACGATGACTAGGTTTAGGTTTTTATTTTTTTAACACAATGATTAATTTGTGATTGTAAATATTAATCCTAGAATCCTTTAAATTATTTAGACATTTTAATTGTATTTATTAACACACACATAGTACACAATGAGTACTTCGTGATTAATCCCAGAATCCTTTTAATTATCTAGACATTTGAATGGTTTTGATTATCTCAAATTGTTAATATTGTAAATACTACTTTTGCATGGCATTATATGATCTTAAAATATTAAAGAGATAGTTATATCACCTATGCCTTCATCATGTTTTGTTGATACTATAGCCTACCTGTCGTCATGTTTCCTGTTGATAAAAATAATCTAATCACACACACAAAAACCATATGTAAATAACCATAAGTATATTTTGTTACAGAAGAGGTGATTATCTTTTATTTTGAAATTTTTTGTACTGAAATGGTTGACTTCCGGTCTTCCGCTACGCGCTTTTGTTTACCTTTTGGAAGCGCGCGCGCCCTGGTTAGCGCATGTTATAACATATAGAGCATCACAGTCCCGCCCACAGCCCGAGAGAGCTCTGGTGCCGGAAGTAAATTTCCCATTCATTTCTCCCATTGACTTTTGGAAAAATCTGTATCTAAAGAGTTTTAGAGCATGTCTGAGGATAACCAGCTACGGCTGAACTCATAAGCATACAACATATAATTTCCAGTGAAAAAACAAAGAGAAAATCCAAAAAAAGGCAAAGGTACAAGACTGTGTACATATTTTCATTTCCGAGCGAAGGAACTACTCATCCCATAAACCACCGCGCCTCACTGAAGTCGACTGAAGCCAACCGCGAAAGAGCCTTTTGAGTGAATTTTATATAGTGAATGTGTAGTTAATAGCAGTTATTTCAATAGTAATCGTGTAAATAAAAATAATAGTGTTTTATATAGGTATTGTGTATTGAATTTTTATCATCGTGTATTTTATATTGTGTGCGTGTGTGAAAGCGGTTAACGATAACGTTAGCAACATGGTGCAGTGCTTTGTACCTGACTGCAAATCACCGCTCATTCTGAGTCGTCAACACACGTGTGTTCAGTCAGTGTGTAGTTTGTGTGTTTATTTCAAAGCCCTTTATGACACAGGACACTCTGCTGACAGGACAGGTTGAGGTCCATGCTCATTTTCATGAAGTTATAGTTCATTCTTAATTGTAATAACATTTAATGTATTTTCTTAATATCCACAACGAGTGTAAATTAAAAAGTGATGGTCAGCAAACCAGAAAGTGCACAACGCCACCGGTCTGATGCAAGGTCTGCTCTTGGACCGTCATATTCAGTTTATTAACTTGCCATGAATTATTATACAAATGTTCAGTAAATGCATGAAGAGGTAACGTTATGCCTAGGTTAAATATTGTTTTGACAGCGGCATCATAAAATGCTTGATATGACTCATACCATATGAAGGCTACAGTAGCCTATCTAAAGTGAACGATAAGTAAGGGATAATGTAAAGCGAGGCGGTTGTTATAGCGAATACAACTCCCGAAAGGCTAACGTTAATTAACGTTATGAGCCCGACGCGAAGCGGAGGGGTCTTGAATCAGCCTGTATTCGCTATAACAACCAACTCGCTATACATTATCCCGCTTATTACATGGCTACCTACCAAATAAATCAATAATTTGACACAAAATATTAATTAAAAAAGGAATGTATTGATTTAAAAACTATTTATATGGCTTCCGCTAAAGAAAACAGTCCGTTCCGTCTCTTCTGTTAGAATCCTGCTTCCATGGCAACGCTCTGTTTTTTCCACGGACCTTCGCGGGGTTTACACGATTTCCACCAATCAGATGCATCACTGTGGGATTGTGGGATTGTTTAGGATTGTGGGTAATGAAGTACTTATCCAAGACATCGCGAATAAAAGGCATTTATCTCAAAACAAGGTTAGTGCCCCATGAACTTTTGCCGTTTATATGAGCATATACAATCGCTTAGTACAGCCGTTGCTGGTTTTAAGTCTACCATGTATGGTTACGTTTTTATGGCTTATACCGCAAATGTCTATGGAGAAATTGTATTGAATTTTTACTTCCGGCACAGGCTGTGGGCGGGACTGTGATGCTCTATAGCCTAGCTTTTTATCCCAAATACGGCAATAACTTCGACACGGAGCCGTGGTAAACGTCTAATTTATACTTGCAGCCCCTCTGAAGAGGAAAAAGGTACGTTAAATCAGTTGAGATATGAGCATTTTGTCTGTTAATATGTTTGTTTTTTGCGCAAATGTAAGACATTTGATCAGTTACATGTTGTGTACATTTCAGCACTTACGTTGGTGATATGGGGAACGGATTAAGGTCCGAAAAGGATTAAACATCATAAAACCATCAGTAAAAGTCTCATCCTTGTTCGGAGGGTATGCTACAGTAAGAGCTTCACCTCGGTGTGCTACAGCAAGCGGCCAGTGGATGCTAAGGGCAACGGCACAGGCAGCGAGCTACAACATCACGGAAATGGACGGCATCGAAGAGCAAACACGTAAGCTACAAACCGAAATCACTGAAACGAGAGCTTTATTACATCAAGGAGATACAGAGAGCATGTCAAGGCAGGAGTTAACCCTCTGGGGACCAAGAACGCGCCGGCGCGTTTTGCTAGTGTTTTTTTTTTAGCAATGCAAAATAAACTCAAAATGCTCTGTTAATTTTGATCTTTCATTTTCGTGTTATACATCAATCGATCCTGTTCAGTTTCTATTTTTTTTCTGTATACTCACAATAAAAATAAAGTGTTTTGCTTTTTGCCAAATAAAGAAAGATTAACATGATGCGAGTTCTGCACTCTCTCTGTCAATGAACTCCAATTTGAAACGCGTTGGAAAATGATCTGTAACTCCGCGAAACTGCAGTCAAACAGGCAAACATACCCACGGGCATAAATCTTGAGATCGCATCTTTCAAATGAAGTAATTTATATAAAAAACTAATATTCTCAGCTTCTGTAATCTGTATGAAAAGAGAGCGATTCCAGTCGAGCTCATTACGAGCTCATTGACTTTAATTCGTTCACGCCTACTGACGGAGCGCGCTATTCACAAGATAATGTGTTAAGCCATCTATGCAAAACAGGTAAACGCCCCCAAGCAAATGCTTTAAGTTTCATCATTCAGTCACCTGCGCGTTGGGAAGATGGCACGATACAATAATATTCTTCAACTTTTTTAAAAGTAATGGAGCTTCATCACTACCTACGCCTGCAACTCGGAGTGCGCTTAGCAACACATTCAGAAATTTAGAAAGAGTGAGTAGGCTACATATTTTACCCACTATTATTACAGATATTTTACAGATATTTTCATAAATTAATATGGAAAACGTCGATTTTACTGGTTTTCTAAGGCCAAATTAGAACCTGGAATTGATATTTTCCCCACAGTGCTGAATGAGAAGAGCCATTAATATTATTAATAAACTATTGTTTTCTAAGTCGGCTAAAAACATCTCTATCTCCGCTGTTAAGCAGATGCGCTTTTAGAGAGAAATGCTCCTTTCATACGCATTTCATAATCAGAATGTATTAGCTTTCGATTCGAATTTGTTCGTTTTGAAGTGGACATTTCAAGCTTTAGCCTAGGCTATACTGTATTTTGTTTCTGTTCTCGCGCTCCAGTTCACGGAGATCATGAAAGCACGCCTGATTGTTTTATTTTATTTTACAAAAGCACAACGCTTTCTTGTTATTGTGAGTTTACACAAATACAAGTAGTTGCGAATAATGTATTATTATTTTCTGTATGACCAGAAATGATAAGAGTAGGCTATTTTAAGTTGTTTCCACTGTTGATAGGAAAATGCAACTGTTCTCGTCCGCGGCTCCGTGCCATGCAGCCTAACCCGTATTATGAATGACATTTGACGAATTGCTTTGTTCCTTTTTTGGATAAAAGCGTCTCTAAATATGTAGGCTAATAAATGTTATAACAATGATGATAATTATTATTATTATTTGCGTACACAGACCCCAAACACACCGCGTCTTCTAAGTCAGGTGACTGTAAATGCGCAAAAACTGTTTCCATTGCAGTTTTGCGAAATATTCCTTTTTGCACAGTTGGTCGCAAGATTTGTGTGCTTTGCAAAGGACAGCTTGGTAAAAAGCAGGACACACCAAATGCCAGGCATGTAATGTTCACTTGTGTCTTCAGTTGAACATTTAGTTAATTTTTTCATTTTTCATTTTCATTTATATTTTTATTTAAAGAAATGAAAAGGAGCAGAAAGAAGATAAACTTATAATATCTGCCCCTTATCAACATAAGTTAAATTACAATTCCAAAGAGGTGCGCTTACAACACACATCTACTTTGCAACACATATACAAAGACATAAATCAAATATCACATTTCCTGCTAAATTGATGCATTATATTTTTCTATTAGTAATGCTTTTACACTCTTCTTAAAAACAAAAAAACGATGTTGAAGTTTTAATTTCACTATTTAGATTGTTCCACAGACTGACACCTTGTATTGAGACACATCTTTCCTTTAATTTTGTTCTAAACTCGGGTTTCTGAAAGCCTTCAGTTCCTCTTAAATTGAATTTACTAGCTCTCTTGATGAATCTATTTAGTTCCTCCACATAGAGGAATTACAATAAAACAGATTGAAAAACAAAAAAGATTCAAAGCTCTTTGTTTAGGCTTGCCTCATGATGGGCCATTGGGGGAGTGTCTGTCACACCCTGGGTCTGAATCTCATTAATATTGATGGGCCATTACCACTGCATGCATAAACCTGTTTTGACATAAAAACAGTCTTACAAAGTTTAAATCAATGTATTGTTTTATGTGAACGATTAGGCAGGATGTTTTTCACATCATTTTGAAGCCAGAACTCGAAGCGACAACATCCATTACTCAATATAAAACATATGTAGAATCAGTGGTGTAGTCTAGTTTTTTGTAGTGAGTATACTGTGACCCCCCCCCCCCCCCCGAACCCGTCTCATCACCCCATAAGCACCACCACACTCACTAATGCATACAGTATGCAACGACATGTAATTGAGAGCATTATAAGACTAAGTGTTATCTACATGTCAATTTATTATAAGCAACACAAGACTTTAACAGCCAATGATATTTACAGCTGAGGAGACTGGACTGATTTTCTACATTTAGCCTTAGATGTTATATGAATATGGTCCCTGAAACACAGGTTTTATCAGCTGACAATAAAAAATAAAATAAAAAAAAACATTATAGGCACAAATACAAATTTACTTTTAGAAATGGTGCTTTTGAAAGAAAATTGTGTTATTGTTTTGGCAAGTTTACTGTTTAAATTAAAACATGTATGAAAACTTGTGTGATATTCCTTTTTAAAATAAGTTTTAATAGATTTCATCATTATTATTATTTTACAGTACATTTTACTGTGCAATTTCTTTCATAATTTCTTTGAGTTTATACCGAACTTTTATTTTGACAGGTTGTCGTAAAGACATTACAGTTTCTGTGTGTGTATGATACGAATGAATGGCGATAGTTTTATCAAATGAAATGGTGAAATTCTCATGAAGTGACTCTCATAGCAGCTCTGTGATGAAGTTCATGTGTCATGTGTAGCCTACATCATGTCCTTATAGCTACAGTGAAGCGCTGACACAAGCACGCGCTTGCTTTAGTGTGTGTGTGTAGTAAGTAGAGCACGCGCTCATTCCCAGAGACGCGTTGAACAACTGCAGTCTCTTTGAGTTTTTAATATTCACGCGATTTGATCTGTGTCCATTGCAAACACAGACGCGGTGAATTTATGAATGAAAGTGTGAAAGTTCTGTCACAAAACGAAGTTGTTACGTTTCCTCACGCTTTTTTTAGTGGGTATACGGAAATACTTGGCATTTCCTAGTGGGTATACGTCGTATACCTGCGTATCACGTAGACTACACCACTGTGTAGAATGCATTTTGTGGTCTCATTTCAGCAACTTTCATTTTTATTTTTTTTCAATAACCACGCATAAACATTATTCTCTTAAAAATACAAACATGTACATACATGTTGCTCACATATTATGGTAGCCCAGTTTGTGCTATAGAGTGAATTTACACCTTTGCCATTAACATGTTTATAAATAACTGAAAAAAGCACAAAATATCAGGGCATTTCAAAACATCCCAAGGGCCCAAATAACACCTTGGTCCCCAGAGGGTTAAAGAACGATATTGAATGCAAAGAAAAACAATTAGCTGAACTCCATAAAATGGAGGCTGCGGCCGAGTTATCATTACCCAGGCGTTCAGAGCGGCCTAGTGTGTTAACGGAGAAAATGCTAGCCTACCAAAAAGATGAACTGAGTAAAAAGGACAGAAAACTGCTAAGTCTCTATGAACAATGGAAAGGGCTAATCAGAACATCCAGAGAAAGCCTAAAGACTGACTTATCAGAGCACAAGTTGTGTGCAATGGCCGATGGTATTGAAATGGGTTTGAACAACATGATGAAGGTGTACAGTGAAATAAGGGAGCGTACTATGCCATCCCCTGACACTAGACGCAAAATGGACTCTTGTGAAGCTGTAACTAAGGACATTATGAAAATACTTAATGAACGTATAACAGCAATAGACGGTGATTTTGAAGCAGATAAAGAAAGACAACGCCTTCATCAGCTACTGTCACACCAGTACGCCCGCTTCATCTACGGTACCGCCTCTCAGTCTAGTGTCGGTAAGCAGTCTAAAACTTCAATCATCTCAGCCAAAAGGATTGATGCAGCGGCGGAGTTTGGCTGCAAAGGAAGCAGAATATAAAATTGTGCAGGAGGAAATTAAACAAAAGGAAAAAATGAAAGATATAGAATATGAACTTCCGTTTAAAACTGAGCGTTTAAAGGCAGAAAAGGAAATGCAAGCGGCTCGCGCTAAACTTGAGATCTACGACAGAGAAATGAACATGGATATGGACAATCTGCAAATAGTTAGAAGGTTAGAAGAAGCAATCGAACAATCTGAAGGTTAGAAGAGGCAATCGAACAGCAGGAGAGCACAACAATCTAAGAGGCAATCGAACAGCAGGAGAGCACAACAATCTGTGAGTGTTTACTTTTCTCAGTAGATTTTAGCGCGGTTCTTTGTTGCTAGCTAGGAAAGTTTGTTTTGTTTTACTGTGTTTTACTCTGGTAAACGCGAGGCCATGCGAACTTTGTTTGTGTCACGTGACTCGTGGGTTTCGCTTGGCTCAAAGCAGGGCGTGGCCAAAGCCTAAAAGGTTATTTAACCTACCAGTCTGTTTGTGTCTGTTAGAAGAGGCAATCGAACAGCAGGAGAGCACAACAATCTGTGAGTGTTTACTTTTCTCAGTAGATTTTAGCGCGGTTCTTTGTTGCTAGCTAGGAAAGTTTGTTTTGTTTTACTGTGTTTTACTCTGGTAAACGCGAGTTCCATTTAACTACATTGAATGGAAGGCTTCATTCTCTTCACTTGTGGACTGCAAAGGCATCTCACCTGCTGATAAACTTCACTTGCTCAAAAGGTATGTCACAGGCCCAGCACAAAAATGTCTTGAGGGGACATTCTATCGCAGTGATGAAGAGGCATACAGGGATGCATTGCAAAAGCTTGACCAACGTTATGGACAGCCTTTTGTTGTCCAAAGAGCTTTCAGAGACAAACTGTCAAAATGGCCTAAAATAAGCTCAAAGGACGCAGAAGGATTAAGGACGTTTTCAGACTTTCTAAATGCATGTCTCCAAGCATCTCCATATGTAAAAGGGCTAGAGATACTGAGTGACTGTGAGCAAAATCAAAAGTTTCTGCAGAAAATTCCTTATTGGCTGGCAGCCCATTGGAATCGCCAGGTCACAGTTGCACTTATGAACGGCAAGGATTTTCCCTCCTTTAAGGACTTTGCACAATTTGTGGCAGTCGAGGCAGAGATCGCATGCAACCCGGTCACTTCTTCATATGCTCTTCACTCATGCAGCTCATCCTACGAGAAAAGAACCACAAAGGACTTTAAACCAAACAGATCCACACAAGTCTTCACAACACAAACCACGGTACAAAACAACAAGGCAAGAACAAGCAACACAAAATTAAAGGGACCCTGCATGTTTTGCAAAGATGAAAAACACCAGTTGTCAAAGTGCCCTAACTTCTCAGATCAGCCCTTAGAAGAGAAGCGCATATATGTTAAGGACAATAAACTGTGCTATGGATGCTTAAAGGTGGGCCATAATGCCAAAGATTGTTGCCATCGCCACACTTGTGACATTTGCAAAGGAAGGCATCCCACTTGTCTGCACAATGACAATCACAAGGCATATGAAAGGTCTCGAAGCTCTGACAACACCGCTCCAAGCACTCCAAATGAAACCGCGGCAGTCACAGCTCTCAACGTTACTAAGGTGGGTCAGTCAAGTAGCACATCCATGATCGTTCCTGTATGGGTGTCTACGTTTCAGAGCCCGTCTAACGAGGAATTAGTTTACGCACTATTAGACACACAAAGTGACAGCACATTTGTCTGTGAAGAATTAAGCAACCAGCTAAGAGCGGACAATCACCCTGTAAAGTTAAAGCTAACTACCATGCTGGGTGTTCACTCTATTGTTAAGAGTCACAGAGTATCTGGACTGCGTGTGAGAGGTTATGACTCTGACATTCGCATCGACCTACCCCCCCTCATATACCAAAGACTTTATTCCAGTAAACTATGACAACATACCCACTAGTGACACTGCAAAACAATGGCCCCACCTGGCAGAAATTGCTGATAAGATACCACCTCTTCTGAGTTGTGATGTTGGACTCCTTATTGGATTTAACTGTCCCAGAACTTTAGCTCCTAGACAAGTTCTACTAGGAGAAGGTGAGGAGCCATATGCCATCCGCACAGACCTAGGGTGGAGTATCGTTGGAGGCTCCACACCAGCGCTCAATGAAACTCAGTCAAGTTTGTGTCATAGAATCACAATAAAGGAATTACCCCCTGTAACGCCCATGGACGTGATCAATGCTCTAGAGTCAGATTTTAAGGACACAAAGGCAAGCGACAAAATAGTCTCACAAGAGGATCTCATCTTTTTGGATAAGCTCAAAGAGGGAATAAGGAAAAATGAACAAGAACACTGAGATGCCTCTGCCATTCAGACAAAGGCCACACTTACCCAACAACAGAAAGCTTGCTGAAATCAGACTCGAACACTTAAAGCGAAAGTTCAACAAAGATGAAAGGTACAAAAGAGAGTATATAACTTACATGAAAGACATTATTGAAAGAAGAAGAACACAATGAAGGAAAACAAGGTGAACAATGGTACATTCCCCATCACAGGATTTATCACCCCAAAAAACCCACTAAACTTTGCGTTGTGTTCGATTGTTCAGCCAAACACAATGGTACAAGTTTAAACGATCATCTTCTCCAAGGGCCAAACCTGATTAACCCTCAGGGGTCTGAGGTGTTTTCTGGGTCCTGGAGGTGTTCTGACATGCTCTAACATTTGTGCTTATTTCTGTTACTTGTGACATTTTCATGACTAAAGTATTATTACACTGCATTCAGCACAAACTCTGCTACAATAATATGTCAGCAGCATGTATGTAAAAGTTTGTAGTTTTGAGATAATAACATTTATGCGTGGTTTGTGAAAATGACCAAAAAAAAAGTCACTGAAATAATGTCATGAAAGACAAACTAATTATTTCGTTGCAAGGCTTTTGAAAATTGTATCACGTAGCCTAGAATATTTGCTCCAAAACTATGTGAAAATCATCCTGAATACTCATTCAGATAAGACAATATATTGATTTAAAATTTGTATGACATGTTTTGTGAAAGAAAGCTTTATGCGAGGAGGCGTTAACCACCATGAATATTGAGTGTTTCACACCTGAGAGAGACAAAGAGCCTCCCATAATGGCCCTATTAGGAGCTCTCAGGCACTATCATTACATTACCTTGCACAAAGAATGAGGAGATTTAAAAAAAAATGGCTTTTTGATTGTTTGAATTTATTTACAACACAACATCATCCAAAGATACACAACAAATGGCAAAAAGCACATTATTTAACACACTGAACTAAAGACAGAGACTTAACCAGTCACACACCTTTCCTTTCCTGAAACATAGTGCATACCTGTCATTTCCAAGGTGTTTGATTTTTCACTTTACCTCCTCATGCTCATGTTGAAGTCAGCAGGACGGGTAGCTACCTAAAAAATATATATATATATATAAAAAAGCTGTGAGCATGCTGATATCAAGAAGAAACCAGGGCTGCATGATTGTGGGAATACATTTTAGATTTCTGGTGAAAATTCCTTTTTAAAATTTACAAAATACACACACACACACACACACATATATATATATCACTGATTCTTGAGAGTCGGGACAAAACACGTTTTAAAAAACTTTTTTTTTAAATACACACTATATCAATTAGAGTTATACGTTTCTGCAGAGAAAGGTCTTAGCTATTTAACCATGTAAAGGAACAGGTTCTAAATAAAAACACATTTTAAACAAATTTACATGTTTCCCTTCAGAACTGGATTTGTGTCAACTCCGTCAGACACACTAAAAAGTAAACAATTTAAATTCTTCCAATCCAACAAGAATCTAAAGTTATGAAGTATATTGTAATAGTGTTTAGTTACTCTGATATGTAAACAAAATACAATATATAAACTTAAGTTGTGATTTCACACTATTCTGAAAACTCAGATTTCTAAATATTTGCATTTTCAAACTTTGATTTTAATTTCAATATTGTAAAAACAAATTCCTTAAATAAATAAAACCTAAGAGGATGTAGATCAGATGGTCCTTTATTACAAAAACAACACCAACTGAAGGAAGAATATTTTTTTCCCCAAAAAAATTAACAAAAACATACATCCAAACGTCGAAGATCTGACGGTGTTGACGAAAAACTGACGGTGTTGACGAAAAACTGACGGTGTTGACACAAAATGTGTGCATTGCTGATTAGTGAACAGATGTGCTCTTTAAACACTACTACTAAAACTACTCCTTGTTATTAGAGTATTGAACTTACTGTAAAGCAAACTATAATAAACATATTGCACATACACCGTTTCCAACTATTTTAAATTAAACCGTTTCCAACTATAAAAAACAATAAGGGAAACCAGGGGCTACCCTCTGCCGTGATACATTTTTTTGGCCATATCGCCCAGCCCTACACTGGCTTCTCATTTGTCTATCTGTCTCTATATATATAAATATATATATATATTAAAGTGCTGGCAAAGTTACACGTTACACAATAATAAGCAGACCACTGCCTGCCCATTCTCTACAAGTCAGATGCGTATGGTTAAATAATGTAATGCATGCTATGTATGTGCATTTATGTGTAAATAAAACCCTGAAATAACAGTTTAACCCTTCACTATATTCACAAATAATATTATATTCGCACATTAAGAGGTTATTGGTGGATTTGTCAACTCCGTCATCGTACAGGTCAACTCCGTCAGACATAGAACCTGACGGAGTTGACGTCTGACGGAGTTGACGTAAGGGCATGTATTTTCCGCCAAAACATGTATTGTACACTGCAGCTAGGTAGTTTTTCCTCAGTTGCTAGCGGTCCCAATAACCTCACTAAAATGCTTAAATTCAATCCACTATGGTTTAAAAAAAAGTATCTTAACAGAAAGATGGTATTGACATGGTGCAGCTGTGACCATAAGAATATTGACATTGTTTGTCTAAAATATAAAAAAATGTAAAACGTACTAGAGCATGTGTGGTATTGCTGCATTCACCACAGGCAGGGAGATGAAAAGCGGTCCTCAGGGATATAGCTGACCATGCTATTTCCTGATTTAAAGAGCTTTATGAAAATATCTGACGGAGTTGACAGAAACTGAGGACACAACTTTAATAGGCAGATTTCTATGGAAAATATTGTTTGATGTTCACTAAATGCATTGTTTTTTATATGTATACCCCTTATTTTGTATTTGATATATATGTTTTCACAATTGTAGAGCTTTTTTAAAGTTTTTTGGGATGGTTAATGTTGTGACCTCTTGCTGAGGACAAGTGCAATAACATGGACCTTCTACATGGACCTGTAGAAAACCTTCAAATTTTCCCCAAAAAGATAAAAAGTTTATTCTAAAAATCAGATAGGTATATACAAATCCTTTAGATTTAACTTTGTAAGTATGCCAATCATGATGAATTTCTTAATTTTTGCTATAAATTAGACTTTTCTATGTGGGACATGTTTTGTCCCGACTCTCAAGAATCAGTGATATATATATATATATATATATATATATATATATATATATATATATATATATATATATATATACATATATATATATTTGTTGTGCCTTGTAGGCATATACCTGCACTGCAAAAAATGATTTTCTTACTTAGTATTTTTGTTTTGTTTCCAGTCCAAATATCTAAAAATTATTAAATCAAGAAGCATTTACTAGAGAAGTAAAATGACATAAGAAATTCTATTTTGTTTTAAGATAAAAATAAAGTAATTTAAGTAATTTTGGCTTAAAACGAGGAAAATTATCTGCCAATGGGGTAAGCAAAAAAATCTGAATTCGAATAGAAAACAAGAAAAAAAATCTTAATTCAAATGGAAACCAAGAATTTTTTGCTTACCCCATTGGCAGATCATTTTGCTCGTTTTAAGCAAAAATTACTTAAATTACTTTCTTTTTATCTTAAAACAAAATAGAATTTCTTATGTCATTTTACTTCTCTAGTAAACACTTCTTGGTTTAAGAATTTTTAGATATTTGGACTGGAAACAAAACAAAAATACTAACTAAGAAAGTATTTTTTGCAGCAGGGCTGAATCAAATAATAAGAACAGTATAGCAGGCATAGTTAAAAAGGAACACTTCAGTAACACTACACTAGAGAAAAACATATTGATTATCATATGTTACTTCAAATGTTTACATCGATATGACGTTATGAAATGAGATTGGAGTAAAATCATGGTTTGCTTTTCAAACGCACGTCTCGCGACTGCGTTTTCAAACTCTCACAGCGCGTGCAGGGGACATTCACTGAAGCATCGAGCAGCAGTTCAATGGCAATATAAAGTTTATGCAACAATAACACTAACTAATATAATTCAGGATTATTTCTTACCTTAAAATCATTCTTGTCTTCAAATCGCGATCTTCTTCTTCAGATGTAAACCCAATAATCTCACAGCATGTCTTCCAAACTCGACGACTGAAGAGGACTGATAAAGTTTGCCGCTTTGTTGTTGAGGTAATGGGGGCGTTCGCGCGACACGTGGACGATTTGCATCTCTATATGTTTTGCGCGTGTGGGTGTGGTCACATTAAAACTAATGAGGAAGGGTTAGAGAAACTGAATATCTTGTTGGTTTTATACAAATTACTTAAACAGAGAATATTTGTTTTCGTTTTGAATCAGATAATTTAAAACTACACACTTAAATGATTATAAATATATAGAGCTCACAAATGTGTGACAAGTATTCGCTGAGTTTTTTAAATGTTTAGAGACGTGCTCAAGAAAAAAAAGTTCACGAGACGGAGAGGCAGAAAGCACACCCTGTTTAATTTCTTTATTTTACAAAAGCACAACGTTTTGTTTTGATTGTAAGTGGACACATACAAAAGTAGACATCTCACAGATTCTTTTTTCATTTTTATTAAGTCTGTATGACCACAAATGACGGAGTATTTTAAGTTTATTCAGCTGCTATGTGAAAAAAAACGCGCAAATCACGCCGGCGTGATTGCCGACCCCAGGGGGTTAACAATCTAACAGGCATCCTCCTACGGTTCAGACAACATCCTATTGCTCTAATCTGCGATATAGAGAAGATGTTTCACCAGTTTCACGTCCAGCGGTGCGAAAGAGATTACCTGAGCTTTCTGTGGTGGAAAAACGGCAACACACAGACACAGCCACAGGTACACAGAATGAAGGTCCATCTTTTTGGTGCGACATCATCCCCAGGGTGTGCAAATTACGGACTAAAGTACTTCGCTAAAGAACACTGTAACACACACCCTGTAGGATCTGAGTTCATGGAAAAGGACTTTTATGTGGACGACGGAGTCACAAGCACAGACACAGTTGAAAAGGGGATACAGCTCGCACAAGAAGCCACAGAGATATGCAAGCAAGGAGGGCTCCGTCTACACAAATTTATCTCAAATAGCCCTGCTGTTCTACAAAGCATCCCGCCGTCTGAATGTGCAGTAGAGATAAAAACAAAGGATTTAACATTCAAAGACATGCCACAAGAAAGGGCCTTAGGCATCCAATGGAACGTTGAAAGGGACCGTTTCAGATTTGACAACACTTTAAAAGACCAACCACCAACACGTCGAGGCATCTTATCGACTGTTGCATCCATCTACGACCCCCTTGGCTTCCTGGCGCCATATGTGCTTCACGGAAAAAGGATCTTGCAGGAAATGTGTCACCAAGGTATCAACTGGGACGACTCCCTGCCAGAAGCACTGAGGCCAAGGTGGGAGAGCTGGCAACGTGACTTTGCCAACTTAGACAAGGTAAACATAACTCGCTGTTACTTTCCTGCTAGTTTTGGGAGAGCTTAAAGAAAAAGAGTTGCACCACTTTTCGGATGCGAGCACAAGTGGTTATGGACAATAGGGCTGCACAATATATCAAATTTATCTAAATATCTCAAATGTATATATCGCAATATGCATATCGCAACAGCTTGCAATAAATTGGGTCATGAACAAAAGACAAAGTTGTTTTTTAGCTTTAATAAGTATCAGGATATATTTAATTCATACAGTGAAAACTAAGCAATGTTATATTTTTATATTTTATGATTCAGTATCTTTTATTAAATAAACCTAATGTAGGATAACCTGAAACCCTGTGGTTTACACTGATGTTAAAATAACACTTCTTATGCTACAGTAAAACACTGATGTTCACTTTCAGAAGTTATAAGGATGTTTTCTTGTCATAAAAAGAATGTGAAACATGTAGGTTATATCATTTTAAATATATTTTAAAGATAATTTAAGTTTATTTTACACACTTTACGCATTATTGTATCGCATATCGAATATCGCATTATTTAAGGAGTTATTTATTTAAGGAGTTATCGCATATCGCATTTTTCTTCAATATCGCACAGCCCTAATAGACAATGCACCTATTTAAGAGCCAAAAACGTTAAAGAGGAGAGTCACTGTTCATTGGTAATAGCCAAAGCCCGTGTTTCTCCTACCAAGCTGACTACAATCCCCAGACTCAAGCTAACTGCAGCTGTAGTTTCAGTCTCAGTTAGTAACATGTTGAGAGAGGCACGTCGTTTCCATACTTTTGTAGCGAATAGAGTCCAAAAGATTTGCAAAAGTACAAACACTCAGGATTGGTTTTATGTGCCATCTGAAGAGAACCCAGCCGATAGTGGAGGGCTCAACATAAAAAAAAATCACACCAGCCCCGGGGCCAGTAGATCAGAGTTTTGCTGGCCCCTTCTATATTTTTACTGGCCCTGAAAGAAATATAAGGAAAAGCATGGGAAAACATTTCTGGCATATCAGAATGGGTGCTGAACATAATAAAACGAGGTCCTGCAGTTCGCTCGCAGACTGCCGCGCAGGGGCGGACTGGGACCAAAAAGTGGCTCTGGACTTTCTGACCCACAGCAGCCCACCACATCCCACATCATAACACATTGGCTCATTAATGTGCAGAATAATTTTTAACACTACTTATAGCATAAAAATATTACACAATACAAAAATAAATGCTATTTAAACATTTATTTTAAATAACACAACACATATTAGATAATATTTGTAAAACAAAGGGAAACAAACAGAAAAACATTAAGACACACAACAATATTAAACAAACAGAGGAACATTAAGACACACAACCATATTAATATAAAACTATCAAGACATTAACATTTTGCATTAACATGAATCATCATGGCAGAGGCTACTATTAGGCTATCATGTGATATTAAACTTGCTTCTTTTCTTCCACAGACAATTATTTGTAATTATCTGCTCAGATAAATTCACAGTAACGGATCAATATCTCTCTCTCTCTCTTGCTGTAAAATTAAACGTGAAAGGGGGCGTGTTTCAAGATACTCAATGGAGTAGACCAAACTAATTAACAGGGAGGGAGGGCAATACACTCACATGCACTTAAAACACACTCCTTGTCGGCCGCGCCCGTGCGATCGATTCACTCATTCATTTGCGTAGAAAATAAATGTAATATTATGATTTCCGTCATTTTTAAAATATATTCATGTAGCCTTCCGAGTGGGCCGGCCCACATTGGCCAGTCCGCCCCAACGGTGAAAAGCGAAGTATCACATCTACTTCGCGCCGAAATAGCAAAACTTCTGGGAAAAGGGGCTATAAAGACCGTTCCTCTAACGCAGAGCGAGTCGGGCTTTAACAGACACTACTTTCTCGTCCCCAAAAAGGGTGGTGGTCTCAGACTCATCCTAGACCTCAGACGTTTGAACAAGCGCTTATGAAATGCTCGTTCAAATTGCTGACAACCAA
Organism: Phoxinus phoxinus; assembly: GCF_949152265.1. Classification (NCBI taxonomy): domain Eukaryota; kingdom Metazoa; phylum Chordata; class Actinopteri; order Cypriniformes; family Leuciscidae; genus Phoxinus; species Phoxinus phoxinus. The sequence goes on from NC_136876.1 coordinate 2,440,775, forward strand.
TCCTCGCGCAAATTCGCCTGTGAGATTGCATGGTTTATCTCAGTGGATCTGAAAGACGCTTACTTTCAGATACAGATAGCATCCCGTCACAGGCCATTCTTGATATTCGCCTCCGAGGGTCGAGCTTATAAGTACAATGTCCTGACATTCGGTCTGTCCCTAGCACCTCGCAGGCTCGCACGTTCACGAAGTGCATGGACACGGCGCGCGCGCGCGCTCGCACCCCAACAACGGAGTATGCGAATACTAAACTACCTCGACGATTGGCTGATTTTAGCTCAATCGGAGGCAGAGCTTTTAATTCATAGCCGAAATATTAAATAACCTGAAGTAACATTGACACTCTTCGCGCCACTGTGTGTGACGAATTGCGGTTTGTTTTGCTGATGGCCAGTCACTGGCCCGCACGGGCAACTCTGCAAGCTGATGGCCGCAACTAGCCCGACATACTCTTTTACTGGCCCCGGGCCATCGGGCCATTGCTTATGTCGAGCCCTGGATAGTGCATCTAGGGGTAAATCGGTCACTGAGCTTCTCTCATCCAACTGGTTCACCGGACCCTCCTTTCTCTGGGAGAGGGACCTGCCCACAACTCAAAGTGTAGAGCTGGAACCATCTCTTGGAGATCCAGAAGTCAGAAAAACACAGACAATGTTAACCAAAGTTACAGAGACATTCAGCCTTGCAGAACGTTTGTCAAAGTTCTCGTCATGGTCCAAAGCAGTCAAAGCTGTAGCACGTCTCATAAGAAGGGCCAAGAAAGTCAAATCAGATGCGCCGGCTAGTGAGTGAACAAGAAAGTGCAGTACATGTCATCATTCAGGATGTACAAAAACAAACATATGGAAAAGAGATAAAACTATTAAACAAAGGCAACCAGCTCCCACATCACAACAAACTGTTCCATTTAGACATTTTCAAGGAGACGGACAGTCTCATCAAGGTTGGAGGGAGACTTTCATCTATCAAAGCATCATGTGACCAAACTCATAATAGCTTACTGTCATGACGAAGTAAAACACCAAGGAAAAGGCTTCACCATAAACAAAATCAGATCCAGTGGCTACTGGATCCCAGGGATGAGCAGAACCGTTGCTTCTTTCATCCGCCAGTGTGTCATCTGTCGCAGACTCCGCAAAGCTCCGGAGGGTCAGAGAATGAGCGACCTACCTGCAGAACGCTTAGAGCCCTCTTCGCCCTTCACATACTGCGGTATGGACTGTTTTGGCCCTTTTGTAACAACAGAAGGCCGAAAACAACATAAACGGTATGAACTTTTATACACTTGCTTTTGCTCCCACGCCATTCACATTGAGCTATTAGAGGACTTATCCACTGACACATTCATTAATGCATTAAGGTGTTTCATTGCTATCAGAGGTGCAATTCGCCAAATCCAATGTGATCAGGGAACAAACTTTGTTGGCGCCAAGAATGAGTTTAAAACTGCCCTAAGTGAACTGGAGACCCAAAGACTGAGTACTTATCTGTCCCAAAAACAGTGCGACTTTGTGATGAATGCACCTCACTCCAGTCACGCAGGTGGAGTGTGGGAACGCCAGATAAGAACTGTCAGAAGTGTATTGAATACTACTCTGTCACTTGCACATGGTAAACTTAATGATGCTTCATTAAGGACTTTATTCTATGAAGCTATGGCCAAAGTCAACAGTCGCTCACTGACTGTAGACAACCTTAACAACCCTGACAGCTTGGAACCACTTACCCCTAACTACTTGCTCCACATGAAATCTGGCACAACACTTCCCCCACCTGGTGCCTTCCCAAAGGAGGACCTCTATGGAGCAAAGAGATGGCGTCGTGTGCAGTTTTTGACTGAGCAGTTCTGGTGCAGGTGGAGGCGTGAGTATTTGCACAACATTATTGCTAGGCAGCGCTGGCACTCACCAAAAAGGAATCTAAGAGTAGGTGATATTGTGTTGGACATTGATGAACTGTCACCCAGAGGTGAATGAAGACTTGCCAGAGTCCTGGAAACTGTTAGCGGCAAGGACGGACTTGTGAGACGAGTGAAAATCTCCTTTGGAGATAAGAGACTGAATAACAAAGGTCAACAAAGTAATAGGCTTTCTATTGTAGAGCATCCTGTGCAAAAGCTAATTCTGATATTAGAATGTTCATAAGCCAATTAAGAGAAATGGTTATTTTATTATTTTATAATGTTGTGTACATTTCAGCTCTTACGTTGGTGATAAGGGGAACGGATTATGGTTGGAAAAGGATTAAACATCATAAAACCATCAGTAAAAGTCTCATCCTTGTTTGGGGGGTATGCTACACCATATGTTAGAGGATAAGTTTTGTGGATTATAAACCTCTGTTCATCCCAAGGTTTACCGCAGTACGCCGGATCCAGGTCATATCCAGATCTGATGAAGGACCTGTGCCTGGACACACTCACACAGACACACTCACACAAACTTTAGATCTGATGAAGGACCAGTGCCTGGACACACTCACACTCACACAAACTCCAGGTCTGATGAAGGACCAGTGCCTGGACACACTCACACAGACACACTCACACAAACTCCAGGTCTGATGAAGGACCAGTGCCTGGACACACTCACACTCACACAAACTCCAGGTCTGATGAAGGACCAGTGCCTGGACACACTCACACAGACACACTCACACAAACTCCAGGTCTGATGAAGGACCAGTGCCTGGACACACTCACACAGACACACTCACACAAACTCCAGGTCTGATGAAGGACCAGTGCCTGGACACACTCACACTCACACAAACTCCAGGTCTGATGAAGGACCAGTGCCTGGACACACTCACACAGACACACTCACACAAACTTTAGATCTGATGAAGGACCAGTGCCTGGACACACTCACACAGACACACTCACACAAACTCCAGGTCTGATGAAGGACCAGTGCCTGGACACACTCACACTCACACAAACTCCAGGTCTGATGAAGGACCAGTGCCTGGACACACTCACACAGACACACTCACACAAACTCCAGGTCTGATGAAGGACCAGTGCCTGGACACACTCACACAGACACACTCACACAAACTCCAGGTCTGATGAAGGACCAGTACCTGGACACACTCACACTCACACAAACTCCAGGTCTGATGAAGGACCAGTGCCTGGACACACTCACACAGACACACTCACACAAACTCCAGGTCTGATGAAGGACCAGTACCTGGACACACTCACACTCACACAAACTCCAGGTCTGATGAAGGACCAGTGCCTGGACACACTCACACTCACACAAACTCCAGGTCTGATGAAGAACCAGTGCCTGGACACACTCACACAGACACACTCACACAAACTTCAGATCTGATGAAGGACCAGTGCCTGGACACACTCACACAGACACACTCACACAAACTCCAGGTCTGATGAAGGACCAGTGCCTGGACACACTCACACAAACTTTAGATCTGATGAAGGACCAGTGCCTGGACACACTCACACTCACACAAACTCCAGGTCTGATGAAGGACCTGTGCCTGGACACACTCACACAGACACACTCACACAAACTTTAGATCTGATGAAGGACCAGTGCCTGGACACACTCACACTCACACAAACTCCAGGTCTGATGAAGGACCAGTGCCTGGACACACTCACACAGACACACTCACACAAACTCCAGGTCTGATAAAGGACCAGTGCCTGGACACACTCACACAGACACACTCACACAAACTCCAGATCTGATGAAGGACCAGTGCCTGGACACACTCACACAGACACACTCACACAAACTCCAGGTCTGATGAAGGACCTGTGCCTGGACACACTCACACAGACACACTCACACAAACTCCAGGTCTGATGAAGGACCTGTGCCTGGACACACTCACACAGACACACTCACACAAACTCCAGGTCTGATGAAGGACCAGTGCCTGGACACACTCACACTCACACAAACTCCAGGTCTGATGAAGGACCAGTGCCTGGACACACTCACACAGACACACTCACACAAACTCCAGGTCTGATGAAGGACCAGTGCCTGGACACACTCACACAGACACACTCACACAAACTCCAGGTCTGATGAAGGACCAGTGCCTGGACACACTCACACTCACACAAACTCCAGGTCTGATGAAGGACCAGTGCCTGGACACACTCACACAGACACACTCACACAAACTCCAGGTCTGATAAAGGACCAGTGCCTGGACACACTCACACAGACACACTCACACAAACTTTAGATCTGATGAAGGACCAGTGCCTGGACACACTCACACTCACACAAACTCCAGGTCTGATGAAGGACCAGTGCCTGGACACACTCACACAGACACACTCACACAAACTCCAGGTCTGATAAAGGACCAGTGCCTGGACACACTCACACAGACACACTCACACAAACTCCAGATCTGATGAAGGACCAGTGCCTGGACACACTCACACAGACACACTCACACAAACTCCAGGTCTGATGAAGGACCTGTGCCTGGACACACTCACACAGACACACTCACACAAACTCCAGGTCTGATGAAGGACCTGTGCCTGGACACACTCACACAGACACACTCACACAAACTCCAGGTCTGATGAAGGACCTGTGCCTGGACACACTCACACAGACACACTCACACAAACTCCAGATCTGATGAAGGACCAGTGCCTGGACACACTCACACTCACACAAACTCCAGGTCTGATGAAGGACTTAATTAAGGAAACAATTTCCTATAATCACTGTAAAGCTGCTTCGAAACAATCTATATTGTTAAACTATATAAATGAAGGTGACTATAAATACGCTGTTTGGAATTATTTTCTCTTAGTGAATATAGAAGTGGCTCGTAAAAGAGCCTTTGTTTTCCCATTTATGTTGGATGTATTGTGTCTTCAGATGGTAGGTAGTGAATTAAGACACAGCTGCGTGCTGCCAGGACACTTCACCAGCAGAGGAGGAGAAATAGGTGGAAAACTTCTCTCTCACAGCCAGCGCTTCTCTGGAGGCATTGTTGCTTCCAACCTGGGTGATATCCTGCATCCCAAGGCTGTGCTGCTTGGGTCCTCTTCATCAGCAGAGTGCCAGCGAATGAAGTTGTGCAAAATGCATGTTGCCTTCACCACAACTTGAGCAACTTCAGGTGACACTCCAAGGACTCGTCTGTACAGTCGCCACTGTGAAGCCAGGATACCGAAGGCACACTCCACCATTCTCCGGGCTCGAGACAGGCGGTAATTAAAGACCCTCTGCTCGGGTGTCAGGTTGTGCCCAGGAAATGGCCTCATCATGTTCCTCCGCAGAGGAAATGCCTCGTCTGCCACAAAAACGAAGGGCATGGCTCCTTCAGCTCCTGGAAGAGGTGCATCTGGTGGGAGGTTGACGGCATCATGACTGAGTGCATGGCCAAAGGTTGATGAGAAAAGCGTACCTCCATCACTGCTCTTGCCATATGCTCCCACATCAATCATTCTGAAACGATATCTGGCATCCACCACAGCCAGCAGGACATTGGAGAAGGAGCTTTTATAATTGTGGAACTGGGAGCCACTATTTGCTGGGGCTTGGATTGGGACATCAATGTTGTTTCCCATCAATTGCTCCAACACAATTTGGAAAATTCCACAATTTCTGGAATGCCCTTCCACGCCTCGGTTCCAGGAAAGGGCAAGTATTCTCCGACCAGATTGCCTCACACGCATCTTTCACAATACCCACCACGGTAGAGAATCCAACCCTGTAGCTGAACGCAATTGTTCTGTACGAATCTCCAGTGGCTAGAAATCTGTAATATAAAAGGGAGTTATAGTTACAGTGGATAGTGCAAGAGCCTAGACTTTATTTAAAAAATGTCCATGTATATGCTCATACATAGCACCAGCCCTGGGTAGAATTATTTGAGTTGCAGTCTGCCTTGACATCAAGGTGAATGTGTCTATGCATAATTTCAGATGTAAATATTGTGCTTTTTACTTTTCCTAAATTTGTCTACACTTCTAATTAGTTACTTTACAGATTGAGTACTGATACAAAATATATTACTAAATATTAACTCGTAAATTATGCGGAACAGTCACAGGTTAAACTAACCAGCAGGATATAGACTATTAACATTTTACAAAACGTTACACAAGCAAAAACATAACCTACCGTAAACAAATGCTCAGCCGTTCGGCAGGACCGATGGACTCTAAAATAAGCCTTGAACCGACCATCATCAAGGCGAAGCTCCTGGACCAAGTGGTGGTACTCCCCGCGTTCTCTCCTCTTTCTGAGGGTCTCATGTACCCACACTGATCTCCTTTTCCCTGCCTCCTGAGTGTTTATACACCTCTCAACCTCGATTAAAGCCAGGGCAAGCGCCCTCTGCTTGTCCATTTTTTTTTGTTAAGTTTACAATGTGACAGTTTACTTGACAACAAACCAAAGTATTTTTTGCGCGCGCGCGCGCTATTAGACTGACAGATGACTCGGTGGTTGCTAAGCAACATAAAAACCGCAGCGAACTGCTATTTCAGGTGTGATCGGGTCATTTTTTAGCAGTGCTGTGCGCCCTGCGTTTTCGAACCTGAAAAACGCGTTAGGTGTGATCCAAGCCTTAGAAGAAAATTTAAAGCTGGAAGCTTACGCTGCTATTTTGAACCAATAATCGGAACAAAAGGCAGTTGAAGGATGACCTGTATAATTCAAATATTTATCTGACTCCAAAATAATTAATCTGACTCCATTAAAGTTGTTGTTATTCTTTAACCTCTTATTCTTTAAAGGTAAAGGTATTTCTTAGAACTGGTAGGAAAAAAACGTAGGATTTAACCTAAACGTTTATATAACGAAAGTTATAATCATTTTAGCTTTCAACATCATCAGTGATAAAAGGAAAGTGTTTAAATATTCAGACAGTAGAATGGAACAACATACTATATAGAAAACTTAATTGTAACAAATAATGGACCGTTGTGCAGAAGAGGCCGTAAAAGCCTTTCTCATAGTTTGAGGTTACGCACTGGTGTGTGGGAGTAGCGGGGTTAAAGCCTTTCTCCCAGATCAACAGTTACCTTTCCTTCTTATACCCTGAGCAAAGCATTGTTAAATTCGGCATGAAATCAAATTTGACAAATCTTCTTTTTATATGTAATATTGTAGTGTTTATTATAAATGATTTATCTGTGCACTTCATAATTTTTTTTAAATTCATCTACCCTTATAATCTTCAAATCAAATACATTACCCTCCCCTCCCCCCTGGAAACGACCTCTCTTCTCTTTCGGTCACGTGCAGTGATGAGGGTGCGGCTATCGGTGTCTGTCTCGTTAAATATAAATATGGGCTGATTCCTGCCTGAAAATTTAGCTGCTCGTCCTCGTTCTCGTCGCCAGTGTTATGGAAATTTTACATTTAGATGTGTTTCTTTTGCTTTTGTATGGGTACAACTTGTATTAACGTTGAACTTTCATTTACTCATAAGCATTTAAAGGAATATAATCATATAAGCTAAAGCACAATAATAAAATATGTAACCAGACATGCATAAGTTGGAATAGGCTTGCAGGAACAATATGTTCTAAGAAGAACTAAGTAGCAAGTGACTTTTGACTTCCAAGTGTGAAAAATATGTGCGCAGCTTTGATCGAACTAAAGATAGGCAATAGGTGTGAAAATGACAGGGGCTGAGAGAGGGGGTTTTTGGGCAGACATGACGTTGCTCAGACCAGTTAGAATTTGGGTTGGACATGAGATAATGAGCTAAGACATCTCCATTTAAGGTAACAAAGGATTTTTACACAGGGTGTGTTAGGGTATATAACCTTGGCGAAAGGGACTAGCCTTCGCCTTCTCATGTCAGATGCTCTCTGCGTGAGAATGCCATGGGCCTTCTCATACTTAGACACTGTCTGTATGTTGAACGCTTATTTCATGCATGAAATAAAATACTTTGTTTAATCTCTTGAGAATCGACTTTGTCTCCTTCATCCAGGTTTTAATATTGAGTAATTTTCCACACCAAATGGCGACGAGGATGCGATTGCAAAACCGATGATCGTCGTGAGGGGAACAGTTGACTGGCCATCCCGAGAGAACACTCTACGGCTCAAAATCCTCAAGCTTGAGGAAAGAGAATTGTTCAACTCCTCACGACGACCTAGGTGGACGCAATTCCAAGAACTCACAGACAGTGAGACTCACAAGACGGTGAGAAGAAAATTATTTACGTAGTAAATAAGAAAATTATTTGCGTATTAAAGTTTCGCCTAAAAGAGTCACGTTTTGGGATAAGCCTAGTAAATTCCCAAAACACCAGACATAGGTTGTCTGGGAAAGACCTACATTGACGAATTTAGGCAAGTTTGAAAGACCTGCATCGACGGATGTTGGCGGGGGCGTGGGTGACCGCGCGAGGGAAATTTAATACGTAGAAGAGAGCGTGGGTGGCTGCGCGAGGAAAATCGATAGGTAAATATAAAGTAATAAAATTTAATACGTAAACTAAAAATAAAATTGATTAGCAAATATAAATTAACAAAATTATAGGGAAATTGAACAAACAAAATTGTTTAAGTAAAAATGGGTAACGGAAATTCAAAAAAGAAGGATGGAGAACAGGTTGATTTCTCGAAGGGTTCATACAAAATAATGGACAAAGTAATAGGAATTTGGTATCATGAATATGTGCCGTATTTAAAAGAAAATTATGGGTTCAATGGGGGTTTAAGCGTGTCACATTTGACAAAAACCAAAGAGAATTGGTCGAATCACGTTGTCAAGGGGAACAAAGAAAGACATTATAAATACTGTGGGATAGTCATAGAAAGATGGTTGGAAGAGGCAACGCGCAGACAACAGAAACAAGTCTGCCGAGCCATCGCACCATCATTCTCTGACGAAGACAGAAAAAGCGCATCAAGAAAAGTGCTATCTAATCTTAAAAATGACTGCTCTGACATTGCTTTTTCTTCCTCCCCTTTTGACATCTGCTGTGCGAGACTGAGAGAGGAGGACGGGACGTATCCGGCTCATCTTCCACCTCCTGGCAATCCTAACCTGATTCCGGCTGACGCAGTGACACGGGGACAAGCAGTTCCGAATGCTCCACTCCTACAACCACCACCGCTCTACAGTCCTCGCCAAGATGAAAGTAACAACGAAGCATCAACATCAGCAACACGCTCTGGGACCACCTACGGCGCAAAGCGGCCAAGGGACAACTTCGAGCAGATTGAAGAAATGGTGAGATCAAACCTGAGAGACTTAAGTATTCACCCACGAACTTCCGTGAAACGCAAATTGAGTGGGTCAACGAAGAGACGGGAGCGTCTGCAACGAACGCGCCGACCATACCGATCAAAGAAAGACGGTGCAGACTCTGAGACAGAGGATGACAACGAAAGTGAACTTCAGGCACCTATGCTTGAGGTGGCGGGAGCAGCGGGACCCATTCTGGTCATGCGACCATGGACACAAGAAGAACTGAAAAGCGCGTCTCAACATCTGCCTAACCTAGAAGCGGGTGGGGCAAAACTGGGCGCTGATCTAGCCATTTTCTGCCAGGAGTTTAGACCGACTCTGGGGGAACTGTGGAGATTGATGGTTCTGAAATACGGACCAGTCCAAATGGCGAAGCTGTCAGGTAAATGGCCCGCTGATTCCCGTTTGAAGAACATCGAGTACAGCCACGAAGATAATGCTGATTATGTGGGTAAGGTCAATTCAATCATTTCAGCACTTTCTGAGGCGTTTCCACGAACTCTAGACGTACAGAAAATCCGTCAGTGCACCCAAGAAAAAGATGAAAATACGGAAGCATTTTTTGTACGGCTGAAGGAGTGCTTTGATCGTTATGGTGGTATTGATAAAAGACCCCCTGCAGCGGAACCAGCAGGAGAAGCCGTGGGGTCAGACCCGTACGATGACTACCTAAAGACTTTGTTTTTAGATGGCTTGGACAGTGACATTTCAAAAGCAATTCAAAAGAGCTGTGTCGGATGGCAACTTGCCTCTACAGCAGAAATTCGACGACATGCAAAACATCATGAAGACGTCATGAAAGCACAGCAAAAAATCAAAGCAGCCAAGCAAGATAAAGACTTTGCGTTAGCCCTAGTGACAATGCAAGGTGTGCACATGAACAACAACAATTCTCAGTATCACCAACAGAACCAGAGAGGCAGAGGAAGGGGTCGTGGAAGAGGACGAAGCTTTCCACAAATGAGACGAGGACAAAATGATTCGGACATATGCTTTAACTGCAGACGTAAAGGACATTGGCGGGATGAGTGCCCACACGGTGAAGGCGGGGGTCAGGCGGATTGAAAGGAGAAGGGGGTGAGCGACGGGGGTCCTGTCTCTCCAGCAGATGAGTATAATTTACCTTTATTTTCTGATTTCTGCTCTATGCAATGAAGACTTGCTTGCTAGGGTTTTCTATAAGACTCATATTTCTTTACCCTTGATAGAAATGACTGTTAATGACGTATCTTTACTATTTCTGCTTGACACGGGAGCTTCCAATTTGGTAATTAAAGCGACAAAGTTTGAAAAACCAGTTCCACTATCTGGGAAGACGACTTCTTCCAGAAGTGCAACTGGTCATGTGGTCATAGAACAATATTCGAAAACACTTGAGTGTTTAATTGAAGGGGAAAAATAAAATAATAATGTGCATTGTTTTTTAAATTACTAAGTTATGCCCAGTGAATTTAATGCGAAGGGATTTACTTTGTAAGTAGGGTGTTTTTGTTTACTGTGGTGATCAGGGCTTATCAGCTGACATGAGAATGACGCATGAAACTGAAAGCACAGAGGATTTTTCTCTGTTTGTATATGAATGGCAAATTTCTGACACATGTCTGACCACAAAGCGGCTCATGACAGAGTGTTGCCATCTTCTGAATCTATGAGAGACTCAGATTTACATTGCACTTCTCATGTAAGCACTGATCATGATGATGAATATGCGCAGCGAAGATTTAATGTTGACATTGATAATGTTGACATAGAAATTGTGACGACTGACTATGTGTATGGGACTGACCAATGGTGTGTTTTGAATGTGAAATTGACTGACAAACAGACAGTGTTTTATGACATGGAAAATGCACAAGCCATATATCACTGGCCAAACCAGTGAAGGCTGAATGGCGTGACGCGGGTCCCTTCATGGCCAGGTGCCATGAACTGACCGACTGGGTCATAATAGATCAAAAACGACTGATCTGCCAACGTGAAGATATTAAACAGCCATGTCATGAAACACTGAGAGGTTTGAGAGCAGTCACAGTGTTGGATGAGGAAGTGAAACTAAACAGACTGAGTTTAACACAACTCCCTGTCATAACAGACGGGTTGGAGAGAGTTTCCAAAATGTTTATGGGCTACTGATAAAAAATTATGTAGGTCTGATTGCAGATTGTGAGCCGATTCAAATAAAGACCAAATTCGACTATAGACCAAAAATAAAATGCAGTATCCACTAAAAAGGAAGTGGCAGTTTGTAAGTGCCAGGCTCATACTTCGGGTAGTGATGACGTTTCTAAGGAAAACAGGGTGTCAGAGTTTAGCAGCGAAGGCTGCAGCTCGACTTCCTGTTCAGATAACCATAGCAATACAGCTGAATGAGGAACTAGGTGACAGAAGCGATGCAACAACAACAACGCTTCTGCCTATGATAAAGAGAAATGGAAGAAGGCAGGCCGTGAATATAAAAATGGACAATGGGGCCCCAGAAACAAATGGAGATGTTTACTATTATGCAAAATAACTGATTTACCAAAGTTTTTTTCCACAGTGGCAGCAGATTTTTGCAGCAGATGTTTTGATTTGTGGTATTAACAATGTGGGGAGGGGTCAGGCAATGAGACAGAGGGGCATCCCAGGCCGCAGAGACCATTCTCAAATGTAATGCTCGATTATATTGAATTATCAAAATCTGACAAAAAGAGATACTGCATAGTGGCAGTCGACATGTTTTCAGAATGGGTAGAAGCCATGCCAACAACAAAGGCAGATTAAAAAAGGAATGGCAAAACTATTCCTACAAGAAATTATCCCACCATGGGAATTTCAAATCCTGAAAAATTATTAAGTGGCAATGGTTCACATTTTGTAAACAGTGCAATTTCAGCAGTTGAAGCATTCCTGGGTACATCCGGAAGCGGGAGGAGCTAACTTACATGAGAATGAGAAAGAGGGGACGCGCACAGCTCTCATCATTTGAGATTCTGTTTGCTCGCCCACCTCAGATGGACTGGGAGGCACGAAATCCTCGAACATTGCCTGACACCACTATTTGTGAGCATGACATGTTGCAATATTGTGTTGAGCTGGATAAGGTGTTCTGTGATATCTCAAAACAGGTCCAGGCAGCAGTTCCAGAGCCAGCTGAGACGGCCCTGCACAGCTTCCGAGGAGAGTTCGTGTTGATAAAGGATCTGAGACGAAAGCATTGGAAGGCGAAAAGGTGACAGGGACCATTCCAGGTATTGCTGACAACTCAAAATGCGGTGAAAGTCGAGGATCTAGCTCATGCGGTAGCTGCAACGGAAGAAGAATCCCACTCAAAGCTAACGAGTGCCAAACAGAGATCAGACTAACCAGAGACGTGTCATCCCGTAGGTTACCAATTTGAAAACCACCGTCACTGGAGAGCAGACGAATCAATAGTAAGAGACGATTGTGCAATTTCAGGAGTGGTCAGAACTGTATCAAGGACTTTGTGGAACTTTAACGGCGTGGGCATTGAAATAACCTGTCTGATCATATCAACTAGACCTGCCCTGAGACCAAAAATACATCGAGAAACGGGACTGATATCGTTCAAACAAGAACATTTTCTCGCCTGACAAGGTTGTAATGTGTGGCAATAGGTCACTAAATCTTATCCTCTTAATTAGTGTGGCTGTAAGCCTAGCACGAGATGATAGCATATAGAGGTGAAAATGACAAAGGGAAAATGGGGTAAGACCATGTATTTTTGTAAGGATCCATGTCAAGGGCAATATGTCTACGGAGGTAATCAGGATGCTATCAGAGAGGGTCTATTGACCAAGGCGGGGTATGTCTCACTTCAGGGTGATTAAATTAGAATATTAGAGTGATGCCAGAGTTTTTGGAATTAGAAGAAATCACTGAAAATTTAGGAGAATTAAAAGGGTTAATTCCATGTACTATGTAGAAATTACTGAATGTGAAAATTCTATAGAAATCAAATTATCTCCAAAGAAAGTCAAAAGTCAGAACCCATCAGAACACAGCACTAGAGACTTTGACAATGTATGGGCAGTGAAACCACAATTAGGCGACGTATGTTTATGTAAATTAGGGACCCAACAAGGGGCAATAATGGCTGGTACAGCACACTGTAAAACCACGATAATCATGAATAATAACAAATGTATAACATCTAATGGTACAAATATCACATGTCCAGGTGACGACGATGACCTCGGAGAGACAACAGCTTGAACAGTATGTGCACACCCTTCCTAAGAAATGGATGGGGTGCTGTTATCCAGGACTTTTAGATGTAGGAGGTTTATTTGAAAATATGCAAAATGTTAGTAACCTCTTGTTGTTTTAATTTGACTGACGTCTTTCAAAAAGTATCAGACATAATAGAACACATGAAAATGGCCGTAGCTACTCCAGATGAAATGTCATCTTCACTAGATAATTGGTTCTTGGGCCTGCAGGGGTGGACGAAATTGTTAATAAGTACGATTATGCCAATCGGATGTTTGATTTTCATTTTGATTTTTCTTTTAATGATTCCATGTTTAATGAATTGTATTTCTAGAATCACGGCTAAGGCAGTGACTGTAACAATGATGAGAATGAGTCCAGGGGAATACACAACAGTGATAAGTAGAGCACCAGAGGACGAAGTTAAGGTGTTAGTGGCTGATGATGATGAGGATTATGAGAACAAGAGCGAACATGAGTTTGACTAGGAAATTAAGTAACCATGGAAAAATTTACCTGTTGTGAATTACTATGATTATGGAAGAGTAAATGTAAAATTGTGTGTATGTTCTTTGAATGAACATATGGGGGATTGTTATGGAAATTTTACATTTAGATGTGTTTCTTTTGCTTTTGTATGGGTACAACTTGTATTAACGTTGAACTTTCATTTACTCATAAGCATTTAAAGGAATATAATCATATAAGCTAAAGCACAATAATAAAATATGTAACCAGACATGCATAAGTTGGAATAGGCTTGCAGGAACAATATGTTCTAAGAAGAACTAAGTAGCAAGTGACTTTTGACTTCCAAGTGTGAAAAATATGTGCGCAGCTTTGATCGAACTAAAGATAGGCAATAGGTGTGAAAATGACAGGGGCTGAGAGAGGGGGTTTTTGGGCAGACATGACGTTGCTCAGACCAGTTAGAATTTGGGTTGGACATGAGATAATGAGCTAAGACATCTCCATTTAAGGTAACAAAGGATTTTTACACAGGGTGTGTTAGGGTATATAACCTTGGCGAAAGGGACTAGCCTTCGCCTTCTCATGTCAGATGCTCTCTGCGTGAGAATGCCATGGGCCTTCTCATACTTAGACACTGTCTGTATGTTGAACGCTTATTTCATGCATGAAATAAAATACTTTGTTTAATCTCTTGAGAATCGACTTTGTCTCCTTCATCCAGGTTTTAATATTGAGTAATTTTCCACAACACCAGGCTCCTCAATAAAAAATCCTTCATGGGAGGGTAACAGTGGGGAGTCCGGTGGAGAGAAATCCTCCACAACTGAATGTAAACTGGCATTCAAATCTGCCTCCATTTTGTTTGCAACGCACAACCTCCAACGATCCAAACAATTCCCGAAGGATGAAATCAGGCCCCACCCTACATTTTTTTCTAACTTCAGAAGCCGTTTCACTCGGATATACGCCACAACACAGAAAAAAAATACAATCTCAACTTCCGTTTCATGCCGACTTTAAACTTGAGTGGAACACTAACACCGAACCTGACCGACAGGAAACCAAAAGATGAGGCAAATGGGTAGTGATCAAGAGGGGGAGAAGAACATTAACATATTCTCCTCAATGCATGTTGAAGCAATAGTACTTAGATTGTACATTAGGATACTTTAATATATATATTAAGTTCACCACCATTCATTTAAGTTCAAATCAGTTTATAAGTTACATATTAGAACACTAGTAAATAAACAGTATGTAGTTGGAAGCATATGTCCTGTGAAGCAAATAGTACAGATGTGTCATTGAGGTGCAAAGGACTCTGTCTCTCCCGACAGAACTATCCTGTGACTGGAGTGTGCCAGCAGTCCTCAATCTGAAAAGTGATTAAACCCTTGCACTAGATAGGCATTAGCATACTGTGATGATGAAGGCCATTGTGCCACGTTTAATTCACATGCATACCTTTAAAAGGATTTCTGAAGTACAAGGGCAGTAAAGAGTTCTGCCCATATTTGCTCAGCCCTACAAATCCCTCCTCGGGTACATTGGACCTCAGGAATTATGTGAGGTACATGTGTGAAAATTTAGGGCTGAGTGCATTGAAGAAGTGTCTCCATTGGCATAGTAGCACAGAGTAATGTTGATAATTGTCAAGGATGCTGAGAAGATACACACACAGAACGCCTACTCCCATCAGGTGTAGGCTTAGTCAAATGATCATGTGGAGACACTTGTCAGGAACTCTGTCCATATAGCAACTCTTCTTCTTTTATGTCCATCAATGGCTTTGGCAAGCCAAACAAGATCTCTGGTGTCTGTGGTGGTCTGCTCCTTCTCATGCCATCTTCAACTCTCTGCTGTTCATGTCCCACAGTGAAGTTGCCTTTACCTTCAAGTAGAGAAAATTACTTGCAGAGTTAAGTTGTTAGGCACCGTAGTATTCCACATAATAACTCGATCTCTGATGACAACAGAGATGGCATATTGTGATTGAATAATGAGATGATTGCATATAATGAATGTTTACATAATGACTGTGACAAGGTGTAGAAAAAAACAAAAAGGAAAATGGGAAAAGATTGCGGTGGATATGAGGTGACCAAATAAAAACAGTTGACTATCAGGAGACACGGGAGGGGTTCCCGTGTCTTTAAAGGGGCAAACATGGAAATTGTGTCAAAAAGAACAGTTTTAGAATCTCTAGTACGGTTACATGAAACAAATAAATTGCCTTAAAGAAAATCAACAAGTGTTGTTTTCAAACCTTCTCTGATAGTAGGAGCATCAACAAAATATTTAGTGAAACAAAATTCAGAAACTTGATGAACTTCAATCAATTGTTGATGTAATTAACAGTAAAGACCTCAAAAAAACTAAAAATGTCTCAAATGAAAAGCCCATGGTGTTACTGTAAGATGGCAAAAAACAAAGATGCAAAAATAGACAAAAGCAAAAATGAAATACTTAGTAGAGTACATACATCTGGGGCCGTATTCACAAAGAATTTTAAGGCTAAAAGTAGCTCCTAACTGGCGAATTTAGGAGCAACTCCTAAAAATAATGGGCGTGTCACTTCTAACTTTAGGACTCCTAATTTTTTTCACTAAGAGTAATTCACGAAGCATTTTAGCCCTAAAAGTAGCACCTAAGTCTGGGACAGCTTAAAAGAAGTCGAGAGGACTCCTAACTCACTAAGACCTATTCACAAAGGATCTTAAAATCACCGCGCGACACAGTGTGTTGGAGACACTCAATGACACGGAGTTATTACAAAGACACCGCCTTAACCGTGAGGGAATACTGATTGTTGTGGATCTTGTGAGGGATGCAATAACAGCGCCAACTAATCGCAACAACCCAATCAGTGCCGAATTGAAATGTTTGATAACACTTCGCTACCTGGCAACGGGGAAAATGCAATTGTGTAATGCTGACGATCTAGCGATATCCCAGCCATCGGTAATGCAGATCCATCCACCAAACCATCAATGCACTCTGTAGACCCCATTGTATTCGACAGTTCATAAGTTTTCCTGACATTCGCCAACTCCAAAGAAACAAAGCCAGCTTTATGGATATTGCCAGTGTGGTCGGTGCTATAGACGGGACACATATTAAAATAATTGCACCACGTCAGGATGAGGACGTGTTTGTGAATAGAAAGAAAACCCACTCCATCAATACCCAGATTGTGTTCGATGCAAACTTCACAATTCTCGATGTTGTATCCCAGTGCCGAATTTCCCTTTTATTTTATTTTTATTTTTTTTCAGCACCAACTGGGCCAGCAGCAGTAACTGATCCTGCGTCCAGTTGGGCTTTCTTTTCCGTTTTGGCGAGATCATAATCCGCCGTCATTCAACTATTACATTACTTAAATAGGAGCAATATTTCCTTGCTTTAAGTAGTCTATTTAGGCTAATAGGATGTCAATTAACCAAGCAAGTGTTAATGCAAGTGTCGTTTTTCATTATTAGGCAAGTGGCGGTTTTCATTAGGGTATTAGGCTACCTAGATTTAATTTAATTTAATTCACAACTTCTCTCTCTCTCTCTGCCTTTTTAGAATTACACTTCACTGGGGCGTGCACAAACATGTCATTATATATGCATTTCGATTACATTATTATTATTATTTTGTGTAGGACACAGACATATTTAGATGTCGTAATTCCATGATTTGGTGCGTCTGTGTTATGGTTCGCATGATGGCCCTGTCATCTAACAACCAATCACCGTGATCATTGCGAGGAAGCTCGTGCATGATAATTGACGTCATCCATAGCAACGAAGACTCACTCTTAGTTTAGGAGTTGTCATTTTTCCTTACTAAGAGTAGGTCTGAAAGGCGTTGTGAATAACTTTTAAGAGAACACTCCTAGCTAAAATCTTTTAGTGCGATTTAGGAGTACTCCTAGTGGTAAGATAAAATGCTTTGTGAATACGGCCCCTGATGTATAATGTTCCAATAAGGAAACAATTCAGTGTATTTACATTTACGCATTTGGCAGACGCTTTTATCCAGAGCGACTTACATTGCATTTCAAGGTACACATTTACATTCTAATCAGTTCTTGCTTTCCCTGGGAATCGAACTCATGACCTTGGCGTTGCAAGCGCCAATGCTCCACTGTTTAAGTGTATGTGCGGTTACAGTAAGAAGAGGAATTTAATTTAGACATGAGACATTCTGCTAATGTCTCACCTGAACTGGGCCGATTTTTTTTCATCAGCCTTAGCCGATGGCCGATATGGGCTGCCGATTTTCTTGCGCCGATATTTGGAGCCGATACTGCTTTTGCTCCCTCAATTTACATTATAAAATTGACAATTATCATGATGATAACAAATGTTACAAGTCTCAATTTAAAAAAGGAACATTTATTAAACTTAAAAAAACTATTTCAAATAGTAAAAACAGGTGAGGGTAACCTGTGCAAACCCTGACAAGTAAAAAAAAGAGTGGTAACACTTTACAATAAGGGTGCACTAACAAGCATTAATTCATGCTTAACTAATGCAGATAATACTGAATTAATGTATTACTAATGATTATCTAAGCTATGCATTAATGATTGCCTCATTAGCAACTAATGAAGAGTCTGTTTGGTTAATATATTAGTTAATTTATGAATTGTTATTAATTAGATATGTAATTGTGGATTAATTCCAGAATCACTTATTTTATTAACTAATAGTGTTCATTAATTTGTTAATTACCACAATGAGCCTAATAAGTAAGGGTTAATGCCCGACCTCGAAGGGCATTAACCCGCTTATACCATGGTCACTTGCCAAATAACACATTTTTAAAACATTAGTTTATATTTTAATTAGTTTTACAATCGAAATCTAAAGTTACAAGTTACAAACAATAACTTGGTTTCCTTGGTTACGCCTGACAGTTTATTTAGGTGTCCTCTATCACTTTTTAACGGACACCCTGCAGCCAATCAGAATCGAGTATTCACCCAGACCATGGTATATGCATTAATACATTATTAATTACAGCATTAGCAGTGTGTCAATTACTACAATTACTAGATGATGAGTTAATAATGATGTGCCTCAACAAGTAAAGTCACAACATAATGATTGTTAGCTAATGATTCATTAATCATTAATTACCATCACTAGAGTTTATAAAAGCTGTTTATTAAACACTGGTTTCCAAAAACATTGTAGTAATTGACACACTACTAATGCTGTAATTAATAATGTATTAATGCATATTAGTTTACCTGTATTATCTGGAAGTTGAAATATAAGGCTTTGGCTCATTGTGGTAATTAACAAATTAATGAACACTATTAGTTAATAAAATAAGGTATTATGGAATTAATACACACTTACATATTTAATGAATAACAATTCATATATTAACTAATATATTAACCAGACAGACTCTTCATTAGTTGCTAATGAGGCAATCATTAATTAATAGCTTAGATAATCATTAGTAATCAGTGTTGGGAACGTTACTTTAAAAAAGTAATTAGTTATAGTTACTCACTACTTGTTACAAAAAGTAACTGAGTTAGTAACTGAATTACTCTATAATAAAAGTAACTCGTTACCAGGGAAAGTAACTATTTGCGTTACTGTTAAAAAAAAATTGCTATATGCCAAATAATTTGAATTTTTATGAGCAGTTTTCACAAGTCAGTTGAAATGAGTAGAACAGACGAGTGTTTGTACATAACTTTCGATATTTATTGCACGTCGACAGACAGCAAGAGGTTTATCCTGCACTTCAAGTATTATCTTTGTAAGAAAAGTAAACAGTTACACCATATAAAGTGCATTTAACTCTCTCAACCTGAGACAACTGGTCAAGAAAACAACCTGGCGATCTAGCATCTGTGGTGGAGGTATCGGTGTTTTTTTGCTTTGTAGATGCGTGTGTCAATGTGAGATGCTTCATTAAATTAGAGTTGCTTACAACGGATGTCGACAAGTCTTCGCTCCTGGACATAATGTACACATTACATGCACATTCTTGTTTTTGACCACAATGAATTTGAAGTAGTGCTTATATCTCCACCTTGAAAATGCCAACTTTTCATCGGATTGCTCCTGACTCGTCATCTCTGCTGCTCCGTCGAATATGTTTAGCGGTTGTGTGTGTGTGTGGCGCCTGGCGCGGTGTGTTGGCATGTGTGTAAAAACACTGGCTCTGATTGGCTACCATGAAACATGACTCTGCCTTAGCCAATCATAAGCCAATTACCTTAGCCAATCATAAGCCAATTACCTCGTTATTAAGCCACCTTCTCACTAGCTGTGAGCCAGGGGTGCGCGTGCGTTCGGAATCGGATTACACAGTTTATTCAATCAATGCATATAACGCACCGCATTTAACGTCCAGTAACGTTAACGGCGTTGTAACGATGGGAATAGTTATTAGTTAGATTACCCCGTTACTGAAAAAATAACGTCGTTACCTAACGTTTACTGTTAGTTAACAGACTAACGTTTACATTAGTCTGTTAACTAATGTAGATAACTAGAGTTTAATAAATGTAACTTTATTGTAAAGTATTTGTCATAGCCTACACTGATTCAGACGTCTGGTGAGTTCAGTGTTGGATAGATCAGTTGTTTTAACCATTCATAAAAAGGAATCGGTTCAAAGGAGTCATTAGTGCGGGAATCAGAGGAGTCATTAGCGGACGTGTACGCGTTGTGTGATTATCCCGGCAGTTTAGGACATCGCTGAAGATTTGGGTCAACACAGAAAACATTTCATCACTGGATAGGTTTTTGGGTTTATTGAAAGTGTGTTTTGTGTCAGCTGAATGCGCAGAACGCTTTTTAGAGAATATTTTTTTTTAGCACAATTCTCACACCCAGCGGTAATTCAGGAAAAAAAAAATCTCCCAATGCTCCACATGAAACTTCGGTCTTCCGACCTTTTTACCATCATGTCAATTCTCAATTGATGTTGATTAATATGCGCGAGGGAGAGCAAGACAGTTTGAAGCATAGGTTTGAAGACGGTGAGGAGGGGCGCTCTCTCTCTGCTCGTTCAGTAACATGCGACCTGTCACAAGCGCAGCAGCAGTCAATCATACATCACTCACCGATCAAATAAGGCTTTGGCGGGATAAAAATTAGCTTTGGCGACCGCCAAAAAACGCAATATGTGGCGTCCAGTGCAGCGTCTCCAGCAACACAGAGCTGCCTGTGGACGCCTGTCTGTAAATAATGCCGGGGAAAAATATCGGCGAACGCAGCAGCCGATATATCGGTCGATCACTAGTCAGAATTAGGATTAAATCCTCACTAGCTTGCTTAGCCTGTACAAATAAATCTAGGTGTGTGTCCCTACACATGTGAAACAATAACAATCATTGACAATCATGGATCAAATTCATGCTTACCAATCCAGCAGAATCGTTCCTGGATACTTCCGTTGTCCTTGTCTTGCAAGTTACACTATAATGCTCTTCCTATTACTTATTAGAACTGTCTATGTAAACTGAAGTAAAAAACTGAACAGTATTTGTCTTTATAAAAAAAAAAAGTTTATTTAAACAAAAGATAAAAAAATACTGGTTACACAATAATTAATATTTGTAGCAAAATATCAAAAGTTTACAGGTTAAAATACTTCAGCTCATCAATCTCAAGAGGGCAGTCCTGTGAGTGGAGAATTACACAGGCTATTTACCTTCTAAGCAGTTCAAGCAATAGATGTAAAAAATAACTAGTTCTCATCCGAGCTATTAAAGTTAAAATAATACAACAGAGCAAATCGAGCAAAAAATTATTTCAGTTAGAAAACTGAACCGGTAGATAACTAATTTCTCTCCAGGGAGGTACACGACACAAAGTCAAAAACGCTAAACACTTCACAGTCAAAAAGCAGTCTTATATATACGGGACGGGGTTACATTGTCCCTTATGCATTTGTCTGGTAGTTTTCCAGAGGAACTGGATGAGTTATTGCCACACTCATTGTGGCCTCCGGTGATGTCATTGTGTTCCATATATGGGCATTCTTCGTCCTTTGCGTCTTCCGCGCTTTGGGCCTCGGTCTTTGTGTGTGTGTGTGTGTGCGTGTGTAAATGTCAGGAAGTCAGTTTGTAAGTTCATCAAAATTAAACAACTGCCCTACAAAGCAGTAATTCAAGGAGAATTACACTGTTGTGGATAACACCTTCAATTCCAGAATACTCCTCAAAAAACATTGACCACAACATCCTTTTAAATAGACTCGAACATTATGTTGGCATTAGTGGAATTGCACTAGCATGGTTTAAATCATACTTATCTGACCGTTATCAGTTTGTAGCAGTAAATGAAGAGATGTCTTATCGATCACAAGTTCAGTATGGCGTACCACAAGGCTCAGTACTAGGACCGCTGCTGTTCACTCTGTACATGCTACCCTTAGGAGATATCATTAGGAAACATGGAATTAGCTTTCACTGTTATGCCGACGATACTCGGCTGTATATTTCTTCAAAACCTAATGAAACTTACCAAGTCACAAAATTAACGGAATGCATAGCTGATATAAAAAATTCATTAGGTTTGAGCTGAAATGCATAGCACAGTCTCCAGAACCCTGTTTAGTGATGTATTTCTGCTTTACATGAGCGCCACCTACTGTCAGAGAGCTATTTTTATTTTTATCTGAACTGACACATTACACATTCCTGTTGGTTGAACACGACCAATATCAATCAATCAACAAAGTGTCCTGTGCTCACCACACACCGGCTATAGGTGGAGAGGATAGATTTGGCTATAGGGTGATGTGTGGCTAACTTACACAGAAGAGACTTTGTTGCTCAGCACATATAAACTACTTACCGAGATCTCAGACTGTGTTTAAGTGGTTTCTCCACTGTATGGATCTTCATGTGTCGCTTCAGGGTACTTTTAAAAGAGAAACTCTTTCCGCACTGATCACACGTGTGCGGCTTCTCTCCAGTGTGGATCATCTCATGTGTTTTCAGATGTGCTGACCGACTGAATCTCTTGTCACAGTGTGAACACTTGTAAGGTTTTTCTCCAGTGTGGATCCTCTCATGTGATCTCAGAGATGCTGATCGACTGAATCTCTTGTCACAGTGTGAACACTTGTAAGGTTTTTCTCCAGTGTGAATTCTCTGGTGCAGTTTTAAACTGTTTGCTGTAGTAAAAGTCTTCTCACACTCAAAGCACATGTACTCTCTCACACCAGTGTGAGTTTGCTCATGTCCATGTAAATATCGCAGCAGAGAAAAACTCTTTCCACACACAGAACATGAATACGGCTTCTCCTTCATATGAACTATCAGGTGTATCTTCAGGTTTGATGACGTAATAAATGTTTTGCCGCATTGATCACATGAGAACGGCTTCTCTCCAGTGTGGATCCTCACGTGAACATTAAGGTGTGATGATTGACTGAATCTCTTCCCGCACTGATCACATGAGAACGGCTTCTCTCCAGTGTGGATCCTTATGTGATCATCAAGACTTTGTTTGGTTGCGAGACTCTTTCCACACTGATGGCATACATGCAGATTCTCTCCAGTGTGGATCCTCTCATGTGTTTTCAGATCTGCTGACTGACTGAATCTCTTGTCACAGTGTGAACACTTGTAAGGTTTTTCTCCAGTGTGAATTCTCTGGTGCCGTTTTAAACTGGTTGCTGTAGTAAAAGTCTTCTCACACTCAAAGCACATGTACTCGCTCACACCAGTGTGAGTTTTCTCATGTGCATGTAAATATGGCAGCCGTGAAAAACTCTTTCCACACACGGAACATGAATACGGCTTCTTCTTCATATGAACTATCAGGTGTATCTTCAGGTTTGATGTATCTTCTCTCAGTTCTTCACTCTCCTCCTTCACTTCTCTCAGTTCTTCACTCTCCTCCTTCACTTCTCTCAGTTCTTCACTCTCCTCCTTCACTTCTCTCAGTTCTTCACTCTCCTCCTTCACTTCTCTCAGTTCTTCACTCTCCTCCTTCACTTCACTCAGTTCTTCACTCTCCTCCTTCACTTCACTCAGTTCTTCACTCTCCTCCTTCACTTCACTCAGTTCTTCACTCTCCTCCTTCACTTCTCTCAGTTCTTCACTCTCCTCCTTCACTTCTCTCAGTTCTTCACTCTCCTCCTTCACTTCACTCAGTTCTTCACTCTCCTCTTTCACTTCTCTCAGTTCTTCACTCTCCTCCTTCACTTCTCTCAGTTCTTCACTCTCCTCTTTCACTTCTCTCAGTTCTTCACTCTCCTCGCTCTCTTCCATCGGGTCTGACAGGAAAGAAAACAAATTACATTTATTTTTCAGTACATCAAAATGATTCAAAGAGAGAAATATAAAAAGAAAGGACATGAAAGTGAGCCCTGATGTAATGGTAGAAAGTAGACAACTGTTATAATAAAATAATATGTCCATGAAACTTTCCATGAATGAGGTCAATTTATCTTCCAATTATTATTTTTAAAACATTATAGGCACGAATCCGTTTCTTTAGCAAGAACTATTCATTTGATCAATGACACAATTATCTAACATGATATTAACATTAAAATATACAATACTGCCATGTTTTGACACCAACTTTGAGATTGATATTTATTTTACTAAAACGTTTTAATTATTAATGGACGTTCACACTAGACTTTTCCTTCATGGACGGTTCTATGGAGGAGCTCTTTCTACTGCATGATGGGAAGACAAGAGAATAATCTCAGTTTTTACACAAACTGTAGCATTGACTTTATTCATCAACCCTGTTACCAAAGTTACTGTAAGAAGAATCTCTAGAACTATTAATAACTTATATGATATTTGACAAATACAATTTTATCAGTAACTTGGCGTTTACTGATCATTCCTAAAAAAATGTTTTTAAATACATTGAAAATGACTAAAATTCTGGTGACGTTGTTGCAAATTGGGCACCAGATATAAAATAAATGTAAAATAAAACAGTTAAAATAGTATTGTTGAATGCTCTACGGTTGCCCTGCACGCTTAAACAAACTACAGCTAGTTCAAAACGCAGCAGCTCGAGTTCTTACCAGAACCAGGAAGTCTGACCATATTAGCCCCGTTCTGTCAACACTGCATTGGCTGCCTATTAAACATCGTATCAATTTTAAAATATTGCTGATTACTTACAAAGCACTAAATGGTTTAGCTCCGCAGTACTTGAGCGAGCTCTTAACGCATTATAGTCCTTCACTTCTATTGCGATCTCAAAATTCCGGCCAGTTAATAATACCTAGAATATCAAAATCGACTGCTGGCGGTAGATCCTTTTCCTATTTAGCATCAAAACTTTGAGGAGGTTTGTTTGTTTTGCTGTTGTTCGCTGTTGTTTTTCTAAATATGCGGTTTAGCTACAATCGTGACATGCTTATGAACATTAGGGGAACAAAGCCTGCCAGCTTGATCCCCGAATTCCTGACTTTTGAGGAGGATATCATTAAGTCAGCGACAAGAGTTAAGCGACGCAGCCGAGCGAGAGGGAGGAGAGCTGGGGCTCTCCACAGGTGGAGGAAGCGGGGACACCGGGTTTCTCTCCCTGCTGTCTGACTGTCTAACGTGCGCTCCCTCAGTAACACAATCGAAGAGCTTATTCTACTGTTAAGGACCAGCCGAGATTTCCGTATGAATTCGGCTTTTGTCTTCACCGAAACCTGGCTGAACGTGGACATTCCGGATTCAGCGGTGGAATTACCTGGATTTACCTTAATCAGAGCCGACCGCGACAAAGGACGAAGTGGGAAGACATCAGGCGTGGTCTGTGTTGTTATATTAATTTAAATTGGTGCACTGACGTTTCAGTATTATACAAACATTGTTGCCCCTTGTTGGAGTTCCTGGCTATAGACTGCAGGCCATTTTATGCCCCTAGAGAGTTTGCCTCTGTTATATTTGCATGCGTGTATATTCCACCTGAAGTTAACACACGGGAAGCGTAGTACGCTCTAACGGAGCTGATTATAAACATTGAGAATAAGCACCCTGACTCTGTACTACTTGTTATGGGCGACTTTTAATGCATGTCATTTGAAACATGATCTGCCCAAATACAAACAACTAGTTAGTTGTCCGACTCGGGGAGGAAATATACTGGATCATTTTTACTGTTCACAAAGCAGCATATCGTTCAGTTCCCCGTGCTCCTCTTGGGAATTCAGATCATTGTTTAATTCAGATGGTCCCCATCTACAAACAAAAACTAGCAAGGGCGGTACAGTATACATCTAAAAGATGGACGACAGAGGCAATTGGGATGTTACAGGTCTGTTTAGACACCACTGATTGGGAATCCATGCGTGCCTCTTGTGACTCTATGGACTCATATACAGACACTGTGTGTTCATATATTTCATTCTGTGAGCAAGCTTGTATTCCCACCAAAACTGTGGTGAAATATAACAACAACAAACCCTGGTTCACAAAATCCCTCAGGCTGCTCAGGGAAACCAAAGAACAGGCCTACAGAGAAGGAAATGGAGATGAATACAGGCTGGCCAGACAAAAGTTAAATAAAGCCATTAGGAAAGCAAAAAGTGCCTACAAAGTGAATATGGAGGAACAATTTGGCATTAATGACTCCTCTTCAGCTTGGAGGTGGCTGAAGAACTTGACAGGCTGCAAA
This sequence comes from Phoxinus phoxinus, assembly GCF_949152265.1. Lineage (NCBI taxonomy): Eukaryota > Metazoa > Chordata > Actinopteri > Cypriniformes > Leuciscidae > Phoxinus > Phoxinus phoxinus. Next base: position 2,467,305 of record NC_136876.1, read on the forward strand.
AATAAAAAACAACAAGTTACTCCATCTACTAAACTGGCCAATGAATTCGATGTTTTTTATACAAGATTTGAGAAATCTCCGTGCCCTCATCCTTTCCCTCCCGGGGGTGTCACATTTAGAGAGGGGGAGAACATTGCCCCTCAAGATCAAGTTGACATTGATATTGACATTGAGGAGAAGGATGTGTATCGGCTATTTAGCCGACAAAATGTAAGGAAAGCGAGTGGCCCTGATGGGATTTCACCTGCCACCCTGAAGTACTGCGCTAGTCAGCTAGCTCCAGTTTTTACAGACATTTTTAATCAATCAATTGTTTTATGCAGGGTTCCGAGTTGTTTTAAGTCATCAACCATTATTCCAGTGCCGAAGAAAAACTAAGCTGTGGACCTAAACGACTACAGACCGGTGGCCCTTACATCAGTGGTCATGAAATGTCTGGAGCGGTTGGTTCTGTCACATCTTAAACCTATCACAGCTCCTTATCTTGATCAACTTAAGTTTGCTTACAGGGCAAACCGCTCGGTAGATGATGCGGCCAATTTAGGACTGCATTATGCTCTGGACCATCTTGACTCTCCTGGCTGCTATGTAAGGATGTTGTTTGTAGATTTCAGTTCAGCCTTTAACACCATTCTACCCGAGCGACTGTGGGAGAAGCTGTTACTGATGGGGGTGGGCCCCTCTATCGGCCGCTGGATTATAAAAATAATAATACATTTAATTTAAAAGGCGCCTCTCTGACACTCAATGTCACCGTACAGGCATACATAAAAATGAATACAATAAACAAATAATAGAGTTATACCAAGAGTAGAATCTATTTAAAATCAAGTAGAATTACAGATGAATGGGTGCTACAACGAATAGGCTTGTTTAAACAAAAAGGTTTTGAGTCCAGTTTTGAAATGGGGGAAAGAATCCATGTTTTTGAGATGAGGTGGAAGGGAATTCCAAAGGCGGGGAGCAGAGCGACTGAATGCTCTGCTCCCCATTGTGGCGAGACGGGCAGGTGGGACAGACAGGTGGAGGAGGATCTGAGAAAACTCCAGGTGTAATGTGGAGGAGGATCTGAGAAAACGAGATGGAGTGGAAACATGTAGGAGATCAGACAAATAAGGGGGAGAGAGGTTATGGATGGCTTTGAATGTCAGCAAGAGGACCTTGAACTGGATACGGAACTGGATAGGGAGCCAGTGAAGCTGCTGGAGGACTGGAGTGATGTGATGGATGGAGGGGGTTCGGGTAATGATTCGGGCAGCTGAATTTTGAACTAGTTGAAGCTTACGGAGGGATTTGTGAGGGAGGCCCAAAAGAAGTGTATTGCAGTAGTCTAGACGGGAAGTGACAAGGCTGTGAACCAGAATGGCAGCAGTGTGGGGGGTGAGGGAGGGACGAAGACGATTAATGTTACGTAAATGGAAGTAGGCTAACCGGGTGATGTTATTGATGTGTGGTTGAAATGATAGTGTGCTGTCAAGGATGACACCCAGACTCTTAACCTGAGGGGTAGGTGAGACGGAGGAATTATCAATTTTAATGGAGAAACTGTTATTTTTGGCTAATGTGGATTTGGTACCAATGAGGAGAACCTCGGTTTTATCTGGTTAAGTTTAAGGAAATTGAGGGTAAGCCAGGATTTTATTTCTGCAATGCAATCAGTGAGGGTAGTGAGTGGAAGAGTGGATGTGGGCTTTGTGGTGAGGTAGAGCTGGATGTCATCCGCGTAGCAGTGAAAATTAACATTGAATTTACGGAGAATATTTCCAAGGGGAAGAAGGTAAATAATAAAAAGAAGGGGCCCCAGGACAGAGCACACCTGCAGTGACAGGAGAGGAAGTGGATTTGAATGACTTAAGCTGAATGAACTGAGTGCGGCCAGAGAGATAGGATGTGAGCCAGTTTAGTGAAGTGTGGGTAATACCAATGGATGACAATCTTTTGAGGAGGGTGGTATGACAAATGGTGTCAAAGGCCGCACTCAGGTCAAGGAGGATGAGCATGGTGAGTAGTCCAGAGTCAGCTGCCATGAGAAGGTCATTGGTGATTTTTATTAGTGCTGTTTCTGTGCTGTGGAGTGGACGGAAACCAGACTGGAACTGTTCATAGAGATTGTTGTGAGAAAGGTGAGAATGTATTTGAGTGGCAACTACTTTTTCAAGAAGTTTGGAAATATAGGGTAAGTTCGATATAGGACGGAAGTTGTTGAAAATGGAAGGGTCAGCACCAGGCTTTCAGGATTGGTGTAATGACAGCAGTTTTTAAGGATGTGGGGACAATTCTAGTGATGAGAGAGGAGTGAATGATGGCAGAGATGATAGGGAGCAGAGAAGGGAGGCAGGATTTGACAAGATGTGTAGGTAGAGGGTCTAGTTGACGATTTGGATTTCTGGATGAGTTCGGTGAGTTCTAAGAAAGAGGGCAGGTTAAAAGAAGAGAGTGTGTGTATGGGTGGATGGGGGTCAGAAAAGGTGTGGAGATGGTGTGAAGTGCGGTCAAGGTGTAGGTGGATATTGTAGATTTTAGCAGTAAAGAATGACATGATGGAATTACAGAAGTGAGTTGTATACAAATGGGGAGGCAAAGAATCCTGTGGTTGGGTGTTTTTGTTTAAAATATTGAAAAGTGACTGAGTTTCCATGATTAGCAGTGATTAAACTCGAGTAGTACTGGGTTTTAGTGGTGGCTATGGAATCCTTATAATGCAAAATGTGGTTATTGTATAGTTCTTTATGTATGGTGAGACCAGATTTCCTATAGTCTTTCCAGTTGTCGTCCTTCTGCTTTCATATGGCGAAGATCAGCGGTGAACCAGGGAGCGGAGACAGTGAATGAAACAGATCGAGTCTTTAACGGAGCGAGGGTGTTGAGAATGTTTAGAAGTCCAATATTGTAATGAGAAACCAAATCATCAGGGGTGAAGAGATTGTAGATATTGGGGATGACAGACGAGTCAATAGTTGTAGTTAGAGTGGCTGGGTATATGTTTTTTATATTGCGCAAAGTGATATGACGTGATGTCTTGGTGGTTGAGAGGTTAAGTTCAGCTGTAAATGTGATGAGAAAATGATCCGTTATGGGAAAATCATCAACTGTAATGTTGATGGGAGTGACTCCAGAGCAACAAATCAGGTCTAAAGTGTGTCCTCTGGAGTGTGTAGGACAAGTTATGTGCTGACGGAAACCAAAACTGTCCAGGCAGGAGGTGAAGTCTTTGGTGAGAGGCAAATTGGGTTTGTCCATATGGATATTAATATCGCCCATCAGTATTCTATTTGATGATAAAGTGGATAAATAAGTGAGAAAAACAGCAAAGTCATCTACAAAGTTACAGTTAGGTTTAGGTGGGCGGTAAACTGTGGCGATAATGGTTGGAATTTGACCAGAAAGTACACAGACCATATGCTCAAACGAGCTAGAGACAGGTGTGGATACTGGCGAGACTTTCCACTTCTCGCGGTAAAACATTGCGAAACCACCTCCCCGACCGGTACCACGGGGTTGCGATTTGTAAACAAATCCGGATGGTGCAGTTTCATTGAGCAGTGAAAAGTCATTAGGTTGTTGCCAGGTCTCAGTTAAACAAATAAAATCTAACTCACGGTCAGTGATGAGGTTCCGGATGACGTGTCCCTTATTTGGCAGAGAGCGAACATTAAGAAGCGCGCACTTGAGTGGAGTATTGTCAGAGCTGAAAATGTTAGCCGACCGGCTTAGGCGGGCTAACACATTGTGGTTGACAGCGCGGCTGGCAGAGCGTGGACGTCGAGAGCTGGACCAGATGGTCTTTATGGCTGTAGAACTGTGAGAATTAATATTCCGACGGGAACCTCGGTGGTTGTATCTCCGCCGGGGATAGTAGATGATATCCGGGTGAAAATGGAGTACAGCTGGCGGGGTGCCAAGCAAGTGACGTCTGAGCCGGATCAGGTCAGTAACTGTGTACTGGTATAAACCCATCACTGGCAGGTGAACGGATAACAAGAGGAGCCAGACACAAACGAACCATAAAAACAGTTGTAGCAGCATCTTAAATTCAAAATCCGTACAAAATTGGATACCAGTTCAAAGTTTTCCGAAACGAGCAGCGGCAGTAGGTAGTCTTGCCAGCGTTCGCTCGAGTGGAAGTGAACTCTCTCTTTCGTCATGAATCCAAATGTTTATGGATTTTCTTAGTGACAGACAACAGTATGTGCGGCTTGGCCAGCACATGTCTGATCCTCAGACTACTAACATTGGAGCACCTCAGGGGTGCGTGCTATCACCATTTCTCTACTCACTGTATACCAATGATTGCACTTCCAATAATGGTTCCATCAAGCTGATTAAATTTGCAAACGATACTACATTAGTCGGCCTTATTAAGGGAAACAACGAGTCTGCTTACAGGCAGGAAGTGTCTAAATTGGTTGCGTGGTGTGATGAGAACAACTTGGAGCTTAATCAGCAAAAGACTGTGGAAATGGTGATAGATTTTCGCAGAACACCCGCCTACCTTCCACTTCTAACTATCAAGAGCTCTGTTGTGAAGAGGGTGGAGTCAATTACATTTTTAGGCACTGTTATCACAAATGACTTGAAATGGGAGGAAAACAGTTCCTCCATTCTTAAGAGAGCTCATAGTGCAATGTTTTTTCTGAGACAGTTAAATAAACTGAACGTTTCCAGCTCTGTTCGGTCTAGATTTTACAGGGCCACTGTGGAAAGCCTTCTTTCAGCATCCATTACTGTTTGGTTTGCCTCGGCATCAGCCTAGGCGAAGGTCAGACTACAGCGTATTGTGCGCACAGCAGAGAGGCTGACTGGACAGAGGCAGCGGTCACTTGACGACCTATATGAGGCCAGAGTCAGGAAGAGGGCAGCTAAAGTTGCTGCTGATCAGTCCCATTCAGCAAGTGACATTTTTAGGCTGCTTCCTTCTAGGGCTGAACGATTAATTGCATTTGCGATAATATCGCGATATGATGAAACGCGATTTTGTAATCGCAAAAGCTGCGATTACTCTCTGGTCATGTGACACGCGATAGTAAAGCAATCTGCACCGCAGATGAAGCATCAACTTGGCACGCTACGCATATCGGCCTGGCATAGGCTACAGGAAAGAACGTACAGTTTGTTTAATTTATGTGATCGTGTTATAGATTCTCTTCAACGATTCTGTATGGATTCAGATCATTTCAGAATCGAGTCTGAGCTTAGCTTTAAACACAGAGGCGTGATGACGCTGCGTGTGCTTTATAAACAACCGTATTCTGTTTGCCTCTAATTCCTCTGTCACACACACACTCGAACCTTACGAAAAATAGTCTTTCATACAGTTCGGAAAAGTTGAAGCGAATTGGACATTTGCGGGCTTCATTGCACACTAGATCATATGGCACTATGCAGTTGGCTTATATATTAAAAAATAAAAACCATCGACAGAAGCTGCTTTCAATTTCAAATACTCACGCCCACTTTGTGAAGAGCGCTCTCACGTGCGGCCGTGAGCAACTCTGTCTACGTGGTTAAATGTACTTGCATCTCAAAATGCGTTTATGACGCGTTTACTCTTAAATACTGAAAGCACTCTTTGTTTATTGCTTGTAATGTTTTTTCCCCTCTTTGTCATTGATAGCTTTTATGTTTTAAAGCTATTCGTTTATAGCCTATTTAAAATTATTAACATGTAACTGTATTAATTTCGTTTTTAATGTGTTTTTAATTATTTTTAAAAGTAGCCTACTTTTCATAAGGTGCCTAAAGATCAATCGCAATATTGGTAAAAATCGCAATTAGATTATTTTCCTAAATCGTTCAGCCCTACTTCCTTCAGGAAGAAGGTACAGAGCAGTGAGGACAAGGACCTCACACCATCTTAATAGTTTTTTCCCCAAGAGACATTTCCCTTATGAATAGCTGATCTAGCACTATTTTTGGACTATTTTATTATTTGATTTGATTGTTTTAGGCATGCTTTTTGCAGCTATATGCATATGGGCGATTCCACAGTTTCTGTCCACAAGGGGTGTAATGAACAATATAGATTGAATAATACCCAGTTGTTGTAATTTTTTTATTTTTAGTTCACTATTTTGTTAAAGATAGATGTAAGAAATAATAAAGTTACTTTTATCCCACTAAGTCTTGGCATTATTGTGTTATGAGACTTTATTTTATTTCCGTCCCCAGAAATTGCGGATGTCAGGGTGGGACATTCAGTGCATCTGGATTTTTCCTAAGTCATTTCTTTCATTTCCTTTATTAAAATCCTGAATTTTGGCGCATAACATTTATTTTGGTGTATCTTCTACAAAATACTACTATTAACACGGAAAGTATAATTCCCTTAATCCACCACGATGCAATGGAAACATTTACTAACGTTCGTTACACTTTCTGTCCAAGCAGTTATGCACGTTTCTAAAGGAAGCAGATCAATAATTTTTCCATGTAATTATATCAGTAGCAAAACGATAAAGACATCTTGTGTGGGTTAAATTCTCATATGCGTTGCTACATGATAAATTGTTAATAAATCGGGATAAAACAGGGGCCGAGATTTTCTGTCAAAAAATCATAACGCTCGTACATTTTATTCTGACGCTGAATTTCCATCTCCTAATGTCTCAACGGTTCTCATGTCAGAAATAAGATTGTCTAGGTCACGGTCACTCTGCGTGAGAGGAAGAGTTAACAGGATTTCACGGATTTCGATGAATGTGGGTAAGTTTGTGGATTCTGTCCAAAAAGTTACGAACGTTAAAATGATACGAACGTGGTAGACTTTGGTTAAGTAAACATTAAATAGGATCATTGTGGTGAGAAAGGATAAAAGAGTGTGCAAGTCGGATGATTGCGAGTGGTTTCGGACCGAAAGCGGAGTTGTTCATCGTGAAAGCATGCATGAATGCTGGTTTTATACATTTTGACAGATTCTGCACATCTTGTTCGTAAATTTGACGGAAATCTGTCCAACTTCAAACGTTGTTTTCTGCGTATTTTTGACTCAATAAGCTGTTAATGAAAGTCAACATCGTCAATGAAATTTTTCTTTTTTTATGATTTTTTTTGTCTTCTGTCCAATGTTCGTAAGAATATAGCTTAAGCTGTCGAAGTTATTAACATGTTAATAGTGCGTTAACACAATCTCACTTATGCCATTAGAATAAACTGTCGCCGTCAATCGCATAGGTTTCTAAACAACAGTGAACTGGGCATGTTAAGGAACACACGCAGATTTTCTTTTGTTTTGAATTGTTCTGTTTAAAAGTATGATTTCAAGCGTTCTTCTGTAGATAATAGATTTCTCAGTTCTGTGAGGCATGCTGAGTTTCAGTGTCATTTATGAGACGCGCTCCAGTTCAAGCGCCAGCGCTTCCGTGATTATCATCTGCTATATTCAGTGCTTTAAGTGGGCCGGTACGCGCCGGGCCACTTAAAGCACTGAATATATTTACTTATTATTTATTAAATCCACGCAATTGGTTGATGAAACATTGATTAAAATTAAGATACAATTAATACAAAACGAAATTCACTTTAAAGAAAGGCTTTGTGCTTTTTGTTTGAGGTCTCTGTGAAAGTTTATCCTTACATTTATCTGCCTCAACAGCCTTCCATTTACTTCTGTAGTAAATTAATTGTCCTTTAGTTAAAAATATTCAGGGTTACTTTGCATAAAGAGTTATTGGTGCTCTATTCAGCAGAATTACTATTCGTTTCCGTCCACGTTACACACGTTATAACTTTGCACACTTGTAGGTGTTCCTTTGTCTTCTACATTTGGCAAATAAGTTTGAAAAATATACCAGTGGTATTTGTTAGTAATTTTGCTGGCTTTCAGTTTATGAACACCAGACTCAAAAATGCACCTTTAAGTTTATAGTACAGATAATATTAGATAGCCACCCTGCCTGCATGGAAGTCATATTACAAGTTTTGTAAACCATACACAACGTATGACTCAAAATTACACCAAATTAGGAACAAAGCAAAACATGAACTGGGATTCAACCAGAATTGTATTAAACTGAATTAGATTAAGTACACTTTCTGCTTGAACTTGCACTGTTTTTCCGTCCATGTTACATACGTTAAATTTTACATCAACTCAACTTTGATCAAAGTTTACTAGTTTACCATTGCCAGATTTATCCTGCCTTTCACACAGCTGTACTCCAGGTTTTCTCAGGATGTTAACCTGAAGACAATGGCTTTCTCCATGAAGATTGATTTTGCAGGCTGTTGTCCTTGCAGTTAGGCCTAAACTGTGGAATCGCCCATGTATGTTTGTGTGTTGAGTTTGTGTGTAACTGATGGCCATATCTGCTGATGCATTTGGCGAATAAAGTAATTCTTATCTTATTACCCCGAAGTGATAAAATAAAATTCTGTATCAAAATTTATAGGCAAGACAAGTAGTTTGTTTAGACATGTGTAACCCCTCCACCCGGGTCCTTCTCACCCCGCTCCGTGCGGGTCTCGAACCCGGGTCTCCGGCATGAGAGTCAGGCGCTCTAACAAGGAGGCAAAAGACTGCAGCCCCTAGCGTCTGTCGCTAGAGCGCCTATTGAGATCAGAGGAGTGAGGTTTAGCAACTACTAGCTGGCCTCCGAAATGTAAAGGCAAGACAAGTTAAGGCTTGGTTTGTAGGGAAATACAAACATGCGCACATATATTCAAACGCGCATAACTATAGAATCAATTCTTAATGCGCATGTGAACGCCATCAGTGTTTCTCACAGGTTCTAACTAACAGGTTCTAAGAAAACTAACTTTAGCTGGAAAATAACATTATTCAAGAACCGCTATGAAGCCAAAACAATCTCTGTTACCTTAAATTATAATTAATCAGATTTAGATTTATCTCTGTAAAGCTGCTTTGAAACAATCTACATTGTTAAAAACGCAATATATATAAATTAAGATGACTTAAAGAAAACCCAGAACATTCTGCACCATTTCATAGTTGAACTGTTTATCTAAATGTGATGAAGTGCTTGAATGTTTCTAACAAGAATGTTCTTCAGCATCATGAATGAATGAAGAATAAACACCAACCTCTTTGTTCTTCAGGATCTTCAGTGTGTTTCATTCTGCAGGGTTCTGGATCACTCGTGTTCTCACTGTCCTCTTTAATAAACTCAGTCTCTGCAGATTTCAGCTCTTCCTGATGCTTTCATGCTCGTCTTCACTTGTAGCTGATGGGAATTTACAGCATTTATTGGAGAATTGCTGTGGGAGGAGCTTCACTGATGATGTGATTGCTGTGGGAGGAGCTTCACTGATGATGTGATTGCTGTGGGAGGAGCTTCACTGATGATGTGATTGCAGTGGGAGGAGCTTCACTGATGATGTGATTGCAGTGGGAGGAGCTTCACTGATGATGTGATTGCAGTGGGAGGAGCTTCACTGGTGATGTGATTGCAGTGGGAGGAGCTTCACTGATGATGTGATTGCAGTGGGAGGAGCTTCACTGATGATAAATTCCAGCGTGGGAGGAGCTTCACTGATGATGTATTCCAGTGTGGGCGGAGCTTATCTGCCAAAATCAAAAATATAAATTACTGAGATTTGTTTTTATAATAAATTACACTTCTAAGCATTTATGTCTATCAATCTATTTATCGTACAGTAACTGATGCCAATTCATTCATTATTTTTTTTGCTAATGCTAACATTATTCTGCTTCTTCATTAAAATACAGGTATCTAGAAATATAGTAAAGAATATAAATAATTTAAATTATTCCAAATATAAATAATGGTAAGAAAAATCGTAAACTGAAATAAACTTACCTATAGTAGCCAACAAATCCCCTCAGTCTGCTGACACCAATGAAATGAGCTTTAAGTGACAATTTACAGGAGATCTGGAGACATCAGCATAATAAATGAGGTGAAAACAGGAACTATTGTCATAAAATAAAGAGTGTTTTCAGCAGATCTGTTAATATTGATGAGCCTCAGACTATCAACACTCATTCAACAAGCCATTCAGGATCATCAGCAGATCATCTCACTTTATTCTGAGTGTTTGCTGTTAGAAACACATTATTTGAGTCAGGATATAAAAGCCTATAAAACTACTGCTATACTGAAAGGCAATAGGCTACTGTTAATTCTCACAATATGACATGGATAAAACATCAATAACACAAAAACAATCACTAATGACACTAATCTTCATAAACCACTACAGATAAATAATTAAAGAAGCACATGTCCAAAAAATTAATCTAAATATAGCAAGTTTGATCTTATGATAGCAGCATTAATCACTATAAAGTAGTAGGCTAGATCATTAAAATAATAACAGAAACTGTTAATTATCATAACACTCTTAAAAATAAAGAGCCCCAAAAGCACTTTTGTTCCAAGAGTAAAACGCTTTTCATATTAGTACTGCTTTAATGTCTCACGTGGCTCATCATAGGCTCAATGTTTAGCATTGTTCCAGTATGACACTCGAGATCGATTCACACATTAATTCCCCTCACAGATCTTAAACTTTGACTTTTGACTTGACGAAACAATCACACAAACACACACAAAAGCACTCAAAATCGCTCAGGTCTGAATGAACTCGACATATTCTCCTCATGCTCGCACGACGACGCCAGAAAAGACGCACAAGTAACTTATCGCTGTGATCGATGAAAACAATACAGAAATGAGCCTGTCGCTTAATCAAACTGTATAGAGTGTGTTTGGTGGTTGTGTAAATATGAGAAATACCGTAAACTGCTCTCCTCACCTCAGAAGACTCGACGCTGAAACTCAATAGAGCAACACAGTCCCGCCCACAGCCCGAGAGCAATACTAACCAACTGCAGAACCGCAGAACCATACGCCAGTGTGAGGACGACAGCGCCAGCCTAACGGTCTGATGCCGGAAGTGGGCGGAGCCAGGTGTTATTTTCAAACAACGTTATTTTAAATAATTTTAAGTAATAATTTTAAGAAATTTTAAATAATTTTTTTAAACGATATAATGGAAAATATATATTTTAGATATATAAAATATTATAAAATATACGAATTATGTCTTGTCCTATTAACAAAGTACAATATACTAGCTAGGTCTATAATATTAATAGTTTTTTAAAAGTTAAAATTATACTTCATCCATTTGTTTTGTTGTTTCAAATGATTACAAATATTCAATAGTAATTAAATAAAAATACAAAATCGAACTAAATAAAACAAAATCAGACCTGTGCCGGAAGTAAATTTCCCATTCATTTCTCCAATTGACGTTTTGGAAAAATCCGGAAGCGACCTCACTGCAGTACACGAGACCAGGGGGCGGAGTTGGATCTCTGCATTTTGATTGGTCGACAGATTCCCAACACATCACACTTTTACTCGTGTTGTTGCTCTAGACTAGAGTAAGTTATTCTTTTGACGGAAAAACAAACTTGCTGACATTTTTATTTATTTAATAACGTTTTAAATAGTTACAAACACTGTAGTTTGTACATTGTGTGAATTTGCACCTTAAGTTTAATTACGTATAGTGATTGGCAATAGCCAAGTATTTTATTAGAAGTTTTTCTTTTGGAGAAACGTTTGATTTTACTCCAAAAAAAAAAAAAAAAAAAAAATTATTACGTTTCACCTTACCTGAAAAGCCTTGTTACATGCAAGAATGAATGTATTATTTATAATATATTATTATTATAATATACAAATACTTAAGTACATTAATAAGTAGGCACTTCTACTTTTATTTGAGTAGCCTAATATTAAATCAAGTTCAAAATCAAGTAGAAAATATGTGTGCTTTTTCCACCACTGATTATGCAACTGTAAGTGACTAAATTATAGCGGCACTAATTTTATACTTATAAATGACTTCACAAGGGCATCTGACTTAATTTAAATAACACAAGAGCATCTCACTTACATAAATACATGCAAAATGCATTACCAGCACAACCAAATAGGAAGAAAAAACGTTTATTAATACACAAGGTAAAACAGACATTTTGAATACAGTAGGGAAACTTTGAAGGCAAAACATAAGGAAAATCACGCTGGGATCACATCGTAAGCACACGCAGAATAACACCAATATTGAGGGAAACCACAGGACATTCAAAATTACTCATTCATTCATCCTTTCACACTGCACTGGTCAGCACAGATCTGGCAGAACTCGCTGCAGAAGTCTCGCTGGGTGTCTTCACTGATTATTTGTTTAAGTTCCCCCCTTCTTCCTCGACCTACATATCATATGGGTTAGCAAAGAAAGGAAATATTTCAATGTTCATTATTTTTGTAATGTTTTAATTCATCATTGAAAAGCAAAACACTCCATGGCAACAACTAACACTGCATGCCTGGAGTGCAGTGTTTGTCTATGTCTCCACATTGCCTACAAGTTTCCAGTCTGTACATTTTATAGTAGCTGTTTATCTGGTTAGCGCTATTAATCAACCTACCGTTAATGGATAGCGGACTAGTTAAACATGTCTTGGCGTTATCAAAAAGTATGGACACGGTCAACACTTTAAAGGAACACTTCACCGTTTTTTCGTATTAAACTATGTTATTCCCGTAACTGAAACTAGCTGATAAATACCTCTCGTCTCAGTGCGTGCACTCAATCGCTCTGGCGCGCGACTGTAACGGACGTGGACAGGGTATAAAGACAGACAACTCCAGGGGCCGGTTTCACAAAGATAGACTTTGACTATGGCTTAGATATAGTAGATAGTCAGACTTCAGATAGACATCTAAATCAGACCGTTTCACAAAGCACTTAAGACTTTGACTATCTTAAAGGGATAGTTCACTTTAAAATTAAAATTCTGTCATCATTTACTCACCCTCAAGTTGTTTCAAACCTGTATTCATTTATTTCTTCTGCTGAACACAAAGAAAGATATTTTGAAGAATGTCAGTAACCAAACAGTAGTCTGTACCCATTGACTTCCATAGTATTTTTTTTTCCTACTATGGAAGTCAATGGGTACAGACTACTGTTTGGTTACTGACATTCTTCAAAATATCTTTCTTTGCGTTCAGCAGAAGAAATAAATTCATACAGGTTTGAAACAACTTGAGGGTGAGTAAATGATGACAGAATTTTAATTTTAAAGTGAACTATCCCTTTAAGTAGGACTACACTGCAATGCATTCTGGGTAAACTAAGACACTTTTCAAAACAAAAAACATGGCGGATCGAGTAAGCGCATTCAGCCGCTCAGTGCAGTTTATCCCAGCAGAAAATATGTGTTTTTTGGAGGAGTATAACAGTTACAAGGACATTTTACTTGGGAAATTTAGCGGAGAATGTAGTAACAAGAAGAAATGTTTGGAAAAAGATTGCTATGACAGTTAACAGCGTTAATCCGACCGCTGAGCGTTAAAGACGTACAGAAAAGATACAAAACCGAAACCGACGATGAAGTCGTCATTATTATATATTTCCAGTGGGTTACTGCGTCCCTAAAAACCCGTTCCCTTCTCAGCGCTCTCCACGTCGTCTGCAAACCACAAATTATGAGCCATTTTCCCTTTTCTTTCGGCTGTTTGTGATGTAACTGATTGTTACTGCTGGTTGCCAAGGTAACATAGAGTCTTAGACCGAAGTTAGCCTGGGGGGGAGGTGTCTAATTTTTTTGGTCTAAATTAAGTCAGTCTTTATTTTTGTGAAACAGTCTAACTTGCATTAGACTAGTCTATGAGCAAATTTTAGACTTGTCTAACACTATAGACCGGTCTAAAATAGCTTTGTGAAACCGGCCCCTGATGATGGGTCTCCCAAGATTTATTTGCTCTCAGCAACACAAGACACTCAGCAACACAATATATTGTTGTCTGGAGGAGACCACATTTCTTTTATATATTTTTATATATATATATATATACTTTTTTTAACAGTTTTTAGTGAACAAAATTAAACAGTATGTGGGTTTGGGTGACTGCACAGATAACAGAAAGAGAATAACGTCTAACAAAGATACACATACATGCAGAAGACAATATCACATTAATTTGCCTTCTGATCTACTGTTTGTTTCTATCTGCACCTCTGCTCCTAAACATTGAATAACAAAATTTACACACTCAACATAGACTGAGCCTCAGTTATATACATTGCACAGAAACAACGTGAAAATGCAGTGAAAAGAACGAGTTAAACGAAACATCGTTAAAACTTTATTTAACTGTAAAACCGGCACTATAACAGCCAGCTAATATCGTATTAACTTTGAGGCAATAGATATTGAAAGGTCACAACACAATTTCCAAAGAAAACAATAAAATAGCGCAGCAGATTTTACACGCAACCTACCTCAGCAACACAATATATTGTTGTGAGGAGGAGACGGAAATTACGGCAACTTAGGAGGTACAATAGAGGTGCAGTGCAGCAACAACATCTCTGCAGAAACGATAGCAATATGATAAATGAATTAAACTCAAGATAAAATTCACAAATACTCAAAGAAACATTAAATGATAATTAAAATATGGTTAAAATTAAATTAAACATAAATTGAAAAATTAATATTAATAAAGTGCATTTTTAACTCCGTTACACGGCGACACTTTGATAGCTATAGCTTAGCCCAATTCATTCGTTAGGATCCAAACAGAGATGAAGTTAGAAGCGGCCAAACACGATCCACGTTCTCCCTATTTAAATACAGTTACACGACCAAGTATGGTGACCAAATAAAACGTGGGTTTTTTCTAAGCGGGTAAAATGGATAACTATAATGTATGGCGGAATAGCACTTGCAGCAGCACTTCGACTCGGCGCATTAATATCATCACTCAGGATGATCATCTTGAGGATAATATATGTTGTTCTGTCGGAGCATAGTTTCGGATTCAGTAAATATGATCAGAAAAATCTTGCAGACAGCAGCTTTAAGTAAATTTCCAAGCCTGTACTTTGTTACTTTTACTTGAGTAAAGAAGTTAAGTCAGTACTTCTACTTTTGCCAGAGGATTTTTTAACACATATGCAATTATAATAGCACTAGTAAGAAATCTGATTTGAGATTCAGTTTCGAATAAGCACCTGGTCCTATCTGATATCTGAACTGCACCTGGTCCTAGTCGAATCTGCTGTTGTGTGACATGAGACTGAATTTACTCAGCTGTAAATTTACTCCTCCCCCTCACCTGAGCCCCGATTGCTTTAAATTATGAGCAGATTTAATTTAGGCTTATTTACTTATAAACATTGATCAGCAATCAATTAAATGAGGTAAACAGTGTTGCTGTAACAGCGGTCATCAACTGATTTACTTGCTTGGTCAGCAGGGGGCGCTCAAACCTGCGGTGCCCTTCGCATTTGCGTGGTGGTTAACAACGCTACTGAGCCTAATGCAATGTTAATACACATGTACATTTTTATTTATTGTATATCGACACATTATAGCCTAATAATCAGCTGAACTCTGCCCAATTCAGATCGTCTTTTCTTGCCAATTGGGACCCAAATGGGTGCGTAAAATATGACAGTAGACTAGCCAACTATTTGATACACAATGAATGTGCTAATAACTTGCATAATTCTCTTAAAACATTGTGTCCCATGAACTTGAGGTATAGGGCCTATAACCCGGGCATTTCTCATTCCTGTCGGCGTTTCTCTGCCATTTCAAAGATGCGTTAAGACACTGGATCTCCACCCGCCTGATAGTCAAGTCAAGTCACCTTCATTTATATAGTGCTTTTAACAGTATGGACTGTTTCAAAGCAGCTTTACAGTGATAATAGAAATTAGCGTAACAGTGAAGTTGCGTTCTCACAGAAAACCCTTAACGCGCTCCGGCCGCCCATCCACACAAAAAGTGCCTGGTGTCTCGAGAACACACTCCCCGAAATAGGTTCGAAGGTGCAAACGATTATCGGTTTTCTCTGCGCAAACCCCAAAAAAGCAAACCCAAGAAAACGCAGACGGCGCGCACATGCACATCACGTGTTCGGTCGATAGGTATGCGCGTTTGAATATATATGTGCGCAGGCGTGTAGTCCTTCACAAATCAACCCTCAACAAACTACTTGTTAGGCCTTACAAATTTATAATACAGATATTTTTGTTTTAACCGGAATTATCCCAACAACGTTTTATCTGTATAGATGTAAAGGGCAGGAGGCCTTCACAGGGGAGAGACTAGTGGACACTTCAGGCCTGCGGTGTCGTCGTGTCCAGGCGCTGGTCCTTCATCAGATCTGGATACGGTCTGGATACGGCGGACTGCAGTGAACATGTAACTGACATGTAACACATCTCTTGAATGCCAAACCCCAGCATTAGGAATTGCACAATCTGATAGATCCTTTTTGCTTTATGTCCATGAACACTTACGCCGGTTTCACACCGCAAGCGTCAGCGGCGCGTGACCAGCACATATTTTTTCCGGCGTGCATGTTAATCAATGAGTCCATTGTAACATACACGCAGGGTATATGTGTTAATAGCAGATGAATATGGCTATAGAAGGTTAAATAATAATTGGGGTAAAGGGGTGCACATAACTTTTTCAGTGAGTTACTCAGATGAGGACCAGGAGATGGTGTTTGGTACTCACCCCATATGTAGCGTGGCCACAGCTGTCAATCATGACGTCACATTTCCGTTTTTATAGCATAAAATAACTAACTTAAACCAAACTTATAAAAATAATAATAAACGAACACTTAAATTTACATCAGCGTGAAAAGAATGACCTAAAATGATAGAAAACACCTTTGGAAAAAATTTATTTGAAGTGTTATTTGATTGTTCAGATATATTTATTTGTATAAATTAAATATAATTAATCCTTATTAAAGATATTAAAGAGCAGTGAATTTTCTCTTTTTATTTTGTTGTTTGATCAATATTAAGTGTACAGAAGGCATTAGGTTTATTACGCACTGTCACTTTAAGAGTGTGCAGATCCAATTGCACTGATGCACGGTACGTTCTGTAAAGACATAACCGACTGTGTTTAACGCTACGTGAATACTCTCCAAAACGGACATTTAGACATAATGTTGTGTGTATTTGTCCATTCAGACGCGAAAGAGAGCTCGATTCAGTCCTTGCGCGCAGCGTCTATGTGCGGGGCTGCACGCTTCGGGTCGTGTGTGTGTGTGTTCGCACAGAAAAAACATACCGAATAAAGCTGTCTTTCGCGTCGTCACTCTTATTCAGATCTATCCATATGTCTGCTCTTCTCTTTCTCCCAGACGTTTACATTTTTTTACGATTTGAGACATGCATGAAGCGCATGCCGACTCTGTAGTAGAGGTCTTCACGGGTCCAAAAATTCTTACCCGAACCCGAAGGGACCCGTAATTTGCTACACCGAACCGACCCGGACCCGACTATTATTTCAAAAGCTGGACCCGGACCCGTGCAGACCCGATAAATGCCTAACCGGACCCGACCTGCACCCGTCGATTATTTTTGTAAGCTGGACCCGAAACTGCCGGGAAGACACAGACCCGATTGTCACATTCCACCTTAAACTGCTATTACAAGTCAATAAACCTGTTGCAAAAAATTACAACTTTTTGTCTTACCTAGGCCTAATTTAAGGAGCCGTAGCAGCGTAGTAACGTTAGTCTCTCCATCCTTTCCTTGTAACGTTACGTTACCTGACTGGCTGTGATGCATTACAATCCTTCGGCTCCGACAAGAAAGTTATCCATGTTATTCCTCTCGTTATTCCACGAAGTCCAAGCTTAATCCTTGTTATTTCAGCTTCAAAAGTCCACTTGATGTCACGGACTCACGGTCACAATGTCAAATTAAACGAGTTAGCTGCTAACTCGCACAATAACTTTTGTCTTTTTGCCCTTTTGAACTATAATAACGATTGCTCGTTCAGTGCCATGGCCGCTGTGCTGACGTTATTTATCATCTCCGTGCTCTCTGCTCTGCATCATCGAGTCTGAATCTGACCACTAAAACTTTAAGATTGAACAAAACGATTAATTGACATTGTAAAATCTAAAGCGCGGTTTGGCTGTCCCTCACTGAAGCTCTGCCTCTGGTAACTGGTTGCCATAGAAACATGACACGCGCTTGACT
Organism: Phoxinus phoxinus; assembly: GCF_949152265.1. NCBI lineage: Eukaryota > Metazoa > Chordata > Actinopteri > Cypriniformes > Leuciscidae > Phoxinus > Phoxinus phoxinus. The sequence goes on from NC_136876.1 coordinate 2,485,332, forward strand.
GCAAATGCGCGCTAGCTGGATGGATCAACCTAAAATATGCTTTTTAACGCAATTTATTTTGAGTGTCAAAGTAAACATTCATGTGACAGTTCACCTCAGATTATGTTACTGATTTAAAATATATTAAATATGAGTGTGACAAGACGCATTTTTGAGATTTGATGACTCGCACGGGTATTACACACAATGTTAAACAGACCCGGGACCCGAAGTAATAGATTCGACCCGACCCGGACCCGGCTGATCATTTAAAATATAGACCCGAACCCGTACGGGTCCCGGGTCGGGTCCCGGGTCAACGGGTCAACGGGTTCACCTGAAGACCTCTACTCTGTAGATCAGCACGTTACAATTCAAATGTGCGCATCTTCCACAAACGCAAATCAGTTCTGACTGGATCACTTCCCCAATCGTCCCTCCCTTACGTCTAGTTTTTATTCGTCACAGTGGTCGTCATTTAAAACAAGGTTTTTATTTAGTTATCGTCTCGTTTTCATCTGTGAAAAAATGTAATTAACACTGCCTAGGTTGCATTTTGGCGACAGTACGCAAAGGCGCGTAGTAACACAAGTGGCATTACGCATTCCTGATTTTTGTCGCGCATGCGTACCTGCGTACCAGTTATGTGCACCCCTGCAAATAACAATAACCACAATCATTCCAATCTGCAGAGAAGAAAAAAACAAACAAAATACAATTCAAAACAACTGGAGAGTACTCAGATTAAAGACAGTCCACAACACACTATAGGACTGTATTCCTTGTTCATAAAAGATGAACACCATGTCCACTTAACGTGAATGGTCCGTGAGACGCAAATAGTCCATGAGCCAAAGCTTAGTGAATGGCTGTATATGTGTATACGTGTGAATGAGAGTGGAGGGGGGGTTGAGCAGAGCTGCACAGCCTCCTACCAAACCCACAGGGGGTGATGATGTTGTTGGGGCAGGTTCTGTTCCAGGTAATAATAGCTCGCCATCAACTGGCCCGCAACTGGCCGCACCTGGCCTGTATTAAATAAACAGGACCCATGGTTTAGTCAATACTCATAATATAATTGATCTACTAGCTAGTTTTATATTCTCTATTTTATATTTTATGTGTACACAATAGTATTCAAAACACTGCATAAGTAATCGTCATAATTATATTGAATGACAATAACAAAATCATACAAAGATACTCAATCGCATGGAAATAACCACCCATAAATATCAGGATTATTTACAACATAACATTCCATTCAACACAATTAATAATCTTGTCATTCAGTATAATAATAATAATAATAATACATTCGATTTTTATAGCGCTTTTCAAGACACTCAAAGACGCTTTACAAAAATAAGATAGACACAAAAGCAAAAGAATGGGGGATGGGGGGATGGAGAACTGGAAAAGGTCTGTTAAATGGGAAAGGCAAGTTCAAAGAGGTGAGTTTTGAGGGCCTGTTTGAAGGATGTTATGGAGCTTGATTTTTTAACGTGGTCTGGAAGGGCGTTCCAGAGTGTTGGTGCAGCAGCTGAGAAGGCTCTATCGCCCCAGGTGTCAACATCAACGGACCTGAGGCGGCGGGCAAGAGTGGGGCGGGTTAGTAGGTCAGAGAGGTATGGAGGGGCAAGGTTATTAAGTGCTTTGTATGTGAGGAGAAGTATTTTGAAGTTGATCCTGTGTTTGACTGGGAGCCAATGTAGTTTGAAAGGAACAGGGGTGATGTGGTCACGATGGCGGGAGGAGGTGAGAAGACGGGCAGCTGAGTTCTGGACATATTGAAGTTTACTGATAATTTTGTTCGGAAGTCCATAAAGAATGCTGTTGCAATAATCCAGTCTTGAAGTGATGAGTGCATGGATGAGTGTTTCAGCTGTAGAGGTAGACAGTGATGGGCAGAGGCGTGCAATGTTGCGAAGGTAAAAGAAGGCAATTTTGGTTACGTGTTTGACATGCGGTACAAAGGAGAGGGTGGGATCAAGGATGGTTCCAAGGTTGCGGATGCAAGTGGAAGTGGTGACAACGGAGCCATTAATGTTGAGGGTGAAGGTTTGGGCATGTCGGGTGAGGGAGTTAGGACCAATGATGAGAATCTCAGATTTATCGCAGTTGAGTTTGAGAAAGTTTCCTTGCATCCATGATTTAATGTGAGTGAGGCAGGTTGTGAGGGTTGAGTGGGTCAAGGTTGTGATGGTCTTTGAGGAGAGATAGAGTTGAGTGTCGTCGGCATAGCAGTGGAATTGGAGGCCATGTTGGCGGAGGATCTGTCCAAGGGGGAGTATGTACAGGATAAAGAGGAGGGGACCAAGGACTGAACCCTGGGGGACACCATGAGTGACTGGGATGGTGGAAGACGTGCAGCTGTTTATGGAGATGTAATGGTGTCTATCAGAAAGATATGACGTGAACCAGGTTAGGACAGAGCCAGTTATTCCAATTCGGTGCTGAAGGCGTGAAAGGAGGATGGAGTGTTTGATGGTGTTGAAGGCTGCACTGAGGTCTAGGAGGATGAGGATGGTGAGGAGACCAGAGTCAGCAGCAAGCAGAATGTCATTGGTGATTTTGAGAAGGGCAGTTTCGGTGCTGTGTTTGGGGCGGAAGCCAGATTGAAATGGTTCATATAGGTTATTGGACTTGAGGTGGGTTTGGAGTTGAGAGGCGACTGCTCGTTCCAGTATTTTAGACAGAAATGGGAGGTTTGAGATGGGACGGTAGCTGTTAGGATTTTCTGGATCGAGACCTGATTTCTTCAATATGGGGGTGATGGCAGCAAGCTTGAGAGGTGATGGAACAATACCAGAGGTCAGAGAGGAGTTGATTATGTTGGTGATGATGGGTGATAGTGATGGGAGACAGGCCTTGGTTAGGAATGTGGGGATAGGGTCAAGCGGAGAGGTCGAGGACTTCATGCTGGAAATTATGGCAGATACATCTGTTTCACTGATTAAAATAAATGAAGAGAAAGAGTGGCATGGAGGGGGGAGGGGGGGGGGGGGGGGGTTAGGGGGCTGGAAGTCCAGGGGTGGAGGCGGGGGGACTATGGGTTAGTTGATTATGGATGTTGTCGATTTTGGTTTTGAAGAACGAAAGGAACAAATCACACTTAGATGTGGTGAAGGATTTGGAATTTGTGTCCATGGGTTTCAGAAGTTTGTTGATTGTGGCAAAAAGGGTCTTTGGACAGTTGGAGCTGGTTTGAATGAATGAGTATGTAAATTAACCATTTAAATACTTAAAACCATAGCATTGAAACAAAGTGCTAGGCTTACATTATAATTCAATAAACTCCATAGGAGCAAATGGGAAGCTGATGCTACTAGCCACCACAACCCACATAAATACATTGAGATGGCTTAATGCTGTTAGCATTAAGCTAGCGGAAACCTTCATTATAATACATAAGGATGCCGATGCCAATATCAACATGCTAACGAACAAAACAAACAGACTCACCAATTCCCGCAGATATTCGACACACCGCGGCACCAGTCGACTTCTAAAGACAACGGTGGTGAACACTACAAATACAAAATCGCATGCTAGTCAACCAACCATTTTAAGATGGAAAATAAGCGAAAATAGCTTTTTTTTGTAGAGACATTCCGAGTGCAGCTGCTCCGGTGGCTTTCCTCCTCACACTACTGATTGGGGAAATTCATCGCAGCTTGTAAAGACGCGCTTAAGCGCTATGATTGGTTGAAAGCGTTCACTGAGACTACCATGTGACTCCTGCACAAATATGTGAATGAAGGGCGTGTTCAGGTGACTGGGAAACTAGAACCATGAAATTTTACCCTGGGTTACACCCTCCCCCCTTTAAACCATGCACATCCCGCTGCATGTCAGAGCACTAGATGACACGAACCGCTGGACGGGTGTCAGATGCAGATGAACTACTTAAAGCATCAGACAGGCTATGGAGCAGAGACTGAACTACGGAGATTAGAGGATTACCTAAGATCGAGTATTGTAACCGCTCAGGTGGTGCTCTATGCCGTGTCGAACGTCTGAAAGTCAAGTCACTGTCAACTATGTCATCGTCAACTGAAGGCTCAACAGGAACAGCAGGCAATGGACTGGATTCTGCAGGAGGATCTTCATTCAACTGGATTTCGGTAAATGTCTCTTCAGGTTCAGGTGAGATCTCAATTACGGGTTCTACAACATCTCCATCTTCCACAGCTCCCTCTCCCTCCCAGGACTCCGACTGCTCACTGCTGGCTTCCAACACAGACGACGCAACTGGAGCTGGAGGACAGACAGGAGGTGGGATAGAAGAACTACAATCATCCTCATCACTGGGAAGAACGGCATTTGGAACTCTACAGCGTCCTTCCACAGTAAATCGAGATACGAATGGATCGCAGGTAAGTGGCTCCCCATCTTCAATGAGATCATCACTAGCAGGTAAGTCAATCAAGTGGTCTGATTCTTGGTTTCGCTGGCAGGTTCGCGGCTTGACAACATGGCCACGCTCCAGCCTCGGAACATTCTCAGCTACTGGTAGAAAGCTACATGGCAGGAGGAGATCTCTATGTAATGTACGCAGTGGTCCATCTCTATCCTCTGGCTTTACAGTGTAAACAGGGAGTTCACCAGCCCTTCTGACCACAACATAGATGTCCCGCTCCCAGTTATCTGAGATCTTGTGCTTTCCCCGGAGACGTACATTCCTTTCGAGCACTCTGTCTGCCACTTCCAACGCTGACGGAATGACTCTCTTGTCAAACCGTGTTTTGTTCCGCTCACTGTTCTTTAGAGCATTTTTGGAAGCGATCTGGAAACTTTCTTCCAAGCGTAATTTAAGCCCTTGCACGTACTGAGATTGAGTTTTGTGTTGTGGTTCGCGCAAAGGTAGACCAAAAGCCAGGTCAACAGGAAGACGTGGGGTTCTACCAAACATCAGTTCATATGGAGTGAAACCGGTTACGTCGTTTCTTGTGCAGTTATATGCATGAACTAATGGCTTAACAAAGTCTTTCCATTTAGATTTTTGTTTGTCTTCCAAAGTACCCAGCATCCCCAGTAACGTCCGATTAAATCTTTCCACCGGATTTCCTCTTCTGACAGATAGCCTTTCACCTGATGCTGTGACAGAATGCAGTGGTACATTTCAAGCTCTGCGATGACACTCAATGATGGAATGTAGAGGTCCTGCTCTGACTCATTTGTTACAACCACTGGGACTTTGTAGGGAGCATGAGCCGGAAGAGTGAGAAGGCAGTTGCTAACACATAGACCACCTGGTAGGATGGACGCAGGATGCTGGACGAAAACAGACTGGGTGAAGCTGGATGAGGCGACATTAGCAGAGCCCTCTATGATGAATGTGCGGCCGGCCGGAACACGCACTGGGACTTTGCTGAGGAGTCTCACTACTCCAACATGACCACTGTCTCTCTGCTGGTGTGACAACTGGAGGGTCTTTAACACAGCTCTGTAACCTTGCGAGCTAGATTGGAACGTTGGTAAATTGCTCTGCAGGTATTGCTCATATAGGGGTTCAAGCGTATTCATCCCAATCAGAACAGTGGACGAAGCTTCAGGGCAAACATCAGGGACAACCAAAGCCAAGGTTGAAACATCACACTTATTGCCCATAAAGTCTTTCGGAAATTCCACCACCACCTCCACATAACCAAGGTAAGGGATTGACTGTCCAGCAGCACCTTCGATGTATAATAGATTGTGTAGAGGTTTAATTTGTTGATCTTGCAAATGTTCATTGTAAAAAGAGGCCGATACTGTGGTCAACTGTGAACCGGTATCAAGCAGACACTGACAGGAGTGCCCAAAGACAGCAACTTCAGCAGTGCATCTTGACCCCACCAGGCCTTTGGGGAGATGGACTATAGCCTCCCGGTTGGACGGCTGGAGGGTTGCGCACTGAACAGGCTGATTCCAGCACAGCTCCTGTTTGTCCCCCAACAAGAACTGAGTCTAGTTTAACTGTTCCAGTACTGGTTGATTCCGCTTTTGCCACTTTGGTTTCTTTTCACTAAACTGTCTCTTCTTAGCACTAACAAGTTCTGGATTCCGCCGGTTGTCACATTGCGGCCTGATGTGTCCATCTTCTCCGCAACGGAAACAGAAAAGAAAATTAAGACTCAAAAATATTTAGGCTATAGAAAATTGACCCATTTAACCTTGTTTTTATTTCAGTTTGGGTGAAAGTAGGCTATGGTTATGATAAAAAAATATATAAATAAAGTACACTAGCCAGAAAATATGATAAACTTTGTTTTAGTTTATTATGTAATACTCGCACAGGTATAGGTTCTAGAAATAGGCTACCCAAATAAAACCAGAGTTTGCGGGCCTGTATGGGCAATGTAGATTCCACTTAATCAAAGAATATGCAGGTTTCTTATCAGAGTTAGCTCTGGCTGCAGATAAAGTCCTAACTGTTGGTGATTTTAATATAATGTCTCTTAAAATCTCTTCTTAGCACTAACAAGTTCTGGATTCCGCCGGTTGTCACATTGCGGCCTGATGTGTCCATCTTCTCCGCAACGGAAACAGAACCCGGGCTTTGGACTTGCAGAGGGATCACTCACAGCAGCCGCCATGTTCTGCTTTCCACGTGACTTTAGAACTGCTTTGGGTCTTGGAGTATAAGACTCTCGGCCCTGAGATTGGTTTGCCGTCAGAACAGCCAGTTGACGCTGTATTGCAGCCACCTGTTCAGTGAGTTGTTTGGTAATAATAGTCAGTGTCTCACATATTTTCTTTTCCTCTTCTCCATATGCAATCTGGGCTTGTGATGTTACTTTCTGTCTGGCTCCGCCTCCTCCCAGATGCTGTTTCATTCTTTGTGTCTTTACAGCCTCACGATCCTCTTCAGTTCTTAACAGCAGCAGTAGTTCAGCGAAAGACGGTGGTTTCTCTTTTTTCTGTTTAAGCTGCAGTTCAGATATCAGGACATTGTCCCAGCATCCTCTGCAGAACTGATTAAGAAGATGTTTATTAACTTCAGCTTTTGGTGCACCTCCCCTCTTTACTGCAAGATTTAAAACAACTTGTAATCGCTGCAGGTAAGCTGAAGGTTGTTCACCAGCGTTTTGAAGAGTATCCATAAATTTTGCATACAACTCCTCCCAGTCCTGCACTGTCCCATAGGCGGAGTCAAGCTGTTGGATGTAGATGTTAACAGACATGTCAGGACTCAGATGTTTCACCATATCAGCAGCTGGTGGCAGGAGACTGTTGAGGATTTGTCGCGATCGTTGGATTTCAGATATGGCAGGATCACTGAGAACCAGCTCCACACAAGACCGCCATGTGTCGTAGTCCACTTCATGTTGTGGTCGTGGCACCTTTCCAGAAAACACACAGAGTCTGTGGGAAGAGCGCAGATGCACAGCAGTATCCTCAGACTTAATAATGTGTTCTACCACATACCTCTGTAACTCAGGAGGGTTGAGGTCCGAAGCGGTGAAGTTGATGGTGGCACCTCGCTCCCCTGGCTGAGCTATGGGAGCAGTGGCAAGCAGTGGAGATGGAGCGGCCATTTTATACTGTGACTGAGTTGTATTCACTGAAGGCCGTTCTGCCTTAACACCAACACCGGCTTCGCCATCAGTTTGCAGCTCTGAGATTGATTTGCTGATCTGGCCCATCATCTCATTCAGCACTTCAGCATAGTTCTGTCCAGTCAGTGTAGCAACTCCTTTTAAGTCAGCTAAATATGTCTGAGTTTTAGAACTTCCCACATTTGCAATATATACTTGGGATAAATTCTTAATGTGATAAACGGTACAGGTCTCAGAAGTTTGCGTATATGGTAGAAGTGGATTCAGTAGAGTCAAAGGTAAGCCAGACTCAAACTCAACAATGAGCATATTGTGAAACTCGGATTTAGGCGAATCAACAGTAAGAGCACGATTTATCCTACCATACTGCTCGAGAAACCCTTCCACCCCTTCAGCTACCTCGGTGACCAATACTGCATTTGGTATTTTAATGTCAAGTTTTTCAAAAATATCCATGGTCAAATTAATATTGGTGAGACTGAATGTTAAAAAATGCGTATATTAAACACTTTTTCAAGACCTCCTGGCTGGCTCGCCACATTTATGTAACATACACGCAGGGTATATGTGTTAAATAGCAGATGAATATGGCTACAGAAGGTTAAATAATAATTGGGCTACAGAAGATAGGGTTCGTCTCAAGGAGGTGTCGAAAGAGTGAATAATAACACAGAGACGAATAACTTAATTTTGGTGTTGGTACCATGTATTAAGTGAAAACAAGACAAATAACAATAACCACAATAATTCCAATCTGCAGAGAAGAAAAAAACAAACAAAATACAATTCAAAACAACTGGAGAGTACATAGATTAAAGACAGTCCACAACACACTATAAGACTGTATTCCTTGTTCATAAAAGATGAACACCATGTCCACTTAACGTGAATGGTCCGTGAGATGCAAATAGTCCATGAGACAAAGCTTAGTGAATGGCTGTATATGTGTATACGTGTGAATGAGAGTGGAGGGGGGTTGAGCAGAGCTGCACAGCCTCCTACCAAACCCACAGGGGGCGATGATGTTGTTGGGGCAGGTTCTGTTCCAGGTAATAATAGCTCGCCATCAACTGGCCCGCAACTGGCCTGTATTAAATAAACAGGACCCATGGTTTAGTCACTACTCATAATATAATTTATCTACTAGCTAGTTTTATATTCTCTATTTTATATTTTATGTGTACACAATAGTATTCAAAATACTGCATAAGTAATCGTCATAATTATATTGAATGACAATAACAAAATCATACAAAGATACTCAATTGCATGGAAATAACCACCCATAAATATCAGGATTATTTACAACATAACATTCCATTCAACATAATTAATAATCTTGTCATTCAGTATGTAAATTAACCATTTAAATACTTAAAACCATAGCATTGAAACAAAGTGCTAGGCTTACATTATAATTCATTAAACTCCAATAGAAACTCCATAGGAGCAAATGGGAAGCTGATGCTACTAGCCACCACAACCCACATAAATACATTGAGATGGCTTAATGCTGTTAGCATTAAGCTAGCGGAAACCTTCATTATAATACATAAGGATGCCGATGCCAATATCAACATGCTAACGAACACAACAAACAGACTCACCAATTCCCGAAGATATTCGACACACCGCGGCACCAGTCGACTTCTAAAGACAACGGTGGTGAACACTGCAAATACAAAATGGCATGCTAGTCAACCAACCATTTTAAGATGGAAAATAAGCAAAAATAGCTTTGTTTGTGTAGAGACACACCGAGTGCAGCTGCTCCGGTGGCTTTCCCCCTCACACTACTGATTGGGGAAATTCACCGCAGCTTGTAAAGACGCGCTTAAGTGCTATGATTGGTTGAAAGCGTTCGCTGAGACTACCATGTGACTCCTGCACAAATATGTGAATGAAGGGCGTGTTCAGGTGACTAGGAAACTAGAACCATGAAATTTTACCCTGGGTTACACCATTCACACCGGGAGCAGGAGCGTGAGCATCAAGCAGGAGCGTCGCGTGAGCATTAGTGAAGCGGGGGTTTCGGCGCCGAGTCTATTTCTGCTGCGCTGCTTACGCTGAATTAAAGTGTCATCAAAACACTTTTGATGGACAAAATAAATATGATTTCACACAAAAAGTGCCCAAAATGCACATCATTTTCATGTCTAGTGTGTTTTAACAAGAACTGGAGTAGGCTATGTCAGAAAAGAAAATTAAGACTCAAAAATATTTAGGCTATAGAAAATTGACCCATTTAACCTTGTTTTTATTTCAGTTTGGGTGAAAGTAGGCTATGGTTATGATAAAAAAATATATAAATAAAGTACACTAGCCAGAAAATATGATAAACTTTGTTTTAGTTTATTATGTAATACTCGCACAGGTATAGGTTCTAGAAATAGGCTACCCAAATAAAACCAGAGTTTGCGGGCCTGTATGGGCAATGTAGATTCCACTTAATCAAAGAATATGCAGGTTTCTTATCAGAGTTAGCTCTGGCTGCAGATAAAGTCCTAACTGTTGGTGATTTTAATATACATATAGATAACGAACAAGATGCATTGGGATTGGCATTTAGAGACATGCTAAACTCTATTGGAGTTAGACAACACGTGTCAGGACCGACTCATTGTCATAATCATACTCTAGATCGTCACATGGAATCAATGTTGATGCCATTGAAATTCTGCAGCAGAGCGATGACATCTCAAATCATTTTCTAGTCTCGTGTAAACTTCATTTAGCCAAGGCTGCAAAGCCGACTCCGTGTCACAAATATGTTAGATCTATCACTTCTGCCACTAAAGATTTCTTTATTAATATTATTCCAGATCAATTTCATCTCCTCAGCATCCCAGATAGCTTAGAAGAACTTGATATTGCAACAGAAACTTTTAACTCTCTTTTCCAGCACTTTAGACACAGTTGCTCCTCTGTGCTTTAAGAAGATTACAAGAACATAGTCCAACGCCGTGGCACAACGAGCACACTCAGGCCCTTAAGAGAGCAGCCAGAAAAATGGAGCGCAACTGGAAGAAAACAAAACTAGAGGTGTTTCGGATTTCGTGGAGAGAGCACGATTGCGCACAGAAAAGCCTTAAAAGCTGCTAGATCTGCTTATTTTTCAACTCTCTTAGAAGAAAATGTAAGGCTGGAAGCTTACGCTGCTATTTTGAACCAATAATCGGAACAAAAGGCAGTTGAAGGATGACGTGTATAATTCAAATATGGATCTGACTCCAATATAATTAATCTGACTCCATTAAAGCATACCTGTCAACACTCCCCATTCACCGGGAGTCTCCCGTATTTCACACCCATCTCCCGCTCCCCTCCCGTTTTGTCCTTTCTCCCGTGAAACTCCCGTAATTTGTATTCCCAAACGTCGTTATATGAATAATCACATCAATATATTATTCCAAGGTTGCCCAGTTGCCAGATCTTGTATGAAACCCATCCTACTCGGCACGCAATCAACACATCATACACATTTCAACCCATTTGTGAGCTCAACCTGGCAACCTACAACTCGGTGCTGTTGACGTGCGCAGATCGACGTTGGAAATTGAATAAAGCGATCACTGGTAGAAATGGGAGGAGAAGACTCCGTGGTAAATATTTCACGTAATTAACGCAGCATCCGTTTTTTCTGTCATCCTTTGGCTGGCGTTACATTATATGATGCGCTTTTATTCTTGCAAATGCTTTTAAACCATTCACGCAAAGACAAATTGAGCGCCAGAATCGAGTTCTCTTTCGGCTTGAAGTTGACCGAACTAACACACGCAATTCTGCAAAAATGTCCGTTTTGTCGAGTATCCTGATAAGAGCAGACTGAGCACTCTTAAATTAGTTAAATAGTTTTAAATGAACATAAAGAAGAGTTGTAAAAGAATGAGGCGCATGTGAGATCCGCGTCTCTGTCAGCGGCGGCTGCTCTTAAAGACACAGTAGCCCAAAAAAAAGCTTTCTGTCAGTAAAGTTTATTCAAAGAACAAAGGGAAAAGACAAAAACACTCACTGCTCTTGACAAAAGACCATTTGTAACTGTAATAAGGATTCATCTATGTATAATTTAACATGTATATGCGTATATATGTGTATTTATATGTATATGTATATATGGTCATATGATGTGTATATGTGTGATGTTTTGTCTCTGTTTTTAGGGTGACTTTTTCTTAACATTCTGTCAAGGGTCTACAGATGTAAAATAGCCTTTTAGGCTAATTCTGGCACATTTACATTTATGTTTATTAATGTGCATTGCCCCTGTAAACACAATAAACTAAACTAAACATTTATGCAGTGCAAACTGTTTGATCACTTTATTCAATTTCTGTATATTTCCTACCTTTTAGACAAATATTAAATATATACTCTTTGTTGTTGCTACATTAATTTGGAGATTAAATGTGAAATTATGACATTATGAAATATATAAAAAAACATAAGGTTTTTATCGTATGTAATCACAGATTTTTGTTTGTTTGTAACCAAGCACCTCATAGTTTGAGGTTACGCACCGGTGTGTGGGAGTGGCGCGGTTAAAGCCTTTCTCCCAGATCAACAGTTACCTTTCCTTCTTATACCCTGAGCAAAGCATTGTTAAACATGACTGTAATACCAACACCAAACCTGACCGACAGGAAACCCGAAAGATGAGGCAAATGGGTAGTGATCAAGAGGGGGAGAAGAACATTAACCTATTCTCCTCAGTGCATGTTGAAGCAATAGTACTTAGATTGTACATTAGGATACTTTAATTTCTCTACTAAGTTTACCACCATTCATTTCAGTTCAATTCAGTTTATAAGTTACATATTAGAACACACTAGTAAATAAACAGTATGTAGTTGGAAGCGTATGTCCTGTGAAGCAAATAGTACAGATGTGTCATTGAGGTGCAAAGGACTCTGTCTCTCCCGACAGAACTATCCTGTGACTGGAGTGTCCCAGCAGTCCTCAATCAGCATAGTGATGTGATGATGAAGACCATTGTACCACGTTTAATTCACATGTATACCTTTAAACGGATTTCTGAAGTACTTGGACAGTAAAGAGTTCTGCCCATATTTGCTCCGCCCTATAAACCCCTCCTCAGGTACATTGGACCTCAGGAATTATGTGAGGTACATGTGTGAAAATTTAGGGCTGAGTGCATTGAAGAAGTGTCTCTATTGGCATAGTAGCACAGAGTAATGATGATAATTGTCAAGGATGCTGAGAAGATACACACACAGAACGCCTACTCCCATCAGGTGTAGTCTTAGTCAGATGATCATGTGGAGACACTTGTCAGGAACTCTGTCCATATAGCAATTCTTCTTTTATGTCCATCGATGGCTTTGGCAAGCCGAACAAGAGCTCTAGTGTCTGTGGTGGTCTGCTCCTTCTCATGGCATCTTCAACTCTCTGCTGTTCATGTCCCACAGTGAAGTTGCCTTTACCTTCAAGTAGAGAAAATGACTTGCAGAGTTAAGTTGTTAGGCACCGTAGTATTCCACATAATAACTCGATCTCTGATGACAACAGAGATGGCATATTGTGATTGAATAATGAGATGATTGCTCAGGATATAATGAATGTTCACATAATGACTGTAACAAGGTGTAGAAAACAAAAACAAAAAGGAAAACAGGAAAAGAATGCGGTGGATATGAGATGACCAAATAAAACCAGTTGACTATCAGGAAACTGTAGTAAATGATTTGAGATTCGGGGTTCCCGTGTCTTTAAAGGGGCAAACATGGAAATTGTGTCAAAAAGAAAAGGTTTAGAATCTCTAGTACAGTAACATGAAACAAATAAATTGCCTTAAAGAAAATCAACAAGTGTTGTTTTCATTTACATTTATTCATTTAGCTGAATATATGTAAATGTAAATGAAAACAACACTTGTTGATTTTCTTCAGAGAAGGTTTTCAAACCTTATCTGATAGTAGGAGCATCAACAAAATATTTAGTGAAACCAAATTCAGAAACTTGATGAACTTCAATCAATTGTTGATGTAATTAACCGTAAAGACCTCAAAAAAACAAAAAATGTCTCAAATGAAAAGCAGAGCCATGGTGTTACTGTAAGATGGTAAAAAACAAAGATGCAAAAATAGACAAAAGCAAAAATTAAATACTTAGTAGAGTACATACATCTGATGTATAACGTTTCAATAAGGAAACAATTCAGTGTATTTACATTTATGCATTTGGCAGTCGCTTTTATCCAGAGCGACTTACATTGCATTTCAAGGTACACATTTACATTCTAATCAGTTCTTGCTTTCCCTGGGAATCGAACCCATGACCTTGGCATTGCAAGCGCCAATGCTCCACTGTTTAAGTGTATGTGCGGTTACAGTAAGAAGAGGAATTTAATTTAGACATGAGACTAGGGTTGGGAACCGAAAACCGATCTGTTTTTTGGGAAAAAACGGAACCGTTCGAAATTCCTACCTTTTGGTTCCAAAAACGGTTCTTCTGCAATGTCTGTGCGAAGTGCAAACTGCAAACTGCACAGCGCTGGGAGCGTTTCCTTTAATAGATATCTCACCTCATGAATATCAATTACGTTGTCCGCAACCTCCAGCAGCGCAGCCAATTAACGCACTCTCCCTCACACACACACACTCAACGTTCACTCGTTAACACGACGCGACGCTATACTCATTTGCGCGAGATATTTTCTTGTTCACAAGCATGGTGAAGAGAACGTCATAAGTGTGGCTTCATTTCATAAGATTAAATGATCATGAAGCAAAATGTAACACCTGTGACAAGCTAATAACATGCAAAGGAGGCTGTACGAGCAATATGTCTAAAAAAAAAATTCACTATTTTACAGTTTTGTGTGAATTCATCCGTACAAGCACAAGACGTGAAATACTTCCATTCAGTGTTCGCGCGCTGAGACGCTGGTTTTCAGGGCGCGCTTTGGATATTTGAAGTTCATAACTTCTTGACCTGCAAATGTCCTGTAATAATGTATGCAACCACTCGTTAAATATAAATAAGGTAACAGTTCAAGTTTTACTTACATATACGATTTAGTTTTAGTCCAAATAACATGTGCTGAGTGAACGATCAGCAATCAAGAGCATTCAACAGAAGTGCGCTCTCTCTCTCTCTCTGTCAGTTAACGTTAATAATAAGCTACATGCCTCGTTTTACTTTCTTTGCCATTGACATCAGACTGAACTACAAACTTTCCACTGATGTCTGATGCGCTCGACCAGCTCGTGCGTCTGTGCCGGGGCGTGCTCAATCAATTGTGCGTTTTTCTCTTATCAGCTCGCGCACACCACAGCTATATAGGCGTTACTATATTCTGTTTAATATTTCAATAATAATATATATTTACTTCATAAACAGCCTTCTTTTTATTCCCATTATAATTTCTGTTGTCAGTGTTTCTTTGTCTGGACACAAACACAGTACACACGCTGCGCCACACCCACAACCGCTCCTGGAACGTCAGAGACAGTAACTCCGTTTACTTTAGCGAGTAAAGGAAAAATGACGACAGAGAAAATGAATGAGTGCCACAGGGCTGTTACACGGTTTATAGTGAAAGGTTTACATCCTTTTTCCACCGTTGAGTCCCCATGGTTTAAGTTAAGTGTTTAGGCACATGCATGCAGATGAACTTCCATTTATTATAATAATAATAATAATACATTTTATTTAAAGCGCCTTATCAGGACACCCAAGGACACTGTACAAAGCAGATAAAAAAATTAAAACAGTATACAAATAAAATTGGCAAGACAAATTGAGGAGATATGGGTCAGGTGGAATATGACTGTCTAAACAACAGAGTTTTGAGTTTGGATTTGAAGAGATGAAATGAGTCAATGGTACGAAGGTCTGGAGGGAGTGAATTCCAAAGATGTGTTCCATTGTGACAAGACGGGCAGGGGAGACAGAAAGCTGGCAGGTGTGGGAGGATCGGAGTGAACGGGTAGGGATATTTAAATGAAGGAGATCTGAGATATAAGGAGGAGCCATGTTATGAACAGCTTTGAAAGTAATGAGAAGCATTTTAAAAATGATCCTCTGTTTAATGGGAAGCCATTGAAGTTGTTGCAAGATAGGAGTGATATGATGAAAAATGGGGGTCCGAGTAATCAGACGTGCAGCAGAGTTCTGTAGGAGCTGCAACTTCTGGAGCGATTTATTAGGGAGACCAAACAGGAGTGAGTTGCAGTAGTCTATCCGCGACGTGACGAGGCTGTGGACCAGGATGGCAGTGGTTTGTGGAGTGAGAGAGGGGCGAAGACGGGAGATGTTACGCAGGTGGAAATAGGCAGACCGGGTGATGCTATTAATGTGAGTGGAACAATAATGTGCTGTCGAGGACGACGCCCAGACTCTTAACCTGAGGGGAGGGAAGAACAATTGAATTATCAATGACAATGGATACTGTATTAGCTTTGGAGAGAGTATGTGGTGTGCCCACCAGAAGAACTTTGGTTTTTGAACGGTTTAGTTTGAGAAAGTTGGATGAGAACCAAGAGTGGATTTCTTGGAGACAGACGGTAAGAGAGGTTGGTGGGAGTAAAGAAGATGGTTTAGTAGAGAGGTAGAGCTGGGTATCGTCCGCGTAGCACTGAAATGTAATGTTATGTTTACAGAGGATGTGACCAAGAGGGAGGATGTAGATGATAAAAAGGAGAGGCCCCAATACAGATCCTTGGGGCACTCCAGCGGAGACGGGGAAGGTAACGGATTTCTGAGATTTGAGTTGTATGAACTGTGTGCGATCAGAGATGTATGAAGTAAACCAGGCTATGGGAATGTGGGTGATACCAATAGATGATAATCGACTAAGGAGGGTAGGATGAGAAATGGTATCAAAAGCTGCTGTGAGGTCCAGAAGAATGAGAATTGAAAGAAACCCAGAATCAGAAGCCATGAGAAGGTCATCTGAAATTTTGAGGAGTGCGGTTTCAGTGCTATGCAGGGGACGGAAGCCGGATTGAAACTGCTCGTAGATGCTGTTAGACATGAGGTGATTATGAAGTTGAGAAGCGACTGTGTTTTTCCGGAATTTTAGATATGAAGGGTAAGTTAGATATGGGAAGATGGGAAGATACGAAGATTGCTAAAATTAGTGGGGTCCAGACCAGGTTTTTTCAGGATGGGTGTGACCGAGGCAGTTTTGAGTGAAGGGGGGACTGAACCGGAGCTTAGGGAGGGGTGAATAATCTCAGTGATGAGAGGGGCAAGAGAAGAGCAACAGAATTTAACCAAGGTGGAGGGAAGTGGGTCAAGCATGTGCAGGGTTTAGATTTATGAATAATGTCCGAAATGGCTTGAACGGAGGGAAGTTCAAAACTTGAAAAAGTAGTAGTTGGGGATGGATAAGGGGTGTTAAAGTTGCCTCCAGAAGCTACAGCTCCAGATGAAGTCAGGTGTTTATGGATGTCAGTGATTTTGGAAACAAAAAAGGACATAAGTTTATTGCAGAAGTCCTGGGACTGCATGTGGTAGGGAAGAGAATCGGGAGGTTTTGTAATGAAGGTGAGAAGGGAAAACAGGGTTTTAGACTTGTGATGATTAGAGTGGATTAAATGAGAGTAGTAAGCAGATTTAGCTGAAGAGAGGGAATCCTTATACAGATTGACATGATCCTTGTACATATTATTGTGAATGGTGAGTCCAGTTCTATTAGCAAGGCGTTCTATTAGCAAGGCGTTCTAGCTGACGGCCCTGAGATTTTAGAAGACGTAGGGCGGGAGTGAACCAGGGTGCTGAGCGGGTGAAAGAGACTGATCTGGATCTCATGGGAGCATGGGTGTCCAAGAGAGTGTGAAGATTTTTGTTGTAATGAGAAACTAATTCATCAGGTGAACAGCAGGCAGATACACTTGGAAAATGATTGATATCAGATGCAAAGGTGACAAAGTATCGCTTAGCCTGTACAAATAAATCTAGGTGTGTCCCTACACATGTGTAGGGACACACCTAACCAATAACAATCATTGACAATCATGGATCAAATTCATGCTTACCAATCCAGCAGAATCGTTCCTGGATACTTCCGTTGTCCTTGTCTTGCAAGTTACACTATAATGGCTCTTCCTATTACTTATTAGAAACTGTTTGTAACTCTAATTACTTATTAGAAACTCTTTGTAAACTGAAGTAAAAAAACTGAACAGTATTTGTCTTTATAAAAAAAATGTTTATTTAAACAAAAGATAAAAAAATACTGGTTACACAATGATTAATATTTGTAGCAAAATATCAAAAGGTTACAGGTTAAAATACTTCAGCTCTTCAATCTCAAGAGGGCAGTCCTGTGAGTGGAGAATTACACAGGCTATTTACCTGCTATTTAAGCAGTTCAAGCAATAGATGTAAAAAATAACTAGTTCTCATCCGAGCTATTAAAGTTAAAATAATACAACAGCGCAAATAGAGCAAAAAAGAATTTCAGTTAGAAAACTGAACCGGTAGATAACTCATTTCTCTCCAGGGAGGTACACAACACAAAGTCAAAAAGCAGTCTTATATACACGGGACGGGGTTACATTGTCCCTTATGCATTTGTGGCCTCCGGTGATGTCATTATATTCCATATATGGGCATTCTTCGTCCTTTGCGTGTTCCGCGCTTTGGGCCTCGGTCTTTGTGTGTGTGTGTGTAAATGTCAGGAAGTCAGTTTGTAAGTTCATCAAAATTAAACAACTGTCCTACAAAGCAGTAATTCAAGGAGAATTACACTGTTGTGGATAACACCTTCAATTCCAGAATACTCCTCAAAAAACATTGACCACAACATCCTTTTAAAAAAACTCGAACATTATAGCCGCGTTTCCACCGAAATTACCCGGAACAATTTGTCCCAGGAACTTTTTTTGCCCCAGACCAGTTGCTTTCTGCGTTTACACCGCGGTCTAAAGTACCGGGGAGATTATAAACTGGCGCAAGTTCGCAACTGCTCCTCCCAGTCTGCGACGGACAGTAATCAGTTTTGAGCGCCACATTTATAATAAGTATGGAGGAGATTCAAACTGTGCTGCTGTTGTTTGTGATGTATTGGTTTACTAACGAGGTAATTAACAAAACGGCAGAAAAGAGACGAGCACTGATACTAAAGCGTGTTCAGAAAGCTCGTAGCTAATGCTATAAAATTAGACGATGCGGACATTGAACGTAAGATGGCTGGGACGAACGCGCAGAAAATTTCCTGTTACACAAATACGCTTAATAAAGCCTGAACCTCGTCGTCGGTCCAGCTGTGTTTTTTTATTTTTTATTATATTCCATATTTGCAGACAGACAACTCTTACTACATGAAGCCACGAACCGCAATAGATTTTTAAAAATGGCGGTTAAAATAGAATGCTGCGTGGAGTCATCCAATCAAAATGCGGCGTGAACACAACCAATCAGCATGTTCAGCGCACAAGTCCCACCTCCGAAAGTTCCTGAACTTTGAAAAAGTACTACCTCGCCAGCAGGGACTTTCGGAGGGGGAAATATTTGCCCGGAACTTCATTTAGACCCTGATTTCTGCAGTGTAAACACACCGAGTACCAGCCCAAAGTTCCTAGTTCCTGGGGAAAGTTCCCGCGGTGGAAACGCGGCTTATGTTGGCATTAGTGGAATAG
This sequence comes from Phoxinus phoxinus, assembly GCF_949152265.1. Classification (NCBI taxonomy): domain Eukaryota; kingdom Metazoa; phylum Chordata; class Actinopteri; order Cypriniformes; family Leuciscidae; genus Phoxinus; species Phoxinus phoxinus. The sequence goes on from NC_136876.1 coordinate 2,504,461, forward strand.
CACTAGCATGGTTTAAATCATACTTATCTGACCGTTATCAGTTTGTAGCAGTAAATGAAGAGATGTCTTATCGATCACAAGTTCAGTATGGCGTACCACAAGGCTCAGTACTAGGACCGCTGCTGTTCACTCTGTACATGCTACCCTTAGGAGATATCATTAGGAAACATGGAATTAGCTTTCACTGTTATGCTGACGATACTCAGCTGTATATTTCTTCAAAACCTAAGGAAACTTACCAATTCACAAAATTAACGGAATGCATAGCTGATATAAAAAATTCTTTAGGTTTGAGCTGAAATGCATAGCACAGTCTCTAGAGCCCTGTATAGTGCTGTATTTCTGCTTTACATGAGCGCCACCTACTGTCAGAGAGCTATTTTTTTATTATTTTTGCATTGATCTGAACTGATAAATTACACATTCCTGTTGGTTGAACACGACCAATATCAATCAATCAACAAAGTGTCCTGTGCTCAGCACACACCGGCTATAGGTGGAGAGGAGAGATTTGGCTATAGGGTGATGTGTGGCTAACTTACACAGAAGAGACTTTGTTGCTCAGCACATGAAAATAAACTACTTACCGTGATCTCAGACTTTAAGTGGTTTCTCCACTGTATGGATCTTCATGTGTCGCTTCAAGTTACTTTTAAAAGAGAAACTCTTTCCGCACTGATCACACGTGTGCGGCTTCTCTCCAGTGTGGATCATCTCATGTGTTTTCAGATGTGCTGATCGACTGAATTCCTTGTCACAGTGTGAACACTTGTAAGGTTTTTCTCCAGTGTAAATTCTCTGGTGATGTTTTAAACCGTCTGCTGTAGTAAAAGTCTTCTCACACTCAAAGCACATGTACTCTCTCACAACAGTTTGAGTTTTCTCATGTGTATGTAAATATGGCAGCAGTGAAAAACTCTTTCCACACACAGAACATGAATGCAGCTTCTCCTTCGTATGAACTATCAGGTGTTTCTTCAGGTTTGATGACGTAATAAATGTTTTGCCGCATTGATCACATGTGAACGGCTTCTCTCCAGTGTGGATCCTCACGTGAACGTTAAGGTGTGATGATTGACTGAATCTCTTCCCGCACTGATCACATGAGAACGGCTTCTCTCCGGTGTGGATCCTCATGTGATCATCAAGACTTTGTTTGGTTGTGAAATTGTTTCCACACTGATGGCATACATGCAGATTCTCTCCAGTGTGGATCCTCATGTGTATCTTCAGGTTACTTTTAAAAGAGAAACTCTTCCCGCACTGATCACATGTGTGCGGCTTCTCTCCAGTGTGGATCATCTCATGTGTTTTCAGATGTGCTGACTGACTGAATCTCTTGTCACAGTGTGAACACTTGTAAGGTTTCTCTCCAGTGTGGATCCTCTCATGTGTTTTCAGAATTGCTGACAGACTGAATCTCTTGTCACAGTGTGAACACTTGTAAGGTTTCTCTCCAGTGTGGATCCGCTCATGTGCTTTTAGATGTTCTGACAAAATGAATCTCTTGTCACAGTGTGAACACTTGTAAGGTTTTTCTCCAGTGTGGAACCTCTCATGTGTTTTCAGAGATGATGGCTGACTGAATCTCTTGTCACAGTGTGAACACTTGTAAGGTTTTTCTCCAGTGTGGATCCTCTGGTGCAGTTTTAAACTGGTCAGTTCTTCACTCTCCTCCTTCACTTCTCCCAGTTCTTCACTCTCCTCCTTCACTTCACTCTCCTCCTTCACTTCTCTCAGTTCTTCACTCTCCTCCTTCACTTCACTCTCCTCCTTCACTTCTCTCAGTTCTTCACTCTCCTCCTTCACTTCTCTCAGTTCTTCACTCTCCTCCTTCACTTCTCTCAGATCTTCACTCTCCTCCTTCACTTCTCTCAGTTCTTCACTCTCCTCCTTCACTTCTCTCAGTTCTTCACTCTCCTCCTTCACTTCTCTCAGTTCTTCACTCTCCTCCTTCACTTCTCTCAGTTCTTCACTCTCCTCCTTCACTTCTCTCAGTTCTTCACTCTCCTCTTTCATTTTTCTTTCCTCCACTTCACTCAGTTCTTCACTCTCCTCTTCCATCGGGTCTGACATGAAAGAAACAAATATTATATTAATTTTTCAGTACATCAAAATGACTCAAAGAGAGAAATATAAAGTGAAAGGCCAAGAAAGTGAGCTCTGATGTAATGGTAGAAAGTAGCCAACTGCTATAAAATATTATGTCCTTGAAACTTTCCATGAATGAGGTCAATTTATCTTCCAATTATTATTTTTAAAACATTATAGGCACGAAGCCCATGTTTCTTTAGCAAGAACTATTACTTTGATCAATGACACCATTATCTAACATGACATTAACATATACAATACTGCCATGTTTTGACACCAATTTTGAGATTGATATTTATTTTACTAAAACTTTTTAATTATTAATGGTTATTCACACTAGACTTTTCCGTCATGGACGGCTCTATGAAGGAGCTCTTTCTACTGCATGATGGGAAGACAGGAGAATAATCTCAATCCATTGTCTCACTTTTTACACAAACTGTAGCATTGACTATATTCATTAACCCTGTTACCAAAGTTACTGTAAGAAGAATCTCTAGAACTATGAATAACTTATATGATATTTGACAAATACAACTTATCAGTAACTTGGTGTTTACTCATTATTCCTGAAAAAATATTTTTGAACTATGTTGAAAATAACTAAAATTCTGGTAACGTTGTTGCAAATTGGGAACCAGATATAAAATAAATGTAAAATAAAACAGTTAAAATAGTATTGTTGAATGCTCTACTGCAGGGGTCGGCAACTGGCGATATACAGCAATATTTTCTGGCCCGCCGGATTATTTTGGAAGTCCGTTTTTTTTTTGTTTTTTTTTTACTATAACGGTTTACAAATAGGCCCCGTGAATCAGTGATGCGCGGGATGATCCAAAATGAGTGACGAGTGCCTGCGGTCACCCGCGGTTACGAGTCATCCAAAAATATTTTTAATGATATTCGGGTCGCGGTCGGTCGGGTCGTTTGAAATAATGCCAATTAAACCATTGTAATTTATATAGTACTAGACATAATGTTCTATGAAATACATAGGTCTACACTTTATTGGCTGAATGCGCGAGGATGACGCACGAGCTCAGTCTGCAGAGATGACAGTGGGAAATCCTTATTTACCTAAATGTTGAGCGCGTTATTAACTTTTGAATAAGAGCTGAAGCGGGACAAAATGCCCGATTTCCCAAAACGTTGAACTGAGCAATGCCATTGTGCCATTTTAATAGGCTACTTTTAAACGCATATAGCTCAGTAATGCGAGTTTTATGTATTTTCTGAGAGGGGGCGGGATTTTTGTTGGGAAATTCGGAGGAGAGACGCACACTTTGATTAGACTGGATAAACACCTGCAGCATCTTAATTGTTAAGAAAATGAAACGAAATAAATGAATAAATCAAGCCTTTATTACAAAACACAGCATTCAGAAAAATGCGCACCCCTAGTTCCTACGTCTATGGCCCAATTTGCGGGCCAGGAAGCGGGTCGGGTACAATATTTTCTTTCTTTTGTTTGCGGTCCGAGTTGCGGGCGGGTTGAAAACGTCGGTCGGGTGCGGGTTGTTTATACATTGACCCGCGCATCACTGCCGTGTATCATTCGTTCAATCGTTTTTTTCCCCCCAAATTAAAACCAAAAATAAAAAAATGAAAAACGACTTGTTTTTGAGATTTGAGATTCTGAAAACGAGATCTAAATTTTTAAAGCAGGTGAACACTTTTAAGCTTTTACTTTTAAGTATTTTAAGCGGTTGCTGAATTGAACCTTGTGGGAGCGGGACGGAAAAAAACAGTCCCGCGCAGACCTCGTGTCCCGAATAAATAATAATTTAAAAAAAGAAATAAAGTTCAAAAGTTGTACAGTCCATTGGTAATACAATACTAAATCAGATATATGTACAATAACATGTCCAACAATCGATTTAAATAGTACATGGGGTTTAATTTATCGTTAATAAAATGTATCCGCGGCATTGTCTCGTGTGCTTAAATGGTCCAGTGGTAGAACTTTCGTCAAGTGTGTAAAAGGTTCTGGGTTCTAATCTGCATTTGTTTAGTTTTTTTTTCTTCATCAAAACCGATTATTCTCATCAGTGGTTGTACATAAGTAGTAGGGACACGTTTGTGTGCATTATATTTTGTGATTTCACCGTAACGAATAGGCCTATTCCATGTAGCTGGCCCGCCATCTACTGGATAAAAAAAATATTGGCCCGCGGCCAAAGTTACTTGCCGACGCCTGCTCTACTGGGTGGTTGCCCTGCACGCTTAATACACAAACTACAGCTAGTTCAAAACGCAGCAGCTCGAGTTCTTACCAGAACCAGGAAGTATGGCCATATTAGCCCTGTTCTGTCAACACTGCATTGGCTGCCTAATAAACATTGTATACATTTTAAAATATTGCTGATTACTTACAAAGCACTAAATGGTTTAGCTTTATTTCATTTTATTGTTTATTTTTACAGGCACAATGCACAATTAAAAGTAATTGCACCAGAATTAGCTAATAGCTAGTTTACATCTGCTGTCCCTGGGCAGGTAAACAAATAAAATAACATACATTACTCATAAACCACATAAAACATCACAATACATACAGGTCCAGGAATATAACATTTAAAACCAGAATATAAAACAGATAATGTACAACACAGTCATTAGTGGTTGCAGATCTGTTGAGATAGTAGCCAGTACTTAAGCTTATTTTTTAAAATTGAGAAGCTATTGAGGCTTCGAATGTTTGTAGGTAAGGAATTCCACAGCCCCACTAAAGCCCCCCAAAGGCTGTTTTTCTGTACTGCGGTACCAAATCTCCCCTGGCAGATGCTCTAGTCCTACCTGCACTTCCGTTATGGGTCACACATCCCTGAAGAGAAGGTGGAGCAAGATTATGAATAATTTTGTACATCAGGCACACATCAGTATAAAATACAAAATTATTAAAACTTAAATTTAACCTTTTCAAAATAGTACAATGATGGTAGTCCCTTGGTTTTTTTATCTAACGCTTTCATGATTTGTTTATGAAGGGAGTACTGTTGTAAAGTTTTCTTTGATCGAAGCAGAGACCAGTGAGACAGTTGGGATCGCGTTCAGAAGATCTTCTTTATTGAGCGCGGCTGCAAGTTCGTCCAAAATCAGTCTAAACTGTAATAGTGTACTTTCAATTTATATACTTTTAGGGGCAAGGATTTACATTATGATGAGACATTAAGTATTACAGGTTTTGGAACCTGCCCTAGACCCAGTTAGCATAACTATTCAAACGCTGAGACACGAGAACAGGGCTGGCAGGATTCTCTTGCTGAAACTGGAGCTAGAAGTGTCCAGTAATCTAACAAATACAGAAAACAGGACTGACCGGACTCTCTTGCTGGAAGTTTCGCAGCTGATCTAAACATTTACTCTCTTCACTTTTGCAGTTTCCTAAATTAAACATTTAATAAATTTGTTATCCTTCAGTACACAGGCTTAAGTGTAGTTGCATCTGCTTGTGACCAATGTGTTATACAATACGACAAGTGAGGGTGAATCAGAGTATGTACTAAAAGAAGTGCAGCTGATTCAGAGAGCTGGTGCCTGATGTTTTTTAAATTATTCAAATTAAATTTAACATTATTTATAACCCTTTTTATTTGCTTTTTAAAAGACAGATGTTGGTCTATTATTATTCCTAAATATTTAACATGTCACAAATTTAATTGCTTCACCATTAAATATGATATCTGGATTCACAGAATTTTGTTTTCGTGCAGTGAAATACGTGCATACAGTTTTACTCACATTTAGTGACAAACAAGACTCATTCAACCAATTTGAGACTTTTCACCATTGCAGATGACAGTTTGCTTGCAGCTAGTTCTTTGGTTCTTGCATTAGTAAAAAGCACAGTATCATCTGCATACATTATAACATTTAAACCTGGACATATTTGAGGCAGATCATTAATATAAATACTAAATAAAATCGGTCCTAAAATTGACCCCTGAGGAACCCCCGCAGGACAGCTAGCAAATGGAGAGCATTTATCAGCCACTCTTGTGCATTGACTTCTATTACTGAGGTATGATTTCATCCACATTCAAGGCAGCATCTGATAAATTAAAATTCTGAAGTTTTGACATTAAATAGTTATGATTCATTGTGTCAAATGCCTTTGTTATGTCCAGTGTTGTAATGTAACGGAGTACAAATACTTCGTTACTGTACTTAAGTAGAAATTTCACGTATCTGTACTTTACTTCGCTATTTAAATTTATGTCAACTTTTACTTTTACTTCACTACATTTCCTAGATAAAATGTATACTTTTACTCCGCTACATTTCCACTAAGCATCTTCGTTACTCGTTACTACAAAATAAAATCAAAAGAAATGTGGGTTTGAGGTTTGGCGAATCACTGCTCCTAGATTGCATGACGCACGCTCTATTTCAGCGTAAAGCTGGTTTGTTGCCATGGAGGAGGATGCACAACTGAACCCGTGGAAGCGCGAGCGAATCCCAAACGCGACGCTTCACGAGATAAGATGCAAGTGGCTAAACTAAACCGCTGATTTACGATAGAAGTTTTAAACGACCGACATAAATAATCAGTTTGCTAAGCTCATCTTCGGTAAGGGGAGATTTACAGGTAAAGATAAAAAACTGAGGGAAGAAGAACGAGAGATGGAGATGAGAAAGGAGAGCAGGTAAGTTAGAGCAATAGCCTTTTGCATAACGTTACTGTGCCCAGAATGAGAATAACTTTATTACAATGGATTCCTATTTAACACAGATATACATATGTTTTTTGCCAATGACAGTGGAAAAATAATATGCCCCCGAACGCCCTAGCAAGATCACTTTTGGGACCTCTGTATTTATAAAACCCTGTGTACGGCTATTGCACTGAATATACAATTATATTTTTGAAAAATACAATGAATTATAAGGCTGTACAGAACAGTGCACTATTGCAGACTGATTTTTTCTTAGTAGAGCAGCTAACTTAAAGTAGGCCTACATGCAGTGCGAGATAAACGATAACACAAGTACAGTAGGCTACAGGCTACAAAACACAAACAACAGCAGGTTGTACCAGTTAATAGTATGCCTAGTATAAGAAATCCACAATAAAGTTCACAATCAAAGTTAACCGCTTGCTTTAAAAAAAAAAACTTTTTACTTTTACTTTAAAATACTTAAGTACATTAAATATCAGAAAATTACTTTTCATACTTAAGTACAGTATAAATCAGATACTTTAAGACTTTTACTTAAGTAATATTCTAAAAGGTAACTTTTACTTCTACCAAAGTCTTTTTCTAGTACCATACTTGTACTTTTACTCAAGTATTGCTTTCTAGTACTTTATACAACACTGGTTATGTCTAAGAACACAGCTCCAACAACACCAAAGTTAACTTCTAATTTGTTCGAGAAAAGAACAATTAGCAGTTTCAGTAGAATATTTTTTTCGAAACCCAAATTGCATTGGGTGTAGATTCACTTCACTTTCGTTTAAATAAGAAACGAATTGATCACAAACTACTCTTTCTGCAAATTTTGATGCTATTGGAAGGATACTTATGGGTCTATAATTTGATGGAAGAGTCCTATCACCTGCTTTAAAAATAGGCGTCACTACTGCCGCCTTCCAGCAATTTGGAAAATAGGAGTTTGTTATTGACAGATTTGTCAAGTGTGTTAGAGGTTTGCAAAAAAATTATTTATAAGTTTTAAAAAATCGTGCATCAGTATCATAAACATCTTTAGACCTAGATCCTTTTAAATTATCAATTATTTTCAATAGATTCTGAGACATTTTCAATAGTGAAGACAGGCGTTTCATTGTTTATGGGTTCTAGTACTCCAGATCTAGCACCAAATTTCCTAGCCAGACACTGTACAGAGTTCAAGAAGAAGGAAATAAAGATTGTAGCTATTTTTTCTTTATCTTCTATTAATTTCGATTGGTCACGTATAATCCAGTTTTGAACTGTTTTATTCCCCTTATTTGTAATTTTAGCAATATTTTTCCTAATTAATTTACTATTTCCTTTAGAATCCTCAATTAATTTAATAAAATAATTAGCTTTGGCCTGTCTTAATTCTTTCCAATTCCAATTTTGAACTGTTTTATTCTCTTTATTTGTAATTTTATCAATATTTATATACTTTATTTCGCACATTCTGGAATGTTCTCTTATCATGTGGTAATTTAGATTTAAGAGCAGCCTTTAACGCCAAGTCTCTATGCTTCATTAGCTTCCAGAGCCGTTCATTTAACCATGGCAGATGCACTTTACTCGAGTAAGATATATTTTTACTGAATACATTTTTAGTCGTATTAACTCTATCCATCATACAGATAAATGCTTGTTCTATATCACCAGACTGCATAACATAATTCCAGTCCAGGTGCTTTAATTTCTCCTCGAATTGGCCAATTAGGGATTTTGGTATAATATATAAAAAAGCTTTTGCCTTCTTGTCTGTATAAAAACCTTTTTTGTCAACTTTCTTACAATTAAGGTCAGGTTGTGGTCTGACATACCAGCAACCAAATTAAATGATTTTGTAATGCTTTTAGGTTTAATTAAATCTCTCTGACTTTGTGTTGATTGAGTAATCCTAGTTGGGCCAAGGATAATTTGTGTAAGATTCAACTGATCTGATATACTTTTAAGTTGATATCTCTTAGCTTTTTCCGACCAGTTTATATTAAAATCACCTAAAACAATTAATTCCTTTTTTGTACCAATTTTCTTTACAGATTTCAATTTATCATAAAATGTCTTTGTAGAATTAGGGGGTCTGTATAATCCAACCACAGTAAAAGACATTTGAGGAGATAAGACAATAGTAACAATAATACATTCTAGATCTTGCGCTGAATTAAGATGAACCTCCACACATTTACAATGATTACGAACATACTGAAGGACTCCTCCTCCTCTACCTGATATTCTATCCTTCCTAAAAACATGATAACCCTGTACAGCAAAAGCAGTCTTTGGTGAGAACTCAGTTAGCCATGATTCCGAGAGAAAAAGAAAGTCCAAATTCGAATCCATCAGCAGACCCTCAATTTGCTCGGTCTTTGATACAATACTTCTTATATTCAGATGTCCACCGAGCAGGCCTTTGGGTTTTAGTCTTTTATCCCACAATACTTTAAACTGGTTTACTGGTTGAAAAAAGTTCCAACTTCCTTTTAGTCATCATTCTATTTAAATGTTCTTTACAGCCATTCAGGTTAAGAATAGTGTTTTGTGGAGTTGCGATCGGACTTACAGATCGATTGTCACTCCCTTGATGCAGTTCAGTGGCGTTTACAAGCTGAGGTGTAACGCTATCCGGCAAAAGTGGCTTTCGTTCAACTTTGCAAACTGGTCCCGGGTTTGAATGAACGTCACCTGCCAGTAAGATCGTGATTAGCAGGTAGCTGGTTAGCTTGTAGTTTGGCTTGAAGATTTCATCCTGGAGCGTGGCCGGACAGTAGTTGGTAAGTTAGCCGTTCCATTGCTCAGGATATTTTAATATACAGCTTGATGACTCAGCTGAGCGAAGACAACAACGCTTCCCCGCGCAACACCGCCAGCTCGACCAAGCCAGCAGCAACGGAGTGAAAGCAGCAGGAGAGCTAAGATGTAAATAATCATTCCGCCTCAATACGCCATATTTCCAGTAAATTGCTTTAATCCGGTTCCAGTTCTCGGTTTGAAGTTTGATTTGCAAAAAAAACATTCTTATTGAAGTTAGTATTGTACTTATATTTGGTTTTGGCTGAGCGAAGTCCAGCAGCACCTGCCGTACTCCGCGTCCGCTCCACCATTTCTCAGCTCCGCAGTACTTGAGCGAGCTCTTAACACATTATAGTCCTTCACGTCTACTGCGATCTCAAAATGCCGGCCAGTTAATAATACCTAGAATATCAAAATCGACTGCTGGCGGTAGATCCTTGTTTCCTATTTAGCACCAAAACTTTGAAACAGTCTTCCTACCGTTGTCCGGGAAGCAGACACACTCTGTCAGTTCAAAGCTAGATTAAAGACACATCTCTTTGGCCTAGCATTCACATAGGCTAATGCATTATAGACTTCTATAACTCAATGTTAGGCTGCATAGATTAGGTCAGCCGGAACTGGGAACACTTCCCATAAATCCTGATGTACTCGTTACATCATAAGAAGAATCATGGCATCTACGCTAATTTTAGTGTCTTTGTTTATCCCGAGGTTTTCCCGCAGCCTGCCGGATCCAGGACGTATCCAGATCTGACGAAGGACCTTCGCCTGGACCTGATGACAACGCAGTGCTGAAGTGCCAACTAGCCTCTCCCTATCTAACATGGCTCCCTATGCCTTTACCACTCCACAGTACCCCGAAGTGATAAAGTTAAATAAAATTCTGTATCAAAATGTAAAGGCAGGACAAGTAGCTTGTTAAGGCTTGGTTTGTAGGGAATTACAAACATGCACACATATATTCAAACGCGCATAACTACAAAATCAATTCTTAATGCGCATGTGAACGCCATCAGCGTTTCTCACAGGTTCACGTTTAAAGTCTGTTTAGAGAGAACAGTGTCGTCTTAGCGGCCCGCTAATTAACAAATGATCCTTTCGACGGAAGTGAATCAATCAAAACTAACTTTAGCTGGAAAATAACATTATTCAAGAACCGCTATAAAGCCAAAACAATCTGTTACCTTAAATTATACATTTATCTCTGTAAAGCAGCTTTGAAACAATCTACATTGCTAAAAACGCAATATAAATGAAGATGACTTGAAGAAAACCAAGAACATTTTGCACCATTTCATAGTGTAACTGTTTATCTAAATGTGATGAAGAGCTTGAATGTTTCTAACAAGAATGTTCTTCAGCATCATGAATGAATGAAGAATAAAAACCAACCTCTTTGTTCTTCAGGATCTTCAGTGTGTTTCATTCTGCAGGGTTCTGGATCACTCGTGTTCTCACTGTCCTCTTTAATAAACTCAGTCGCTGCAGATTTCAGCTCTTCCTGATGCTTTCATGCTCGTCTTCACTTGTAGCTGACGGGAATTTACAGCATTTATTGGAGAATTGCAGTGGGAGGAGCTTCACTGATGATGAATTCCAGCATGGGAGGAGCTTAACTGATGATGTGGGAGAAGCTGATCTGCCAAAATCAAAAATATTAATTACTGAGTTTTGTTTTTATAATAAATTACACGTCTAAGCATTTATGTCTGTCTATCTATTCATCGTACAGTAACTGATGCCAATTCATTCATTATTTTTATTGCTAATCCTAACATTATTCTGCTTCTTCATTAACATACAGGTATCTAGAAATATAGTAAAGAATATAAATAATTTAAATTATTCCAAATATAAATAATGGTAAGAAAAACAGTTAAAATCGTAAACAGAAATAAACTTACATATAGTAGCCAACAAATCCCCTCAGTCTGCTGACACCAATGAAATGAGCTTTAAGTGACAATTTACAGGAGATCTGGAGACATCAGCATAATAAATGAGGTGAAAACAGGAACTATTGTCATGAAATAAAGAGTGTTTTCAGCAGATCTGTTAATATTGATGAGCCTCAGACTATCAACACTCATTCAACAAGCCATTCAGGATCATCAGCAGATCATCTCACTTTATTCTGAGTGTTTGCTGTTAGAAACACATTATTTGAGTCAGGCTAAAAGCCTATAAAACTACTGCTATACTGAAAGGCAATACTGTTATTTCTCACAATATGACATGGATAAAACATCAATAATACAAAAACAATCACTAATGACACTCATCTTCATAAACCACTACAGATAAATAATTAAAGAAGCACATGTCCAAATTAATCTAATATAGCAAGTTTGATCTTATGATAGCAGCATTAATCACAATAAAGTAGTTAGATCATTAAAATAATAACATAAACTGTTAATTATAATAACACTCTTAAAAATAAAGAGCCCCAAAAGCAATATTGTTCCAAGAGTAAAACGCTTTTCATATTAGTATTGCTTTAATGTCTCACGTGGCTCATCATAGGCTCAATGTTTAGCATTGTTCCAGTATGACACTCGAGATCGATTCACACATTAATTCCCCTCACAGATCTTAAACTTTGACTTTTGACTTGACGAAACAATCACACAAACACACACAAAAGCACTCAAAAATCGCTCAGGTCTGAATGAACTCGACATATTCTCCTCATGCTCGCTCGACGACGCCAGAAAAGACGCACAAGTAACTTATCGCTGTGATCGATGAAAACAATACAGAAATGAGCCTGTCGCTTAATCAAAATGTATAAAGTGTGTTTGGTGGTTGTGTAAATATGAGAAATACCGTGAACTGCTCTCCTCACCTCAGAAGACTCGACGCTGAAACTCAATAGAGCAACACAGTCCCGCCCACAGCCCGAGAGCAATACTAACCAACTGCAGAACCGCAGAACCATACGCCACAGCAGTGTGAGGACGACAGCGCCAGCCTAACGGTCTGATGCCGGAAGTGGGCGGAGCAAAGCGTTATTTTCAAACAACGTTATTTTAAAGATTTTTTAAAAACGATTTAATGGAAAATATATATTTTAGATATACATATCAAATATTATAAAATATACGAATTATGTCTTGCCCTATTAACAAACTAGCTAGGTCTATAATATTAATAGTTTTTTAAAAGTTAAAATTATACTTTATCCATTTGTTTTGTTGTTTCAAATGATTACAAATATCCAATAGTAATTAAATAAAAATACAAAATCGAACTAAATTTTTTTTTTATATATATATATAAAACAAAATCAAACCAAAGAAAATAAATCTTATACAAGTTATGCAGGCACACATTTAACAATAATTGTCAAGTGACAAATAAATAAAAACTCCATGCGTTAATCCTGAGGCGCCCTTTTTGTTAGCACTATTTTTAAACCGTCAAGATGGGACAAATTGAATAAAAGAGCCTTTCATGTTTCATTTCTAGTTGAAAGAAGACATGGAAGTTTTTCTTTACCAGTGTCATGACGAAAGGCGCCTCAGGATTAACGCATGGAGTTTTGATTTATTTTATTTATTTGTCACTTAATTATAGTTAAATGTGTGCCTGCATAACTTTTATAATTTTTTTTTTACTTTATTAAAAATAATTATGTTCTTAAGAAAACTTTTATAAGTTTTAATAACTTTTATAAGATTTATTTTATTTGCTAGCATGAGTCAAATTTATTTTATTTTTAAACGATTTGATGGAAAAGATATATTTTATATATATATATATATATCAAATATTATAAAATATACGAATTATGTTTTCAGATTGATTTTCTTTGGTTTTATATAATTTTTTTTTAGTTCGATTTTGTATTTTTATTTATTTACTATTAGGCTATTTATTTGGAGCAGGTACAGCTCAGTGTGTGATGCTTTTGCTATTTCAGAGGGAAAAAAACAAATTTTATTTAAATTAATCATTTCTGTTTTTTCAGTCCATCATAGAATTATGTTGTGTATGGTCTAAACATGCTTTTCAATTAAATAGAAAAAAATAAAAAAAATAAAAAAATAAAACACTCAAGCTTTGTTTTCATTTTTTTTTAAGCTTTGTTAAATTTATATTTGTAATAATTTGACAAAAAAACAAATGTATAAAGTATAATTTTAACGTTTAAAAAACTATTCATATTATAGGCTAGTATATTGTATTTTGTTAATAGGACAAGACATAATTCGTATATTTTATAATATTTGATATATATATCTAAAATATATATTTTCCATTAAATTGTTTAAAAAAAATCTTTAAAATAACGTTGTTTGAAAATAACGCTGGCGCTGTCGTCCTCACACTGCTATGGCGTATGGTTCTGCGGTTCTGCAGTTGGAGCTTAGGTGCCGGTGTGGTGAAGTGTTGGGTCCGGCTGAAGTGTTGAGTCCGGGCTAAGGACCCCATCAGTATGCCAGTAGTATGCCTGATCTAAATCTGTTCTCGCGATAACTTGTAGCTAAATTTAAAAATACTACTATTATTGTGTCACGAAATGTAGTTTTTATAGTTTTTCAGTCACAATGTAGTTGTTTAAAGCGCAAATATGTTGTTTATTTATACAGAGAGCGCCTATTTTACATTTTGATCTAAAGTTTTCGGAGTTGTGAGATCCAGGTGATCACCGGCCGCTCAGCGCTCATGTACCCCGCCTGGAACAGCCTTTGGTGATTTCAACATTCATCTAGAGAAGCCGAATGCAACAGACTTCATCTCTCTCCTAGCCTCATTCGATCTCAAACGGCTCATCACCACAGGTACTCACAAATCAGGCAACCAACTAGGCCTGGTTTACACACGCAACTGCATCACAAACAACATTTTGGTGAAACCTCTCCACGTTTCTGATCATTTCCTCATTACATTCAATCTACAACTCTCTACCCATGCTCCACCAACCCCCCTACCAGTTACTTTCAGACGAAACCTGCGCTCACTCTCTCCCTCCCATCTTTCCTCTGCTGTGTCATCTTCTCTCCCCTCACCCTCACAATTCTCATCTCTGGATGTTAATACCGCAACAGATACTTTATGCTCCACTTTAACTTCTTCTTTAGACAATATCTGCCCTATCTCCTCCAGGCCAGCACATACTACTCCCTCTAACCCCTGGCTATCTGAGGTTCTTCGTGAACACCGGACCAAACTCAGGGCAACAGAGAGGAAATGGCGCAAATCAAAAGACACAACTGACCTTAGTATGTATCAATCTCTGCTCTCTTCCTTTTCTGCTGATGTTCATGCTGCAAAATCTTCTTATTTCCACAAGATCAACAGCACCGCTAACACACAAACTCTTTTCAAGTCATTCAACTCTCTCCTCTGTCCACCTCCACCACCACCCACCTCCTCTTTAACTGCTGATGATTTTGCTAACTTCTTCACCAACAAAACAACAACTATCAGCAGTCAGTTCTCAGCTCCACACACACAGGAACCCAGTCCAACCCCTCCCACTCCCAAACACCTTCTCTCCTCCTCCTCTCCACCAATGTTGTTTTCGTCAACGATGACGATAACGCAATTATTTCGTTGACGCACCTTTTTTTTATGACGATAACGTTACGATGACTAGCTAAAAATGGCTCTAAGGTGACTAAAACATGACGAGACGTTTTCGAGTTTTCGTTGACGAGACGAGATGGAACGAAAATGATTATAAGTCTGACGTTCACAATGTCATTTCTGCCTATTTTGCGTGAAATCGGTCTGTTTTGAGCTAAAAAAAAAAGTATCAGCAATGCCGCATTCTAATCGTTGTTGTACGATGTACAATCAATAATGAAAAAAATCCCATAATGTACGATAATTTCAGAATTACCCGCAAATCTGAATCTCTCGGAATCTAGATAGAGCGAGCAAGAGCGCGCATGTGTATCGCGCGCACAGCAGAGAAAGGGAGCGAGAGACCTTGCGTGTGTGTGCTAGTGTGCGTGTGTGCCCAGCGCATGTAAGGACCCAACCAATCGAATTATTCAGAAAGTCTAGTTTATTATGCAAAGGTTTTAAGGTTAACTGTTGTTTTATGAATTGCAACTTGCTGCAACCTGTCAAACCTAAGCCCATTTCCAATACTTTTTAACCTAAATTAATTTATTAAAGACTAATTTTTTTCTTTCTTTTTTTTATACTAAAATTGACTAAAACCTTTTTGTGTTTTCGTCGACTAAAACTTGACTAAAACCTTTTTGCGTTTTCGTCGACTAAAACTTGACTAAAACTATCAAGTTTATAAGTGACTAAAACTAAAAAGCATTTTCGTCAAAAAGACTAAGACTAAGACTAAAACTAAAAGGGCTGCCAAAAACAACACTGCTCTCCACTAACCGAGGAAGAGGTATCTAAACTTCTCCTCTCCAGTCACCCTACCACCTGCCCTCTAGATCCCATCCCCTCACACCTTCTACAAGCCATTTCTCCCACACTTCTACCAGCACTCACACACATCAACTCATCCCTCCACACTGGCACTTTTCCTACAGCATTCAAGCAGGCTCGGGTAACTCCACTGCTTAAGAAACCGACATTAAACACATCACTCTTAGAGAATTACAGACCTGTCTCTCTCCTACCATTCATTGCGAAAACACTTGAACGAGTTGCCTTCAACCAAGTATCATCTTTCGTCACTCTGACCAACCAACTAGATATAAACCAATCTGGCTTCAAGAAAGGGCATTCAACCGAGACTGCATTTCTGTCAGTCACAGAAGCCCTACGGATCGCAAAAGCTGCCTCCAAATCATCAGTTCTCATTCTCCTGGATCTGTCTGCTGCCTTTGACACTGTGAATCATCAGATCCTCCTGTCCACCCTCTCATCACTGGGCATCACAGGAACTCCTCTCCACTGGTTTGAGTCCTATCTCACAGGTAGGTCCTTCAGGGTCGCATGGAGTGGCGAGGTATCCAAAGCACATCAACTGACTACAGGGGTTCCTCAGGGTTCAGTTCTTGGACCGCTCCTCTTCTCCATTTACACCACATCACTGGGACCCATCATACAGGCACATGGCTTCTCTTACCAACGCTATGCTGATGACACCCAGCTCTACCTCTCATTTCAACCTGATGATCCCACAGTAGCTGCACGTATCTCAAGCTGCCTGGCGGACATCTCGGCATGGATGAAGGAACATCACCTGCAGCTCAACCTGGCAAAGACTGAGCTTCTCGTCCTCCCTGCCAATCCGTCTCTACAGCACGACTTCACTATCCAGCTAGACTCAACTTTAATCACCCCATCAAGGTCGGTCAGAAACCTTGGAGTAACATTTGATGAGCATCTGACCTTCACAGACCACATCACAAAGACAGCTCGATCATGCAGGTTTGCACTGCACAACATCAGGAAGATCAGGCCCATCCTAACTGAGCATGCAACAACTTCTCGCCCAGGCTTTGGTTATCTCTAGGCTTGATTACTGCAATGCTCTTCTGGCCGGTCTTCCATCATGTGCAACTAAACCTCTACAACTGATCCAGAATGCTGCAGCCCGTCTCGTCTTCAACGAGCCCAAAAGGGCCCACGTCTCTCCTCTGTTCATCTCTCTGCACTGGCTACCACTCGCTGCTCGCATCAAGTTCAAGGCATTGACGCTTGCTTACAGATCGACCACAGGCTCAGCTCCCTCCTACTTTCACTCGCTCCTACGAGTCTACATCCCTACCAGAAGCCTGCGTTTGGTCAATGAGAGACGGCTCGTGGTACCATCACAGAGAGCCACAAAATCACTCTCCAGAACATTCTCATTCACGGTTCCTTGCTGGTGGAATGATCTCCCTACCCTCGTCCGGAATGCAGAATCCCTGACCACATTCAAAAGACAACTGAAGACTCATCTCTTCCGTGAGCACTTGACATAAAGAAAAAAGAAAAAACCTCTCTTTAATCCTCCCTTGTTTTGGCTTATGTACTTTGTATTTTGAGCACTTCTTGCGTTATTTTTGCCTCTTCACGATGACTCGCTTGCTGTAGTCCTCAGTTCTAAGTCGCTTTGGATAAAAGCGTCTGCTAAATGACTAAATGTAAATGTATAGTGCTGTATTTCTGCTTTACATGAGCACCACCTACTGTCAGAGAGCGAATTTTTTTTTTTTTTTTTGCATTGATCTGAACTGATAAATTACACATTCCTGTTGGTTGAACACGACCAATATCAATCAATCAACAAAGTGTCCTGTGCTCACCACACACCGGCTATAGGTGGAGAGGAGAGATTTGGCTATAGGGTGATGTGTGGCTAACTTACACAGAAGAGATTTTGTTGCTCAGCACATGAAAATAAACTACTTACCGTGATCTCAGACTGTGTTTAAGTGGTGTAACAGATTGACCTAATTAATTGGGGTGCCAAGCAGGTGTTTAAACCTACTAAATTTATTTGAGTCAGTCAACCATACAACAGATTCAAACATAAAAATAGGAACCCTTAATATGTGGATGAAGAATGATCACGCAACAGCAACAGGCTCAATTCAAATAAAGTGTTATTCGTTTTTGAGCACTATAACATTATTTAAGGGGAAAGCATTAATGATTCACAAAATGTAAAAAAACTAAAACAAAACAAGAAACCAAAAAAATTATTCCAAAACTTAATTCCCAATTCTGGGTCCCATTTAACATGGCATAATCTTTCAACAAAATAAATCAGTTCATTCAAAAATTAAATTCATTCAATTTCAACTCATTGGGTGTGCAAACCCCCAGTTTCGCAAGTTCATATTAACAGTTCTTGACTGAGTTCTCAATCCAGCATAGTGGCTTGTTCATCAGAGTTTATATGCACTTAGACTCAAACACAGAAGGACAGAAGTCTCAAGGACAGAAGTCTCAACTGACAAACCCACAATAAGAATATAAGGGGGGAAGAAAAAAAGCAATACTTGTTTGGTCTTGTCCAGTAAGTCAGTCAGTCAGTCAGTCAAATGATCTGTCCTCCATCGTCGTTTGGACCATTGGTGGTTACTCTGAACATCCAGCTACTTCCATAAGGTCCATAAATCCCCAAGACAATCAATGAACTGTTCCTTTTACTTCACAGGTGTTTTTGGAGATATGCAGGGATTAACTTCCCACATCTTTCCACTGCACAAGGCATTCTCAAACTGCCATCTTCCAACTCTCTTAAGCCATGTGCTCCACACATCATGTGACTCAGTGCATCATGTGACTCATGTGCGTCACAGTGGTTTCTCCACTGTATGGATCTTCATGTGTCGCTTCAGGTGACTTTTAATGTAGAAACTCTTTCCGCACTGATCACACGTGTGCGGCTTCTCTCCAGTGTGGATCATCTCATGTGTTTTCAGATGTGCTGATCGACTGAATCTCTTGTCACAGTGTGAACACTTGTAAGGTTTCTTTCCAGTGTGGATCATCTCATGTCTTTTCAGATGTGCTGACTGATTGAATCTCTTGTCACAGTGTGAACACTTGTAAGGTTTTTCTCCAGTGTGAATTCTCTGGTGCAGTTTTAAATTGTTCGCTGTAGTAAAAGTCTTCTCACACTCAAAGCACATGTACTCTCTCACACCAGTGTGAGTTTTCTCATGTCCATGTAAATATGGCAGCCGTGAAAAACTCTTTCCACACACAGAACATGAATACGGTTTCTCCTTCGTATGAACTCTCAGGTGTGACCTCAGGCTTGATGACGTAATAAATGTTTTGCCGCACTGATCACATGAGAACGGCTTCTCTCCGGTGTGGATCCTCATGTGAGAATTAAGGTGTGATGATTGACTGAATCTCTTCCCGCACTGATCACATGTGAACGGCTTCTCTCCGGTGTGGATCCTCATGTGATCATCAAGACTTTGTTTGGCTGTGAAATTGTTTCCACACTGATGGCATACATGCAGATTCTCTCCAGTGTGGATCCTCATGTGTATCTTCAGGTTACTTTTAAAAGAGAAACTCTTCCCACACTGATCACACGTGTGCGGCTTCTCTCCAGTGTGGATCCTCTCATGTGTTTTCAGATTTTCTGACCGACTGAATCTCTTGTCACAGTGTGAACACTTGTAAGGTTTCTCTCCAGTGTGGATCCTCTCATGTGCTTTTAGATGTTCTGACAAAACGAATCTCTTGTCACAGTGTGAACACTTGTAAGGTTTTTCTCCAGTGTGGAACCTCTCATGTGTTTTCAGAGATGATGGCTGACTGAATCTCTTGTCACAGTGTGAACACTTGTAAGGTTTTTCTCCAGTGTGGATCCTCTGGTGCAGTTTTAAACTGGTTGCTGTAGTAAAAGTCTTCTCACACTCAAAGCACATGTACTCTCTCACACCAGTGTGAGTTTTCTCATGTGTATGTAAATGATGCCGCTGTGAAAAACTCTTTCCACACACAGAACATGAATACGGCTTCTCCTTCATATGAACTCTCAGGTGTGTCCTCAGGTGTGCTGCACTAAGAAATGTTTTGCCGCATTGATCACATGTGAACGGCTTCTCTCCGGAGTGGATCCTCATGTGAATCTCAAGACTTTGTTTGGTTGTGAAACTGTTTCCACACTGAGTGCAAGTGAAAGATTTCTTGGCTCTTCTTTTCTTTAAAAAATTATTTTTAGTCTTTGAGCGACTCAAAGGTTTTCCTCCAGGTTGGACATGATGTTCCTCCTCCACTTCACTCAGTTCTTCACTCTCCTCCTTCACTTCTCTCAGTTCTTCACTCTCCTCCTTCACTTCTCTCAGTTCTTCACTCTCCTCCTTCACTTCTCTCAGTTCTTCACTCTCCTCCTTCACTTCTCTCAGTTCTTCACTCTCCTCCTTCACTTCTCTCAGTTCTTCACTCTCCTCCTCCACTTCTCTCAGTTCTTCACTCTCCTCCTCCACTTCTCTCAGTTCTTCACTCTCCTCCTTCACTTCACTCAGTTCTTCACTCTCCTCCTTCACTTCTCTCAGTTCTTCACTCTCCTCCTTCACTTCTCTCAGTTCTTCACTCTCCTCCTTCACTTCTCTCAGTTCTTCACTCTCCTCCTTCACTTCACTCAGTTCTTCACTCTCCTCCTTCACTTCTCTCAGTTCTTCACTCTCCTCCTCCACTTCTCTCAGTTCTTCACTCTCCTCCTCCACTTCTCTCAGTTCTTCACTCTCCTCCTCCACTTCTCTCAGTTCTTCACTCTCCTCCTCCACTTCTCTCAGTTCTTCACTCTCCTCCTCCACTTCTCTCAGTTCTTCACTCTCCTCCTCCACTTCTCTCAGTTCTTCACTCTCCTCCTTCACATCTCTCAGTTCTTCACTCTCCTCCTTCACTTCTCTCAGTTCTTCACTCTCCTCCTCCACTTCTCTCAGTTCTTCACTCTCCTCGCTCTCTTCCATCGGGTCTGACATGAAAGAAACAAATATTACATTTATTTATTTCAGTACATCAAAATGACTCAAAGAGATAAATATAAAGTGAAAGGCCAAGAAAGTGAGCTCTGATGTAATGGTAGAAAGTAGACAACTGCTATCAAATATTATGTCCTTGAAAATTTCCATGAATGAGGTCAATTTATCTTCCAATTATTATTTTTAAAACATTTTAGGCACGAATCCCATGTATCTTTAGCAAGAACTATTAGTTTGATCAATGACACCATTATCTAACATGACATTAACCCTCTGGGGTCTGAGGGGTTTTTGGGGCCCTTGAGATGTTTTGACATGCCCTGACATTTGTGCTTATCTCAGCTACTTACAACATACCTTTGGCCAACACATAATTCTGCTGTATTGCAGCACAAACTCTGCTACAATAATATGTGAGCAAAATGGAAGTTACATGTTTGCACTTTATAGAAAAAAAATATTATGCGTGGTTAGTAAGTTTTGGGAAAAAAAATTGTCACTGCAATGAGCCCATATAACTCATACTGACTAGTTTGGCACAAGACTTTTGAGATACCATTCTTGTAGGCTAGAATGTTTACTACAAAATGATGTGAAAATCATTCTGATCACTCTTTCACAAAACAACAATATAATGATTTAAACTTTGCAAGTCAGTTTTTGTGCCAGCTCTGGTTTATGCGTAGGGGTGTTGATGGCCATGAATATGAATGAGGGGAGACAATAGACACTCCCCCAATGGCTAATGCCCCATCACGGTGCTGTGAGTCAGAGAGGACAATCTGAGAATGAGAGGAGATTCAAAGATTTTGTTTTTCAATCTGTTTTTATTGTAATTCCTCTATGTGGAGGAACTAAATGTTGTGTCTCACAAGACCACAGTGCTACCGTACATATATAAACATATAGTACCAGTCAAACGTTTGGACACATTACCATTTTTAATATTTTTGGAAGAAGGCTGCATTTATTTGATCAAAAATACAGAAACAACAGTAATATTGTGAAATATTATTACAATTTAAAATAATGATTTTCTATTTTTATACTTTAAAATATAATTGATTTCTTTGATCAAAGCTGAATTTTCAGCATCCTTACTCCAGTCTTCAGTGTCACATGATCCTTCAGAAATCATTCTAATATCATTTGATAATCAGGTATTATCAATGTTGGAAACCGTTGTGCTGCTTAATATTTTTTTATAACCTGTGATACTTTTTTCATGATTCACTGATTAAAAAGAAAAGCGCATTTATTCAAAATAGAAATCTTTCCTAACAATATAACTTTACCTTTCTTTCTTTTTTTGAAAGGATGTGTTGTGTATACTGTTACAAACAGACTCATGGGCGAATGTGAGTCAACAGAGCTCAGTTGCGGTCCAGTTTCCCGTGCGGGCAGGAATCGCGCAGTCTGTGCAACCATGTCAACATCAGTCTCGGTTTTCCATGACAGGGTGGACTTGGACCTGTTGCTTGTTTGCCATGGCTCTCTTCGGGACCGGTGCTTGGACATGTTCATTGTCACATCTGTTGATAACACAATCAAAGAAACTGTATTATTATCATTATCAATCACTAATGGCCATGGATTAAAAAAAAAGACAACAGTTTTTGTAATTTCACACAAGAATAGGTAGGCCCTACTTGTATATTATGACGATGTAAACACAATTACATTTCATCAGTAAAATATTACGTCTGTGCACTTACTATCATTCTCGATTGAGAACTGAACGTGTCCCTCTGCGGTGCTGGAGCAGGAGAGCGTGATGCAGACACATTCCTAAAAAAATAAAAACAACTGTTAGCATACATTATCCAAAGATGGGCGATTAATGGGTATGGACGCACAATGCATGTAGTCTGTATATCTGTTAATGGGCCATAGGACGGAGAAATATCTATTTATGGGCCATAGATCGCGTCACCGTGAGCTGTTGATGGCCATATGGTCTATAGACCGCACACATTTAGAGCATTTCAAACATTTACACCTGTATTCACAATCATCTGTGGCAATATTTTAGCAAGATAAGTGTCATAGGCTATTCAAAACCGAACATTTATATATAAAAATATAATGTCTAGTATTTAGACAGTATCACATTTTACCGGAGGCTGAAATATATTTGCACGAAATCATATTTACACCTAAGCAGATATTCGCAAATAAGCTACATTACGCAAAAGTCAGTATTTTTAGCATGATAATCAGTGTCATAAGCTAATCAAAACGGAGTGAAATATAATACACATATGTTTAGAGAGTAATATCACCTTGAAACAACCATCTACACGAATGTTAGGGATATTGTAAGGCAATCTTTCCTGTAAGATGTCAAAAGCTAACCAAAACTAAGCAAAATATAGTCTGAAAATTCACATGAGTTCTATATAATCAGAAAAATAATTATATAACACTAAACAACTTACTCGAACTTGTATCCTCGGCGGGATCACGCTTTTGAAAATGCAGCCGTTCTCCGTCTGAGATGCAACCGTTTCTCTGAGGAAAAGGTGAACGCTAACCAGAAGAATCATCTGAAGAGAGTCTTTACCGGAGAAGCATGCCATCCTCAAAACGCGATGAACTATCCGTGAATCTGACGAAGAAACTGCGTCTTTTCATGGCATTGATCGGGGGCGTGTGCGAGGTGTATAGATCACCTCAACTATTACCATGTGAATAGCGCCGGGGGGCGTGGCAGCCTCAGCTCATTAAAAATAATGAAGGGAGAACGGAAAACTGTGCCTCTCCTTGGTTTCAAAAGGATAACATAAACTAAGAATATGTGTTTTTTAATATAAATTACTTCATTTAAAAGAGGAGAATTCTAGCTTCATAAAGACATCTCTCGTTCCTGAGTGACAAGTATTCGCTGAGTTAGTTCATTTTCGGACGCGTTTCAGAATGGACTTCCCTGACAGAGAGAAGGCAGAACTCGCATCATGTTTATTTTTCTTTATTTGGCGAAAGGCACAACACTTTGTTTTTATTGTGAGTATACATAAAAAAATAGAAACTTAACTGGATCGAATGATGTAAAACACTTAAATGTAAGATCAAAACCAACAGAGTATTTTAATCTCTTTTGCACTGATAAGAAAAAAAGCAAGCAGATCACGCCGGCGTGATTGCCGACCCCAGGGGGTTAAAATATACAATACAGCCATGTTTTGACACCAACTTTGAGATTGATATTTATTTTACTAAAACTTTAATTATTAATGGTTATTCACACTAGACTTTTCCTTCATGGACGGCTCTATGAAGGAGCTCTTTCTACTGCATGATGGGAAGACAAGAGAATAATCTCAATCCATGGTCTCAGTTTTTACACAAACTGTAGCATTGACTATATTCATCAACCCTGTTACCAAAGTTGCTGTAAGAAGAATCTCTAGAACTATGAATAACTTATATGATATTTGACAAATACATCTTATCAGTAACTTGGCGTTTACTGATTATTCCTGAAAAAATATTTTTTAACTATGTTGAAAATGACAAATTCTGGTAACGTTGTTGCAAATTGGGAACCAGATATAAAATAAATGTAAAATAAAACAGTTAAAATAGTATTGTTGAATGATCTACTGGGTGGTTGCCCTGCACACTTAATAAACAAACTACAGCTAGTTCAAAACGCAGCAGCTCGAGTTCTTACCAGAACCAGGAAGTATGGCCATATTAGCCCCGTTCTGTCAACACTGCATTGGCTGCCTATTAAACATCGTATACATTTTAAAATATTGCTGATTACTTACAAAGCACTAAATGGTTTAGCTTCATTTCATTTTATTGTTTATTTTTACAGGCACAATTAAAAGTAATTGCACCAGAATTAGCTAATAGCTAGTTTACATCTGCTGTCCCTGGGCAGGTAAACAAATCAAATAACATACATTACTCATAAACCACATAAAACATCACAATACATACAGGTCCAGGAATATAACATTTAAAACCAGAATATAAAACAGATAATGTACAACACAGTCATTAGTGGTTGCAGATCTGTTAAGATAGTAGCCAGTACTTAAGCTTATTTTTAAAAATTGAGAAGCTAATGAGGCTTCGAATGTTTGTAGGTAAGGAATTCCACAGCCCCACTACTCTGAGAAAGCTTTTTGCCCAAAGGCTGTTTTTCTGTACTGCGGTACAAAATCTCCCCTGGCAGATGCTCTAGTCCTACCTGCACTTCCGTTATGGGTCACACAATTTAATTTAACATTATTTATAACCCTTTTTATTTGCTTTTTAAAAGACAGGTGGTCTATTATTATTCCTAAATATTTAACGTGTCACACATTTAATTGCTTCACCATTAAATATGATATCTGGATTCACAGAATTTTGTTGTCGTGCAGTGAAATACGTGCATACAGTTTTACTTACATTTAGTGACAAACAAGACTCATTCAACCAATTTGAGACTTTCACCATTGCAGATGACGGTTTGCTCGCAGCTAGTTCTTTGGTTCTTGCATGAGTAAAAAGCACAGTATCATCTGCATACATTATAACATTTAAACCTGGACATATTTGAGGCAGATCTTTAATATAAATACTAAATAAAATCGGTCCTAAAATTGACCCCTGAGGAACCCCCCATAAGACAGCTAGCAAATGGAGAGCATTTATCAGCCACTCTTGTGCATTGACTTCTATTACTGAGGTATGATTTCATCCACATTCAAGGCAGCATCTGATAAATTAAAATTCTGAAGTTTTGACATTAAATAGTTATGATTCATTGTGTCAAATGCCTTTGTTATGTCTAAGAACACAGCTCCAACAACACCAAAGTTAACTTCTAATTTGTTTGAGAAAATAACAATTAGCAGTTTCAGTAGAATATTTTTTTCGAAACCCAAATTGCATTGGGTGTAGATTCACTTCACTTTCGTTTAAATAAGAAACTAATTGATCACAAACTACTCTTTCTGCAAATTTTGATGCTATTGGAAGGATACTTATGGGTCTATAATTTGATGGAAGAGTCCTATCACCTGCTTTAAAAATAGGCGTCACTACTGCCGCCTTCCAGCAATTTGGAAAATAGGAGTTTGTTATTGACAGATTTGTCAAGTGTGTTAGAGGTTAGCAAAAGATTTATTTATAAGTTTTAAAAAATTGTGCATCAGTATCATAAACATCTTTAGACCTAGGCTAGATCCTTTTAAATTATCAATTATTTTCAATAGATTCTGAGACATTTTCAATAGTGAAGACAGGCGTTTCATTGTTTATGGGTTCTAGTACTCCAGATCTAGCAAATTTCCAAGCCAGACACTGTACAGAGTTCAAGAAGAAGGAAATAAAGATTGTAGCTATTTTTTCTTTATCTTCTATTAATTTTGATTGGTCACGTATAATCCAGTTTTGAACTGTTTTATTTCCCTTATTTGTAATTTTAGCAATATTTTTCCTAATTAATTTACTATTTCCTTTAGAATCCTCAATTAATTTAATAAAATAATTAGCTTTGGTCTGTCTTAATTCTTTTACTACTTTATTTCAAATTCTGGAATTTTCTCTTATCATTTGGTAATTTAGATTTAAGAGCAGCCTTTAATGCCAAGTCTCTCTGCTTCATTAGCTTCCAGAGCCGCTCATTTAACCACGGCAGATGTACTTTACTCGAGTAAGATATATTTTTACTGAATTAATTTTTAGTTGTATTAATTCTATCCATCATACAGATAAATGCTTGTTCTATATCACCAGACTGCATAACACTATTCCAGTCCAGGTGCTTTAATTAGGGCCCAAGCCTTGAAAAGGCGAAGGCCCTATTGTTTTCCTTCAGATTATTCTTCATTAGGGCCCAAGCCCTGAAAGGGCGCAGAGCCCTATTGTTCTTCTAAGGATTTTTTGTTATTCTTCTTCTTCTTCTTCTTTATAATAAATTTTTTTTTAAGGTTTTTGCCACTTTTGGGGGCCTTAACGTGCTCAAAAACTCTTGAAACTTTGCACACTGGTCAGAACCCGCGGCCATTAGAGCCGGACTGAAGCTGGTACCCGGGCGTGGCAGGG
Source organism: Phoxinus phoxinus (assembly GCF_949152265.1). Lineage (NCBI taxonomy): Eukaryota > Metazoa > Chordata > Actinopteri > Cypriniformes > Leuciscidae > Phoxinus > Phoxinus phoxinus. The sequence continues at coordinate 2,531,435 of NC_136876.1, forward strand.
GGGCTCGACAGCGCCCCCTGGAACGGGGTCCGAAAACTTGGTCCATAAATCAAACACGCTTGCATGAAATAATATGAAACTCGGTACACTTATAGATCTCATCGGTTCATATATCCTTCATGCTCTGACTTTTTACCCCAGCCCAGCAGGAAGTCGGCTATTTGGCGTAGTTTAAAAAACACATGCAATGGAATTTAAAATACTCCTCCAAGACGATTCAAACAATCACCACGAAACTCGGTGTGCATGAAGTCAAGACATTGAGGATGAAAAGTTGCGAGGGGATTTTTGATATCTCGAACGGTTTGGCCGTGGTGAGGAAACGAATTTATGGCCAATATTGGAAACAGGAAGTGTGTTATAACATCCTCATACATTAACTGATCTTGATGAAACTTCAGCAGTGTGTTCGCTGTAAGAGGCCGATCACATGGATGTGACTATTGTGAGTCAAAGTTATAGCGCCACCAACTGGCAGCAGGAAGTGTGTCACTTTCGAAATGCTTTGAAATCACCCTCTTATTTTTACCCGATTTGCTTCAAACTTCATCTGTATAATGTAAACACACGACAGATGTAGACCTGTGAAAGGATTATTGATATCTTTAATACTGTCGCCATGGCAACGCTTTAAACTTTTATATTCTTTTTGGATGCATTTGAGGCTCTTAACATGCTTCAAATTGCATGAAACTCAACATGCATTTGACATTTATTGTGTAATAGACATGTGCGAAGTTTCAGAAACGGGCGTGGTAAGGGGCTCAGTAGCGCCACCTTTAGTCAAAAATGGGGTATTACTTTTACCTACAGTAACCAAACTCGGTACGTATATTCTTCTCTTCGATCCGGACAACTTTCTAATTTACAGTCATTAGCTCCGACCAACAGGAAGTCAGATATTTTGGTTTGAATGTGTACTGTTTGGAGCATTTTCCCTCTGCCCCTCTGTGTGTGTGTGTGTGTGTGTGTGTGTGTGTGTGTGAGGAGGGGGGCTAGTTTAGTTTAACCATGTTGCTGTGTGCAAAATCTCTGCCACTTTTGAGGGCCTTAACATGCTCGAAAACTCTTGAAATTTTGCACACAGGTCAGAACCCGCGGCCATTAGGGCCAGGCTGAAGCTGGTACCCGGGCGTGGCAGGGGGGCTCGACAGCGCCCCCTGGAATGGGATTTGAACACTTGTCCGTATATCAAACACGCTTGCATGAATTAATATGAAACTCTGTACACATATACAGATTTAATCGGGCCGAACAACTTTCCCTGGGTCAAGTTTTACGCCAGCCCAACAGGAAGTCGGCTATTACGGGTTGATTGGAGAACGCTTGCTCTCGCATTTGAAACACTTCTCCTAGAGAATTCATCCGATGACCACGAAACTCGGTCAGCATGAAGTCAAGACATGGAAGATGATAAATTGCCAGGGGATTTTTGATATCTCGAACGGTTTGGCTGTGGCGAGGAAACAAATTTATGATTAAAAAAGGATGCATAAAGTGTGTTATAACTTAGTTATAGTTTTACCTACAGTAACCAAACTCGGTACGTATATTCTTCTCTTCGATCTGGACAACTTTCTAATTTACAGTCATTAGCTCCGACCAACAGGAAGTCTCTGCCATTCTGTCTGTGTGGGGAGGGGGGATGTGTGTGTGTGTGTGTGTGTGTGTGTGTGTGTGATTTTGGTTGGGTGACAGTTGTAGGTTACAGTTTGACAAGAGTTTATAGTTTAACAAAAGCACAATGTTGTGTTTCATTGCGAGTGTACACAAATATAGAGAAACACTTTGCATTTTGAATGATGGTCTGTATGAACAAAATGACGGAGTATGTTTTTATGTCTCCATTGTTCGATCGAGCCACACACACACACACACACACACACACACACACACACACACACACACAGCATTCCAGCATTGCAATCTTGACATCGCAGAATGTTCATTATAGCCTTAATAAAATATAATAATAAAATAGTCAACCTTACATATAAAAATTACACTGCTCTGTTTAAATAGTCATTTGTACAGTTTGTGCCGTTCATAATAATTTTTTTTAATTTTTCTATATTGGAACGTGAGTGTACAAAGTGTACAAAGTACAAAGCCTATAAAAAGAATAGTTTAGCATCCAAAAATGTTAATAATATATATATTATTATTATATATATAATAATAATATATATGTTAAAAATAGGGGGAAAAAAATAATTTACATATATATATATATATTTTTATATATATATATATATATATATATATATATAATTAAAGCTGCAAGCAGCGATGGAGGGCCCAAGCCGGTGGTACCGCCACCCGGTGCCTTTAGTTCCACTAAAGGCACCAGGGTGGCGGTGCCACCGGCTTGGGCCCGCAATCGCTGCTTGCAGCTTTAATTAGGGCCCGAGCACCGATGGTGCGAGGACACTATTGGAATTGCTCTGTTTATTATTATTATTATTATTATTATTATTTTCCGCATTTGATCGCATTTTTGAGGGCCTAAACATGCACGAAAACTCACGAAAATTTGCACACGCGTCAGAACTGGCGAAAATTGACATCTGATATGCGTTTCAGAATTGGGCGGGGTAAAATGGCTCGATAGCGCCACCTATAAAGGTTCAACGGAGTGCGCCTCCCGCTACGTTTCACGTACGTGTACGAAATTCGGTACATACATGTAATGACCCAATACCTACAAAAAAGTCTCTTGGAGCATAGCCTTAAACACAACAGGAAGTCAGCCATTTTGAACTTCCTCTCTGATTTTTGTGCAGTTTTTGGCATTTTCAGGCCTCGTACTTTAACGAACTCCTCCTACAGTTTTAATCTGATCATCTTCAAATTTGGTGAGTGTAATCTTAAGGCCTTTGCGACGTTAAATTGCGAAGATCTAGAGTTTTCGTCGAAGGGCGTGTCCTCGGCGGCCTGACAAATTTTGATGTTTCGCCATGAAACAGGAAGTTGCTGTAACTAAGGCAAACAATGTCCAATCTGCCCCAAACTTCACACGTTTGATAAGCGTTCTGTCCTGAACACATGACCATGCTCAAATTCAGTTACAGTCATAGCGCCACCTGCTGGCAACAGGAAGTGACATGTTTAACACCGTTTTGGACTCCTAATTAACATATACAAAATTGCCAGCAAGTGCTAAACATGTTAACACCATACTAGAAACATGCTAAAACATGCTAGCAAACATTAGCTAAGTGTTAAAGCATGCTATTACTGCAATTAAATAGGAATTTGCTGTAACTCAGGCATTGAATGCCCAATCTGCCCCAAACTTCACACGTTTGATAAGAGTTCTGTCCTGAACACATTTACATGAGAATATTCAGTTATAGTAATAGCGCCACCTATTGGCAACAGGAAGTGACATGTTTAACACTGTGATGCTGTACTAGCAACATATTAAATAAACCATTGAGTTATAAACATGTTAGAAACATGTTAAAACATGCTAGCAATTCTTAGCTAAGTGCTAAAGCATGCTAATGCAATGAAACAGGAAGTTGTTGTTACTCAAGTAGGCAATGTCCAATCTGCCCCAAACTTCACAGGTTTGATAAGAGTCCTGCCCTGAACACATCTACATGAGAATAATCAGTTAGAGTAATAGCGCCACCTGCTGGCAACAGGAAGTGTCATGTTTAACACCATTTTGGACTCCTAATAACATATAAAAAATTGCCAGCAAGTGCTGAACATGTTAACAACACACGGGAACCATGCTAAAACATGCTAACAAACATTAGCTAAGTGCTAAAGCATGCTATTCCTGCAATTAAATAGGAATTTCCTGTCAGGCATTGAATGTTCAATTTGCCCCAATTTCACACGTTTGATAAGAGTTCTGCCCTGAACACATCTACATGACACTTTTCAGTTATAGTAATAGCGCCACCTACTGGCAACAGGAAGTGACATGGTTAACACTGTGATGCAGTACTAGCAACATATTAAATATGCCATTGAGTAATAAACATGTTAGAAACCTGTTAAAACATGCTAGCAATTCTTAGCTAAGTGCTAAAGCATGCTAATGCAATGAAACGGGAAGTTATTGTTACTGAAGAAGACAATGTCCAATCTGCCCCAAACTTCACATGTTTGATAAGAGTCCTGCCCTGAACACATCTACATGACAATTTTAAGTTAAAGTAATAGCGCCACCTACTGTCGACAGGAAGTGACACGTTTTAAACTGTGATGCATTGCTAGCGACATATTTAATATGCCATTGAGTTCTAAACATGCTAGAAACATGCTAAAACATGCTAGCAACACTTATCTGAGTGATAACGCATGCTATTATACCCATGATAAAGGACATTTTTGTAACTGACTTTGACATACTACTCCTATTTTTACCTACTTAAATGCACATTGCCCACCGTGCTCTGTCTTCCTAAAGCCACCGGGTGGCTTGCCCACCGTGCTCTGTCTTCCTAAAGCCACCGGGTGGCGGTGGCACGGGTGCGAGGGCCCTTTCATCGCTGCTTGCAGCTTTAATTAGGGCCCAAGCCCTGAAAGGGCGAAGGCCCTATTGTTTTTCTCCGGATTATTATTATTATTATTATTATTATTATTATTATTATTATTTTTCTTACGACTATTCGGGCACTTTTGGGTCTCTTAACATGCTCAAAAACTCTTGAAACTTTGCACAAATGTCAGAACCCGCGGCCATTAGAGCCGGACTGAAGCTGGTACCCGGGCGTGGCAGGGGGGCTCGACAGCGCCCCCTGGAACGGGGTCCGAAAACTTGGTCCATAAATCAAACACGCTTGCGTGGAATAATATGAAACTCGGTACACTTATAGATCTCATCGGTTCATATATCCTTCGTGCTCTGACTTTTTACCCCAGCCCAACAGGAAGTCGGCTATTTGGCGTAGTTTAAAAAACACATGCAATGGAATTTAAAATACTCCTCCTAGACGATTCAACCAATCACCACGAAACTCGGTGTGCATGAAGTCAAGACATGGAGGATGAAAAATTGCCAGGGGATTTTTGATATCTCGAACGGTTTGGCCGTGGCGAGGAAACGAATTTATGGCGAATATTGGAAACAGGAAGTGTGTTATAACATCCTCATACATTAATTGATCTTGATGAAACTTCAGCAGTGTGTTCGCTGTAAGAGGCCGATCACATGGATGTGACTATTGTGAGTCAAAGTTATAGCGCCACCAACTGGCAGCAGGAAGTGTGTCACTTTCAAAATGCTTTGAATTCACCCTCTTATTTTTACCCGCTTTGCTTCAAACTTTATGTGTATAATGTAAACACACGGCAGATGTAGACCTGTGAAAGAATTATTGATATCTTAAATACTGTTGCCATGGCAACGCTTTAAACTTTTATATTCTTTTTGGGTGCATTTGAGGCTCTTAACATGCTTCAAATTGCATGAAACTCAACATGCATATCAGATTTATTAGGTACTAGGCATGTGTGAAGTTTCAGAAACGGGCGCGGTGGAGGGGCTCAGTAGCGCCACCTTTAGTCAAAAATGGGGTATTAGTTTTACCTACAGTAACAAAAATCGGTATTTATATTTATCTCCCCGAGCCGGACAACTTTCTAATTTACAGTCATTAGCTCCGACCAACAGGAAGTCAGATATTTTGGTTTGAATGTGATTTGATGGGAATTTTGCCAGTCTCTCTCAGTGTCTGTGTGTGTGAGAGAGGAGGGGGGCTTTATTTTAACCCTTTCTCTGCTGTGTGGGACTTCTCGGGCACTTTTGGGGCCCTTAACGTGCTCGAAAACTCTTGAAACTTTGCACACAGGTCAGAACCTGCGGCCATCAGGGCTGGGCTGAAGCTGGTACCCGGGCGTGGCAGGGGAGCTCAACAGCGCCCCCTTGAACGTGGTCCGAAAAACTTGGTCCATATATCAAACACGTTTGCATGTAATAATATGAAACTCGGTACACATATAGATTTAATCGGGCCGAACAACTTTCGTGCTCTAAGTTTTACACCAGTCCAACAGGAAGTCGGCTATTATGGGCTGTATGAAAATGCATGCCCCTGGAATTTGATATACTCCTCCAAGAAAAATTATCCTATCGCCACCAAACTCGGTCAGCATGAAGTAAAGACATTGAGGACGCTAAATTGCGGACGGATTTTTGATATCTCGAATGGTTTGGCCGTGGCGAGGAAACGAAGTTATGGCGAGAAAAGAAAAACACAATGTGTTATAACGTCTTCATACATTTATTGATCTTGATGAAACTTCAGCAGTGTGTTTGTTGTAAGAGGGCGATCACATGGATGTGACTATTGTGAGTCAAAGTTATAGCGCCACCAACTGGCAGCAGGAAGTGTGTTACTTTCAAGATACTTTTGACTAAAGTGGGTGGGTTATTTTTACCTACAGTCACAAAACTCGGTCTGTATATTGTGCTTATCGATCCGGACAACTTTCTTATTTACAGTCATTAGCTCCGACCAACAGGAAGTCAGATATTTTGGTTTGAATGTGGTTTTGTCTCTCTCTGACAGAGTTCCCCCTGCCATTCTCTCTGTGTGTGTGTGTGTGGAGTGGGGGGGAGGGGAGGGAGGGAGGGCACACACACAGACAGCCCCCCCCCCCCTTTTCTGTGTGTGTTTGGAGGGGAGCAGAAAGACACACTGATACAAGCTCTAAAGCAGACTTCTTCTCGACAGTCAAAGCGGGGTTACGTTATTGCCCGTCGTGCACAGGAACCCGAAAGGCAACGGGGTGGCGGCTTTTTATATATATATATATATATATATATATATATATATATATATATATATATATATAAATAAATATAGCTGCAAGCAGCGATGGAGGGCCCAAGCCGGTGGCAGCGCCAGCCCGGTGCCTTTAGTGTAACTAAAGGCACCAGGGTGGCGGTGCCACCGGCTTGGGCCCGTAATCGCTGCTTGCAGCTATATTTATTATTATATTACTACCTTTTGGGCACTTTTGGGGGCCTTAACATGCTCAAAAACTCTTGAAACTTTGCACAAATGTCAGAACCCGTGGCCATTAGAGCCGGACTGAAGCTGGTACCCGGGCGTGGCAGGGGGGCTCGACAGCCCCCCCTGGAACGCGGTCCGAAAACTTGGTCCATAAATCAAACACGCTTGCATGTAATAATATGAAACTCGGTACACTTATAGATCTCATCGGTTCATATATTCTTCGTGCTCTGACTTTTTACCCCAGCCCAACAGGAAGTCGGCTATTTGGCGTAGTTTAAAAAACACATGCAATGGAATTTAAAATACTCCTCCTAGACGATTCAACCAATCACCACGAAACTCGGTGTGCATGAAGTCAAGACATGGAGGATGATAAATTGCGAGGGGATTTTTGATATCTCGAACGGTTTGGCCGTGGCGAGGAAACGAATTTATGGCGAATATTGGAAACAGGAAGTGTGTTATAACATCCTCATACATTAATTGATCTTGATGAAACTTCAGCAGTGTGTTCGTTGTAAGAGGCCGATCGCATGGATGTGACTATTGTGAGTCAAAGTTATAGCGCCACCAACTGGCAGCAGGAAGTGTGTCACTTTCAAAATTCTTTGAATTCACCCTCTTATTTTTACCCGATTTGCTTCAAACTTTATGTGTATAATGTAAACACACGGCAGATGTAGACCTGTGAAAGAATTATTGATATCTTAAATACTGTTGTCATGGCAACGCTTTAAACTTTTATATTCTTTTTGGGTGCATTTGAGGCTCTTAACATGCTTCAAATTGCATGAAACTCAACATGCATATCAGATTTATTAGGTACTAGGCATGTGTGAAGTTTCAGAAACGGGCGTGGTAAGGGGCTCAGTAGCGCCACCTTTAGTCAAAAATGGGGTATTAGTTTTACCTACAGTAACAAAAATCGGTATTTATATTTATCTCCCCGAGCCGGACAACTTTCTAATTTACAGTCATTAGCTCCGACCAACAGGAAGTCAGATATTTTGGTTTGAATGTGATTTGATGGGAATTTTGCCAGTCTCTCTCAGTGTCTGTGTGTGTGAGAGAGGAGGGGGGCTTTATTTTAACCCTTTCTCTGCTGTGTGGGACTTCTCGGGCACTTTTGGGGCCCTTAACGTGCTCGAAAACTCTTGAAACTTTGCACACAGGTCAGAACCTGCGACCATCAGGGCTGGGCTGAAGCTGGTACCCGGGCGTGGCAGGGGAGCTCAACAGCGCCCCCTTGAACGTGGTCCGAAAAACTTGGTCCATATATCAAACACGTTTGCATGTAATAATATGAAACTCGGTACACATATAGATTTAATCGGGCCGAACAACTTTCGTGCTCTAAGTTTTACGCCAGTCCAACAGGAAGTCGGCTATCATGGGCTGTATGAAAATGCATGCCCCTGGAATTTGATATACTCCTCCAAGAAAAATTATCCTATCGCCACCAAACTCGGTCAGCATGAAGTCAAGACATTGAGGACGCTAAATTGCGGACGGATTTTTGATATCTCGAACGGTTTGGCTGTGGCGAGGAAACGAAGTTATGGCGAGAAAAGAAAAACACAATGTGTTATAACGTCTTCATACATTTATTGATCTTGATGAAACTTCAGCAGTGTGTTTGTTGTAAGAGGGCGATCACATTGATGTGACTATTGTGAGTCAAAGTTATAGCGCCACCAACTGGCAGCAGGAAGTGTGTTACTTTCAAGATACTTTTGACTAAAGTGGGTGGGTTATTTTTACCTACAGTCACAAAACTCGGTCTCTATATTGTGCTTATCGATCCGGACAACTTTCTCATTTACAGTCATTAGCTCCGACCAACAGGAAGTCAGATATTTTGGTTTGAATGTGGTTTTGTCTCTCTCTGACAGAGTTCCCCTTGCCATTCTGTGTGTGTGTGTGTGCGTGTGCGTGTGTGTGCGTGTGTGTGTGTGTGTGTGTGTGTGTGTGTCCGTCTGTCTGTCTGACAGGGAGGGGAGGGAGGGCACACACACACAGACAGCCCCCCTGTCTCTGTGTGTGTGGGGAGGGGGGCAGAAAGACTATTAAAAATAGGTATATTGTGCCATCTAGTGTTTTATACTATGTATACATGTGTTTTTTCTTTTAAACAAGTGTTTTAAAGTACAGTAATTTCAATGAATATATATACCACACTTCATATGAATTTTCGGTGTTGTGTACTTACAATGGCTGCTGATTTCATGTGTCCGTTAAGTCCATAACACTGTAGGGTGTCTAATTTTTCATTTTAGGTTTCAGAAAGGTGCTCACGCATACTTTGTGGTTGATATGTGCCCTCGATGCGCACTATTGCAGAACCCACACTGATGCAAGCTCTAAAGCAGACTTCTTCTCGACAGTCAAAGCGGAGTTACGTTATTGCCCGTCGTGCACAGGAACCCTAAAGGCACCGGGGTGGCGGTTTTTTATATATATATATATAAATATATATATATATATAAATATAGCTGCAAGCAGCGATGGAGGGCCCAAGCCGGTGGCACCGCCACCCTGGTGCCTTTAGTGCAACTAAAGGCACCGGGGTAGCGGTGCCACCGGCTTGGGCCCGTAATCGCTGCTTGCAGCTATATTTATATATATATATATTTTCTCCTTGAATTGGCCAATTAGGGATTTTGGTATAATATTAAAAAAAGCTTTTGCCTTCTTGTCTGTATAAAAACCTTTTTTTTTGGTCAACTTTCTTACAATTAAGGTCAGGTTGTGGTCTGACATACCTGTAACCAAATTAAATGATTTTGTAATTATTTCAGGTTTATTAGTAAAAATTAAATCTCTCTGACTTTGTGTTGATTGAGTAATCCTAGTTGGGCCAAGGATCATTTGTGTAAGATGCAACTGATCTGGGGCCGTATTCACAAAGAATTTTATCTTACCACTAGGAGTACTCCTAAATCGCACTAAAAGATTTTAGCTAGGAGTGTTCTCTTAAAAGTTATTCACAACGCCTTTCAGACCTACTCTTAGTAAGGAAAAATGACAACTCCTAAACTAAGAGTGAGTCTTCGTTGCTATGGATGACGTCAATTATCATGCACGAGCTTCAGCGCAATGATCACGGTGATTGGTTGTTAGATGACAGGGCCATCATGCGGAACATAACACCATAACACAGACGCACCAAATCATGGAATTACGACATCTAAATATGTCTGTGTCCTACACAAAATAATAATAATAATGTCATCAAAATGCATATATAATGACATGTTTGTGCAGGCCCCAGTGAAGTGTAATTCTAAAAAGGCAGAGAGAGAGAGAGAGAGAGAGAGAGAGAGAGAGAGAGAGAGAGAGAGAGAGAGAGAGAGAGAGAGAGAGAGAGAGAGAGAGAGAGAGAGAGAGAGAGAGTTGTGAATTAAATTAAATTAAATTAAATCAAGGTAGCCTAATACCGTAATGAAAACCGCCACTTGCCTAATAATGAAAAACGACACTTGCATTAACACTTGCTTGGTTAATTGACATCCTATTAGCCTAAATAGACTACTTAAAGCAAGGAAATATTCCTCCTATTTAAGTAATGTAATAGTTGAATGACGGTGGATTATGATGAACTCGCCAAAACGGAAAAGAAAGCCCAACTGGACGCAGGATCAGTTACTGCTGCTTGCCCAGTTGGTGCTGGAAAAAAAATAATAAAAGGGAAATTCGGCACTGGGATACAACATCGAGAATTGTGAAGTTTGCATCGAACACAATCGGAGTATTGATGGAGTGGGTTTTCTTTCTATTCACAAACATGTCCTCATCCTGACGTGGTGCAATTATTTTAATGTGTGTCGATCCGTCTATAGCACCGACCACTCCGGGCACACCGGCAATATCCATAAAGCTGGCTTTGTTTATTTGGAGTTGGCGAATGTCCAAAGGAAAACTTATGAACTGTCGAATAATATGGGGTCTACAGAGTGCATTGATGGTTTGGTGGATGGATCTGCTTACCGATGGCTGGGATAGCTTATCGCTAGATCATCGGCATTACACAATAGCATTTTCCCCGTTGCCAGGTAGCGAAGTGTTATCAAATATTTCAATTCGGCACTGATTGGGTTGTTGCGATTAGTTGGCGCTGTTATTGCATCCCTCACAAGATCCACAACAATTCCCTCACGGTTAAGGCGGTATCTTTGTAATAACTCCGTGTCATTGAGTGTCTCCAACACACTGTGTCGCGCGGCGATTTTAAGATCCTTTGTGAATAGGTCTTAGTGAGTTAGGAGTCCTCTCGACTTCTTTTAAGCTGTCCCAGACTTAGGTGCTACTTTTAGGGCTAAAATGCTTCGTGAATTACTCTTAGTGAAAAAAATTAGCAGTCCTAAAGTTAGAAGTGACACGCCCATTATTTTTAGGAGTTGCTCCTAAATTCGCCAGTTAGGAGCTACTTTTAGCCTTCTTCTTTGTGAATACGGCCCCTGATATACTTTTAAGTTGATATCTCTTAGCTTTTTCCGACCAGTTTATATTAAAATCACCTAAAACAATTAATTCCTTTTTTGTACCAATTTCCTTTAGTACGGATTTCAATTTATCATAAAATGTCTTTGTAGAATTAGGGGGTCTGTATAATCCAACTACAGTGAAAGACATTTGAGGAGATAAGACAATAGTAACAATAATACATTCTAGATCTTGCGCTGAATTAAGATGAACCTCCACACATTTACAATGATTACGAACATACTGAAGGACTCCTCCTCCTCTACCTGATATTCTATCCTTCCTAAAAACATGATAACCCTGTACAGCAAAAGCAGTCTTTGGTGATAACTCAGTTAGCCATGATTCCGAGATAAAAAGAAAGTCCAAATTCGAATCCATCAGCAGTTCCTCAATTTGCTCTGTCTTTGATACAATACTTCTTATATTCAGATGTCCACCGAGCAGGCCTTTGGGTTTTAGTCTTTTATCCCACAATACTTTAAACTGGTTTACTGGTTGAAAAAGGAAAATAACATTATTCAAGAACCGCTATAAAGCCAAAACAATCTCTGTTACCTTAAATTATACGTTTATCTCTGTAAAGCTGCTTTGAAACAATCTACATTGCTAAAAACGCAATATATATAAATGAAGATGACTTGAAGAAAACCAAGAACATTTTGCACCATTTCATAGTGTAACTGTTTATCTAAATGAGATGATGTGCTTGAATGTTTCTAACAAGAATGTTCTTCAGCATCATGAATGAATGAAGAATAAACACCAACCTCTTTGTTCTTCAGGATCTTCAGTGTGTTTCATTCTGCAGGGTTCTGGATCACTCGTGTTCTCACTGTCCTCTTTAATAAACTCAGTCTCTGCAGATTTTCAGCTCTTCCTGATGCTTTCATGCTCGTCTTCACTTGTAGCTGACGGGAATTTACAGCATTTATTGGAGAATTGCAGTGGGAGGAGCTTCACTGATGATGTGATTGCAGTGGGAGGAACTTCACTGATGATGTGATTGCAGTGGGAGGAGCTTCACTGATGATGTGATTGCAGTGGGAGGAGCTTCACTGATGATAAATTCCAGCATGGGAGGAGCTTAACTGATGATGTGGGAGAAGCTGATCTGCCAAAATCAAAAATATAAATTACTTTTTTTTGTTTTTGTTTTGTTTTTATAATAAATTACACTTCTAAGCATTTATGTCTGTCTATCTATTCATCGTACAGTAACTGATGCCAATTCATTCATTATTTTTATTGCTAATCCTAACATTATTCTGCTTCTTCATTAACATACATGTACCTAGAAATATAGTAAAGAATATAAAATTTTAATTATTCCAAATATAAATAATGGTAAGAAAAACAGTTAAAATCGTAAACAGAAATAAACTTACATATAGTAGGCAACAAATCCCCTCAGTCTGCTGACACCAATGAAATGAGCTTTAAGTGACAATTTACAGGAGATCTGGAGACATCAGCATAATAAATGAGGTGAGAACAGGAACTATTGTCATGAAATAAAGAGTGTTTTCAGCAGATCTGTTAATATTGATGAGCCTCAGACTATCAACACTCATTCAACAAGCCATTCAGGATCATCAGCAGATCATCTCACTTTATTCTGAGTGTTTGCTGTTAGAAACACATTATTTGAGTCAGGATATAAAAGCCTATACAACTACTGCTATACTGAAAGGCAATACTGTTATTTCTCACAATATGACATGGATAAAACATCAATAACACAAAAACAATCACTAATGACACTCATCTTCATAAACCACTACAGATAAATAATTAAAGAAGCACATGTCCAAATTAATCTAATATAGCAAGTTTGATCTTATGATAGCAGCATTAATCACAATAAAGTAGTAAGATAATTAAAATAATAACAGAAACTGTTAATTATCATAACACTCTTAAAAATAAAGAGCCCCAAAAGCAATATTGTTCCAAGAGTAAAACGCTTTTCATATTAGTATTGCTTTAATGTCTCACGTGGCTCATCATAGGCTCAATGTTTAGCATTGTTCCAGTATGACACTTGAGATCGATTCACACATTAATTCCCCTCACAGATCTTAAACTTTGACTTTTGACTTGACGAAACAATCACACAAACGCACACAAAAGCACTCAAAATCGCTCAGGTCTGAATGAACTCAACATATTCTCCTCATGCTCGCTCGACGACGCCAGAAAAGACGCACAAGTAACTTATCGCTGTGATCGATGAAAACAATACAGAAATGAGCCTATCGCTTAATCAAACTGTATAAAGTGTGTTTGGTGGTTGTGTAAATATGAGAAATACCGTGAACTGCTCTCCTCACCTCAGAAGTCTCGACGCTGAAACTCAATAGAGCATCACAGTCCCGCCCACAGCCCGAGAGCAATACTAACCAACTGCAGAACCGCAGAACCATACGCCAGTGTGAGGACGACAGCGCCAGCCTAACGGTCTGATGCCGGAAGTGGGCGGAGCAAAGCGTTATTTTCAAACAACTGTATTTTAAAGATTTTTTAAAAACGATTTAATGGAAAATATATATTTTAGATATATCAAATATTATAAAAGATACGAATTATGTCTCGTCCTATTAACAAAATACAATATACTAGCTAGGTCTATAATATTAATAGTTTTTAAAAAGTTAAAATTATACTTTATCCATTTGTTTTGTTGTTTCAAATGATTACAAATATTCAATAGTAATTAAATAAAAATACAAAATCGAACCAAATTAGTTTTTATACAAAACAAAATCAAACCAAAGAAAATAAATCTTATAAAAGTTATGCAGGCACACATTTAACAATAATTGTAAAGTGACAAATAAATAAAAACTTCATGCGTTAATCCTGAGGCGCCCTTTTTGTTAGCAGTATTTTTAAACCGTCAAGATGGGACAAATTGAATAAAAGAGCCTTTCATGTTTCGTTTCTAGTTGAAAGAAGACATGGAAGTTTTTCTTTACCAGTGTCATGACGAAAGGCGCCTCAGGATTAACGCATGGAGTTTTGATTTATTTGTCACTTAACAATTATTGTTAAATGTGTTAAATGTGTGCCTGCATAACTTTTATAAAAAAAAATTTGTTTACTTTATTAAAAAGAGAGATTTATTTATTAAAAGTTATAATAAGAAAGAAAGAATAATATTATTTTTAATAAGTTCAATTCAGAATTGTTTATTTATTTATTATTCAAATTAATTATGTTCTTAAGAAAACTTTTATAAGTTTTAATAACTTTTATAAGATTTATTTTATTTGCTAGCATGAGTCAAAAAAATCATTTTTTAAAACGATTTAATGGAAAATATATATTTTATATATATATATATATATATATATATATATATATATATATATATATATATATATAATATTATAAAAGATATGAATTATGTTTTCAGATTTATTTTCTTTGGTTTTATTTTGTTTTATATAAAAAATGTTTAGTTCGATTTTGTATTTTTATTTATTTACTATTAGGCTATTTATTTGGAGCTGGTACAGCTCAGTGTGTGATGCTTTTGCTATTTCAGAGGGAAAAAAACACATTTTACGTAAATTAATCACTTTTGTTTTTTCAGTCCATCATAGAATTATGTTGTGTATGGTCTAAACATGCTTTTCAATTAAATAAAATGTTCAAACACTCAAGCTTTGTTTTCATTTTTTTTTAAGCTTTGTTAAATTTATATTTGTAATAATTTGACACAACAAAACAAATGTATAAAGTATAATTTTAACGTTTAAAAAACTATTCATATTATAGGCTAGTATATTGTATTTTGTTAATTGGACAAGACATAATTCGTATCTTTTATAATATTTGATATATATATCTAAAATATATATTTTCCATTAAATCGTTTAAAAAAAATTCTTTAAAATAAGGTTGTTTGAAAATAACGCTTTGCTCCGCCCACTTCGAAACAATCTATATTGTTAAACTATATAAATGAAGGTGACTATAAATACGCTGTTTGGAATTATTTTCTCTTAGTGAATATAGAAGTGGCTCGTAAAAGAGCCTTTGTTTTCACATTTATGTTGGATGTTGTATTGTGTCTTCAGATGGTAGGTAGTGAATTAAGACACAGCTGCGTGCTGCCAGGACACTTCACCAGCAGAGGAGGAGAAATAGGTGGCAAACTTCTCTCTCACAGCCAGCGCTTCTCTGGAGGCATTGTTGCTTCCAACCTGGGTGATATCCTGCATCCCAAGGCTGTGCAGCTTGGGTCCTCTTCATCAGCAGAGTGCCAGCGAATGAAGTTGTGCAAAATGCATGTTGCCTTCACCACAACTTGAGCAACTTCAGGTGACACTCCAAGGACTCGTCTGTACAGTCGCCACTGTGAAGCCAGGATACCGAAGGCACACTCCACCATTCTCCGGGCTCGAGACAGGCGGTAATTAAAGACCCTCTGCCCGGGTGTCAGGTTGTGCCCAGGAAATGGCCTCATCATGTTCCTCCGCAGAGGAAATGCCTCGTCTGCCACAAAAACGAAGGGCATGGCTCCTTCAGCTCCTGGAAGAGGTACATCTGGTGGGAGGTTGACGGCATCATGACTGAGTGCATGGCCAAAGGTTGATGAGGAAAGCGTACCTCCATCACTGCTCTTGCCATATGCTCCCACATCAATCATTCTGAAACGATATCTGGCATCCACCACAGCCAGCAGGACATTGGAGAAGGAGCCTTTATAATTGTGGAACTGGGAGCCACTATTTGCTGGGGCTTGGATTGTGACATGTTTCCCATCAATTGCTCCAACACAATTTGGAAAATTCCACAATTTCTGGAATGGCCTTCCACGCCTCCGTTCTAGGAAAGGGCAAGTATTCTCCGACCAGATTGCCTCACACACACCTTTCACAATACCCACCACGGTAGAGAATCCAACCCTGTAGCTGAACGCAATTGTTCTGTACGAATCTCCAGTGGCTAGAAATCTGTAATATAAAAGGGAGTTATAGTTACAGTGGATAGTGCAAGAGCCTAGACTTTATTTAAAAAATGTCCAGGTTCGGCAGGACCGATGGACTCCCTATATTTGGTTGTCATTTTTGTGATGCTGGAACCGACGATTAACAGCAGGTTGTCAAACTGTCCCCGACGACTCCTAAAATAAGCCTTGAACCGACCATCATCAAGGCGAAGCTCCTGGACCAAGTGGTGGTACTCCCCACGTTCTCTCCTCTTTCTGAGGGTCTCATGTACCCACACGGATCTCCTTTTCCCTGTCTCCTGAGTGTTTATACACCTCTCAACCTCGATTAAAGCCAGGGCAAGCGCCCTCTGCTTGTCCATTTTTTTTTGTTAAGTTTACAATGTGACAGTTTACTTGACAACAAACCAAAGTTTTTTTTGCGCGTGCGCTCACTATTAGACTGACAGCTGACTCGGTGGTTGCTTAGCAACATAAAAACCGCAGCGAACTGCTATTTCAGGTGTGATCGGGTATTTTTTAGCAGTGCTGTGCGCCCTGCGTATTCGAACCTGAAAAACGCGTTAGGTGTGATCCAAGCCTTAGAAGAAAATTTAAAGC